>NW_023596576.1:28886473-28936901 GCF_011947565.3 Pollicipes pollicipes
CATGGCAGCTATTGTTCAGTTTTCGCCTGACCGACAGATTATTCAAGATTGATAGGTTACGGGCGAATGCATCGGTTTGGTGACGGTTTTGACCTGAGGACTGGTGCATGACTTTTTCAGGATCTCGCCATGGCGAACTCGTTTGGCGTGACCGAGTTCCCCGCCCTCATCTATTTCGAGAGTCAAATACCAAGCGTGTTCGAAGGTAACATTCTTCACTTACGGGCATGCAAACGAAACGTGTGTGCAGAAGCATTATGTCCCAACGCGAGATCCTGCCAGCGAGATTTTGTAATGCTTAACTGAGGCACTCTCGAACATCAGGCTATCACTGGAACTGTCCTCTGGATCAGCTTTAACAGCTGTCAGCTGAGGCTAGTTATAGCATATAAACATTCTACTCGGCAAATACTGATCGGGAATCATGCATCTCGGGGTGTGGAGGCACACCTTGAAAACATTGCTTCCATTTGACATAAAAAATCCGCTCTGTCGTGCTCGTAAGTTGGCTCTGTGAAACGAGACGCATGCGACATATGCCTGCTACGAGACCACATGCACTGCAGCACGCGTGGCTTGCAGGCGACCTTCGAGCCGAGGAAGACGTGCTGCAGTGGCTGATCCTACAGAAGACCGAAGACAGGATCGAGACGGTCAACCGCGGCGTCCTTGAACAAATGCTGGAGGAAACGCAGTACCTGGCCGTCTTCTTCTGTATGTGGACGGTGACGCTGCGCTTGAGAGCAAACACGAGCCGCGCTGGTGTTGTCTGCCGCTGCGTGGCGTGAGCGGCGCTATCTGGCTGTATTATCTGTCAGGTCGGGAAATAAGACCTGTCACTTTTGAACCCATCCTATGTCTGTCATATATCTGCTAATTTCTAGTGAAACGGGTGTTTGAGTTTATCCTAAACCGTACCCGACCGCCACGCAGGCGGAACAGTACCAGGGAAGGCCGGACTGTTTTTACGTTGTCTCAGAGGGAAACATGTACCCACCTACGAAGTTGCGCAGCTAAAAACGACGTAGTATGATACGCTGGGCGCATCGTGACGGCTTGGCTGTGGTTCTTGTCTGGCCGTATATGGCATTCAAGAAGGCGATCGTCTTTTGATGGGACATTTGACGGTGTTGTGTTATCTCAGAAAACCGTTAGTTTTATAGAAATTATGCAAAAATTTGGAGCTGTAATTTAAAATGAACACATTTTGATGTCATATATATTTTTTATCGAACTTCATCTAGATGTTTCGTTGGGCCTAGCTATGGCTAGTGTACTCTAGTTTATATCTGGATCACTGAATACCCATCAGCACCTCATCTGACAACGTCAAACGGTTTGCTTAGACAAGCCGAACTGCAAGGCCTGTGACGTAGCGCTGTCGGAGCTGGAGAACATTGATGACGAGTGTGACCTCTACGGCATCAACATGGTCAAGATCCAAGACCCCCAGCTGGCAAAACGCTACGGCATTAAGACACTCCCGGCCTTGATCTACTTCAGAAACGGCAATCCGCTTGTCTACGAAGGTAACCGAATTCAAGAAGGCTATTAAGTTGTTTTAGGTCTTTCCTTTCTCTGTGGGACAATGTAGTGTTGTACTTATGCGGACGACTATGAGCACGCGTCAATTGACGTGCCCGCGCAACATTTTGTGTTTGCTTTGTTTATATTCAATAGCTATCGCGTGCCAAATTATCCAATCATTTTATGTTTTGTCTCACCATCTCTGTTCTCATAATTGTACTTGGCGTCAATGTACATTAGTTTGTCAGCTTGTACAGTATCACGGACAAACGAATGTCTGGTGCGTTCCGCTCAGCCTTCTTTCGCATATCGCGACCTGCAACCAATCAGTGTGCTAAGTTTTTATCGTCACGTTTTGTGTGTGCTCCGCAGTTTTCTTTCGTCCGTTATTTCAATGTTCTGTTCAACCTTCTCCTTTGCCGTGACATCCACATCCATCCAAGCGCCCTTTTCACTTGGTCGACCATCGGTAACCATTGGTTGACTTCTGAAGACTTTGGAGGCCTCAGTCGCCGTTGCGATCTGCGTGGCAGGTCGAGTAGACATCTCATCAGCTACGCGGGATCGGTCCTTCTGGACATTGCTCCGTTGTTTCGGAGCGATCTTCAGAGGTCAAGGAAAGATGGTAGAATAGCTTCGCAGGGGGCTAGATATCGACTTTGGAGTTGATGCGATGTAGGTGCGCTGCATTTGTCATAGCGTTGGTGAAGCATTGTTTGCTAAGTGAGTCTAATATTGCCTGCATAAGTCATAGGAAGCGTTGGGCGACGCGACCGTTTGATTGGGCTGTGGTTGGTGTCAGCCGGCTCTGATTGGATAGTAGGCTTTCTCCGTCGTGGTCTGATTTTTGTGTTCTGCTGTTGTATTGGTCTGTTGATGGCCTGAGCTAGCTTTGCTTGGATTCTGGGATTTCTCTGTTACTGTCTTATTTTTTAGCTGGCAATACTCTATCATAGCTTTGTATCAATTACCTAGTTGATATGGTTCGTGACAACTCCGTATGTACCGACCATTCGAAATATGATATGGATCATTCAATCAGGCGTCGAATTCAAGGCACCAGGCATGACGGCTTCGCGTGGGCCCCGCTCCGCGTACAGTCGCCACTAATCTGGGACGTCAGCGGGCAAGCGGCTATCGGCGATCGGCAGACTGGCGAGTGGCGGGCGAGCGCCGTTTGTCGACACACATTTTGGTTGAGACTATTCAAATCAAATACAAAGCCCATATTTCAAAATGTTACGTTCGTAGTTATAGGTTCCATGCGCCTTGAATAACTGAAGTATTTCACAACTGCTTCGTCATTGGCGTATTTGTCGCTCTTTGCACATAGTGACTTTACTGTGGCTTCGGTTGTTGTTGCTTTTTTTGCTTTCTCGGACACCGAGTATTTTTTAGTTTTCTTTATAACTAACAACCATATGGCTGCAACTGCTATTCCTCCGATTAATACGCACCCGGGTGGTCGGTTGGATACCATTCGCTCGGGTGAGGGGTCAATTTGACCCCCCTGAGATCTTGAGAACTAAGAAAGCTAGAGCAACCAAATTCACAGGTGTATTTACCTGCACGTGAACTCTCTTAGGTCAAATTTTGATATTTCTACGTCATTCCCTTTGGGTCAAATATGGTCAAACAAGGTCAAATTGCAGATTGGTCTCCAAAGGGTCCCTAAAATCTAGGCAACTCTCCTAAGAAAAAATTAGCACGCTCAGTTAAGGTCAGTGACCTTGTCTGATCTTTTAACACGTGTCTGGGTGGCCGGTTGGATGTGCTTCGCCCGGGTGGAGGGGGTCAGTTTGACCCTCCACCCTGAGATCTTGGGAACTAAGGGAGCTAGAGCCACCAAATTCGCAGGGTGTGTTCAACTGTACGTGAACTCACTTAGGTCAAAGTTTGAAGTCACTAGATTATTACCTTCCGGTTAGATAAGGTCAAACAAGGTCAAATTCCAGATTGGTATCCAAAGGGCCCCTAGAACCTAGGCAACTGTTTTGAGCAAAATGTCACACGCTCAGTTAAGGCCAGTAACCTTGTTTGAACTTTTAAAGGTCATAAGGCTCAAAATGATATAAGGCTGTTTTGAGTTTTGCATTTGGATAATCGACACAAATTTCGCTACGCAGTATGTACCTAAACAAAATGTTGACCTGCGTCATTTTAGGTCAGTGACCTATTCTGACCTATAAAAGGTCCATGGAAGGTGTATAATGCGGTTCGTGTTACCGATATATTCTGAATGAGAGCCGGACACCAGCCCATACAGCAGGCCCGAGAACAATAAAACAGGTTCGTTTTGACCTTGGTCTGACCATCAAGCCTAACCCTAGATCATTGCTACTTGTTTATTCAATTGTTTTGTTGTCGAAGGAGGCATCTCAGAGTTGTCTGGTTTCGTCTAACACTCCTTTGATCGGATTGAAAGATTCCTTGGAACGTGCCTTCGCTGAAACCATGGCCTGACTTTGACCTGCCATAGGTCAGCAACCTTACAGGGTACATCTCAATTTTTTTATGTCAGACGATCTGCTATTCAATTGTCTACAGCTATGCAAAATTTGGCTTCAAAAAAAAAAATTGGCATCAAATTTGGCTTCACCCCTTCATAGAATACAAGCGACCACGATGGCTCTATTAGCGCCTCGGGGCCACGGTGCAACTGGGATACGAACCCAGGCCCTCATGTAGGTGTTAAGGGCGCTAACGTTTCGGCAATTATTTTGTTGGGACTGGGAGGATCTGGTGGTCTGGGCTGCTGTCATCACGTCTCGAGAATGAGATGTGATGATGGCAGTCCAGACAGTGATGACTCCGGAGTAATAGGAGTCATTACATCTTGAGTCATCGGGGAGGGGGGAGAAGGGGAATCGAGATGAATGTCAGCATCTCTCAAAATGATGATTCATGTCTTCAAATTCACTAATGCGTCATGCAACTGTGAGCCGTACCCCTCACAAAGCTTAAGTACATTGAAGGCTCATTCGAGTCGGAGTACCGTAAATTCATCAAGGAAATCGTGGCATTGATGTAGTCTTTTGTCGCACACGCCGCTACATGAATGTTACTAGATGCACTGGCCGTGCGCACTCGCTGAAATGATGCGTCTTGTACGGTCCAATTTCAGTTATCGTCGTGCTTAGAAATAATGCTTCATTTTCCGGCCCGTCTTCCGACTACTCCAAGCTCCTCCCATTTTTCGATCCGTCTCTTTCAACATTTAGTTTATTCACGTGCTCCTTTGTTTGCGTTACTTTCTTTAGTTTTCTTTTTTATCTGTTGCAACGCGTCGTCCTTTTAAAATGTTGGCTTTCTGAGCTGCAGGCTTCCGGTCATGGAGCTCTCAGTTGTAAATTTTAAGCCCTTGTGTTCGTTTTTGGGAAAACAGAGGCGCTAAAAAATGTGACGAACGACCACCAGGATGCATGAATATCCATTGTCCATCGCAAATGTTTATGCCCGGCTCGGTATAATGGAGCCTATATGCCTGGTATTCGCCCTAAGGTTCGTGGATCATTTATAATGCCCAGACAGCGAGCTGAAAGATGGGATGTAAAAAGAGACAATGCTCTCCGGCCGAATCTGGCACCCTGCGGTGTATCAATGCTTCACGGGCGTTGCCTGCCTTGTGCTGTGCTCCAGCGTTTTCTAAACCTGCTGTTTGGAAGCTCCTACACAGAGAAGTCCCGTGTGTTTCGGGCTACGACGGAAGTCGAATGCTGACAATGGCAGGTGACACCCGGAGGTGCCCGAGGTCACGACGCTGCAATTCAAGGTCATGGCTGCCAGCCACTGACCTGACCTGAAGGGGATGGCCTGACGGATGGTGGCCTGGCGGCCGCCGTGACCTGGCGCCGCCGCCGGTTTCAGGCGACCTGCGCTCCGAGGATCAGCTGATGGAATGGCTCTTTGATGAGGAGAGCCGCGAACTATACGGCGAGATTGAGGGCGTTAACGCCGCCATGCTTGAGAGGCTTCTCGACATGTCGCCGTTTCTGTGCGCGTTTTTTTGTGAGTGGCCTCTTGGCGACGGTCATCGGCGTAGGTGTTGTGCTGTGGTCGCTGTCCTGTCCGCCCTCCTCCGTCTCGAACGGCAGCCTTGGGACCCGGCCGCCCTGACAGCCCCTCGACTCACCTGTGCGCCCGGACCCTCGACGCCGCCCTGCGCGCCTTCTAACCTAACGGCTACCTCCCGTACCCCCCGGTCAGCGTGACGCCTTCGGCCGCTCTCCGCCAGGTGGCAGGTTCACCGGGCAGCTCGTAACTGACCGTGCCAAACGCGGGCTGTTGCACTGACGTCACATTGTGAAGTCAGACGCTTATGAATGAGGTCAAGGCCGTGCAGTCACGAGTGAAGTCTTCCAACTCCAGGGCTAGTTTCACCAAACTAGCGCTTTCGAACAAACGAGAACGATCTCAAAATCATTTCTTCATCAAACTACACAATTTGATGTCAAAGGCTAAATCGTCACCAGAGCGTATGGGTAATCGAAGGGTTTTCCGCGGCCTTTGCAGAAATTCAGTTGGTTGTAACTTGTCTGGGGCGCAATGAGCGGCACTGAAACGTGTGAGTTCTGACCCCTATTTCGCTCCTTAACACTGAGGATAAAAAGCTGTAACTCTGGTTGTACCATCTATGCGATTTCAATTTCAAACTTCTAGTTGCCACTATAAAACATGACAAAGTACGCAGACTTCTGTCACACTCCGCTTCATGACGCAAGCAGCCTGACCTCTTCAGCACGTCACGCCGCCTGACCGACCTGCTACCTGGCGGGCGGCGCCCTTGTGCCCGCACGTGGGGTTCGCATGCGGCTGCCCGGCCCCGCAGGAGACGTGCGGAACGCCCTCGGCGTGCTCGAGTGGCTGCTGGACGACGACAACCGCGAGCTGATCGGCGAGATAGAGGAGATCAACGCGCGCATGCTGGAGCGGCTGCTGGACGAGTCGCCGTTCGTGGCCGTCTTCTTCTGTGAGTGTGGCGGCGGGAGCCTGGCCTGCGCGCCAGTCCCCGGGCAGCAGGGGTTTGGGGAGTGAGCTCAGAGGGGGCCGTGCGAGCGTCACGAGATAAGGGTGGTGCCCAGTCTGGCTGGAGATCTGCCGCAGATTAGGGTTGGGCACAGGCGAGGATAGGCGAATACAGGTGTGGCAGTGTTGCACTTGAAAATAGTTGTGGATGGCTTGGCCAAAACGTAGTGCTTTGCATCGATTCCCCTGCTTCTCAATGGTGGAAGTTCCAACTTACGTACTGTACGGCAGTATGTGTTTAGTTGAGACCATGCAAGCGGGAACTCTGGGGTGAAGATGGAAGGATTTAGCGAGGACCTATATCAAGCTTTGTTTTGAGAACGTTGCAAACGTCTTACAAATTGTCGCCATGACTTTGTACTGTTTGTGACAATGTCCAATGGATATTCGAAGACGCTCATATATGTCCGACTATTTAGAGCTTAGCGTGTAGTATGTTTAGAGCAGCTTTAGTCCTAGGAGCTTCATTCCTTCGATGCGTGGTTGGAAATGAGTGTAGATTGACAGTTCAAACACTGTGAGTGTTTGGATAGTTGGAGCGTAGATGGTGTGATTATATGCGAGGTCAGAAATGGTCTCGGCTGTGTATGGTGACTTCGTGATGTAAAACATTTGATTGTGCCTTACAGCTGATGGGAGGGATCTGTGTAAGTCTGTTACGTATTTTAACGTGTGATGTACCCCTATGTTGACATATGTTGCCAGCAAACATGCAAATGGGCACTTCCTTTTATACATATTCATAGACCTCATAGCAGAGAAGCTTATGACATGTCTGACCAGAATGTGGTTTCATTTACGTGATAGCTAAGTCGATTGGCTTTCTTTCACACGACCTGCCGCGCTTTATGTTCTAGCTGAATGGAGGCAGCTATATGGTTAATGACATATTTCGTCTCTTTAACCCTTTCGCCACTCTTAATTTCGGGTTAGCGTAATGTTATGTAGGTGGTGCCCATAGACTGTTAATATCGTAGAGCCGGTCTGAACTGTGTTAGAAGTGTTAGGAGAGTATAACGCATGCCGACAACGTTCTCTCTGTGTCTGTACTCATCCTGTGTTTGTAACAATGTTTGAGGTGTTGTGCTTTTCTTTGTCGTCACGTCCATTGCACATCGTTTTGTATGTACGTAGTGTATGTGTTTTCGTATGGAATTCCCTTTAGCGCGGTGGTGTAAATGGCTTTTCCAATTAATGAGACACGGCCTTGAGGACAGGTCTTATGCATCTACGTACTCCAAAACCAATGCCAGGTAGCTGGAATTATGGTGTGTATTATCATACAATGTCGAGAAAAAGAGGCGGCTATTTAAGTCAAGTAGCATCCGCTTTGAATGACGGTTGCCATTTGGACAGTGATGTGGTTGGCCATCGCGCAGTTTTTAGCATTCTGTGGTTTATCACTGTGTCGCTGGAACTGCGCTAAACAACGTTTGTCGATTGCGTCACCGCGTGCGGTTGCACGTGCCGCCGTTGCCCTGCTGGCGGCGGTAGTGACATCACTGTTGCGCGCGGCCTGCCGCAGATGACGAGGAATGCGGTGACTGTGAGGCGATCCTGGAGGAGCTGGAGAACATCGACGACGAGGCGGACATGTATGGTCAGTAGCTCGCTCAGGCCGGCTGTGCTTCATGGCAGGGGTAAATTCGTACACACACCCGATGTGTATGGCATGTTACCAGTCCACCCAGTCAAGTCGGGATGTGCTGTGGTGGCCCTCCATAGAAACCCGATGTATGCGATTGCGTACATAGATATTGCACTTTCATTCAACAATGTGATGACGCGAAATTTGCTCCGTTTTCTATAAAACATGCTGGGCTGATGTTCTGAGGCACTGCAGTGATATTTGATTTCGCATGTGTGATTCAATGATCAACTCGTTGCATCGTAAACCAGCATCTATGTCATTCATCGAGAACATCGTGTCGGCCTGCAGCTGGCACAAGCCGCTTTACGCACCCACTCATATACGGCCAAACTGTGTTTTGAGATCAACCCTATATCAATCCCGTTACTAGGCATAGACTTCGTGAAGATCAGCGACGAAGAAGCGGCCAATAAATACAAGATTCTCCACACGCCGGCGTTGGTGTACTTCCGAAAACGAATACCGATCATGTACGAAGGTGAGGATTCTCCCGACATATCCCGCTATCTGCCTGATTCCTGGATTCCTGGCAAATGATTGCTTGGAAAAGGTAGTTGGCAAAATGTGGTATGAAAAGATTGTATACGATAAAACATCGTGCGACAAAAGATCCCACGCCGTCGGTGGTATGCAAACAAATCGGTAGTAAAAAATCGCTCGGCTACAATCTGTGCCTTCCTGTAGAATAGCACCAATGAAACGAAATAGGTCTTGCTACCCTGATGCCTGATTTCCTCATCGTTAGGGCTTTTGTCAAAGAGACGTTCAGGAAGACGCTAGTTTAATATAATTATGTTATTATTCTATAGTTAACACGTTATCATTATGCGTTGTTAAATATATTTCAGAAGATGTGACAATAGCTTAAATCAAACAGCATACCTCGTGCCGGACTGCGTTGTTGCAAATCACTTTCCGTGTGCTTAGCCCGCAATGTCTTCTTGTTTGCAACTGATCCTAATTATTAAGACTGCAGACATACCAAATGTATCATTCAAACGTTGTTCCGTTGGTTCTGTATCCAACTATATCGTATTCCACGATACGAAGGATATCTATATACCACTAGATTTTGCCACACCACGTTTTACCCAGCTGTCATTGATTCATGTACACCTTGCGTTTTCGTGGCTTCATGCCCTCGGTCTAAGCCATCGGATCTATGGGGTCCAATTTCCCGTTAGTGGCGTGTGACCCCAACCTACATCGCAGGTGACATGACGGACGACGAGAAGGTACTGTCTTGGTTGACCTCACAGGACGTGCTGGAGATCAAGGACGAAATCGAGGAGGTTAACCGGAAAATGCTAGACAAGCTCCTCGACGAAAACGACTTCGTTGCCGTCTTCTTCTGTGAGCTCAAACGATGCGACTATGCTTTGTTTTACTTACACCCCTTGACCGTTCAGATCACAAGGCACACAACAGTTAGTCCCTGAGGGTTTGTAAACGCTTCAATTTTGTGCGAGAGTCTGGTGTGAAATCTTGGGCTCTGGAACGAGGAGGACTTATTCAGGTGAGCTAATACCTGTCTGCATAGATACGTGCATGTATCTTAATGGATGGTCACAACTTGTGCAGTGCTCTCCTTAAATCTAACTTAAATTGATATTCACTCTGTCATCTTTATTCATAACCTTGATCTGCACCCGGCCACGCTTCGTCCTGCCGGAGCATGTTGCCGCCGCCAGCGACGAGTCAGACTCACAGCCGCTCTCTGGGGTCCCGCCAGAGTTTCTGCTCAAGTCCCGAAGCCGGGTACCTGTGTGCGGTAAGACTCGTTAGCGGTGGCCGGTCAGGATGGCTGCAGCGCTGTCTCTTGACCGTCCCTCTGTCTCTCTTTTGTCCCTTGGAAAATGTTCGGTCATAGCCGGACAAGTCCTGGCCCAACCAGACTTTAAAAAGGCGGTGCAACTAAGAGCACCAAGAACGGTGTGCAACTAGACACGTGGTGTCATTCATCCCAGTGTCTGAGCGTGCCCCCGTCCCGTGCTCTGCAGACGAGAACAACTGTCCGCGCTGCGAGGAGGTGCTGACCGAACTGGAGACCATCGACGACGAGGCTGACAACCTCGACATCACCTTCGTCAAGATCCGCGACTCCCGGTACGCCAAGAAGTACGGCATCTCCAAACTGCCGGCCATGGTCTACTTCCGGCGGCGGTTCCCGAGCATCTACCGAGGTGAGGATGGGGAAGATCAAATACACGAGATTGTGGAACAGGGGGCGGGTGAGATTGTATGGGCAGCATGCTGAGAGGCTGTGAGAAATGAGGTGGGTGAAGTTGTAGAAGTGCAGACGGGGTGGGGAGGTAGGGACTCGTGTCACTTGGGAACGTGTTCTGTGGTTTACCGAGCTGTCCGCTATTCTTCGCTGATGAAATGAGTTGCCACCAAGCTATTTAAGTCACCTGTCTTACGTTTTGAAGGTTTTGTCTTTCTCCCAGCAATGATATTTCTGCATGCTCACGATCAAGTAAAGTAAGGCTGAGACGGTGCAAAAAGAGAGCTATGTGTCCGTCTCTATCACGTCGGATGGCAAGGAGTATCGACATCCAAAACTCAAAAACAGAAACAAAACAAAAACGAAAACAAAACAGCGCCAACGTCCAGACGCTCTTGGCCATCCCGATGTTTCGCCAAACTGACGTCACGTCGACCCCTAAGAGAACGCCACCTCTCAACCATCGTTTGTTCGCCAGGGGACCTGCTAAACGAGACCGAGGTTCTCGAGTGGCTACAGAAAAACCGCTACAAGCACCCCGAGCTGAACCTCTTCATGTATGCCATTGGCGCCGTCTCGGTCGCCTTCGTCGGCTACACAACCTTCCTCATCTTCTGCTTCCACGGCAACCAGAAGACGGCGTGAGGCGGCGCCGGCGGTCGCTGTGCCTAACTCTGCGGCGGTGCTCCGACCTCGAGCGCGCGCCTCGCCGCGTTCGTCGCTCGCGACGCGACGCGGCGCCGACCCCGACCGAAGCCGAGTCGGTTAGCGGCGCCGACCCCGGCCGCCAGGCGGCCTCGCTTGGCGCCAAGACACTCTCAGAGTTACCGTTCATGTGATACAAAACGTGCGAGCTGAGCGAGCGAGCAAGCGAGTGAGTGAGTGAGTGAGTGAGTGAGTGAGTGAGTGAGTGAGTGAGTGAGTGAGTGAGTGAGTGAGTGAGTGAGTGAGTGAGTGAGTGAGTGAGTGAGTGAGTGAGTGAGTGAGTGAGTGAGTGAGTGAGTGAGTGAGTAAGTGAGTGAGCGCGCGTGCGTGCTCGCGTGCGTGGGTGCGAGTGCAATCATCTCCAATGGAATCGTCATCCGAGATGCGAGGTGGGTCGCTTCGGGGGGTCTGTTTTACCGCTGTTGTGCCGTCGCGCCGACCCCGCCGCCTGCGGACGGTCCACTCTGCTCACGCGGCCGCCGCACTGACGCGTTGTTTTGCTTTTGCCTAGCCAGCCCACGTTTTTAACAGACGTTGCCGAACTGCTTCACCACTGTAGAGCTAACCAAGTGTCCGTGCCGTGTCCTTGGGCAGCGAAGGCCCCGCCGGTGCCATCCTGTTTGCCCCGGGCATCACCCACCCGCCGGCCGCCCCTCCTGTATGCTAGACCTGTCTGCCCGTGTGATGAAGCTGTGATCCACCATGGCGGCGCAGTGTGACCATCGGACGGGACGTCACCTCCACTGCCAGCGTCTGGAGCTGACGCGACCGCCGCTCTGCTGTGCCTCTCTGGGTGATCTCAACAGGCGTGCGTGTGTGCGTGGGCGCCCAGGGCCGCCGCGTGCCCGGCTGGACGTAAGAGGGGCTGAGTAGTGGCGCCCAGCGCGAGATAACTCTGTTGGCAATGTCACTTGTTCGCACGGTGCTCGCCCTGTCGCCGTGTCTACCGTCCGCCGAAATGGCTCGCCTAACGCGGGACCTGTTTGTTACATTAAAAGTGCGATGTAAATCAAAACACGGAAGGAAATACACAGGACTGTGGCGGAAAGTGACGCTAGAATTTCTGTGTGCGGCCGGAGGAGGCTTGGCATACTTTTGATAAACGGCAACCCTCGTCAGTTGCAGTTATGACCCTCGAAACAGTTTTGAGTGGGTTAGTGAGATTTGAGTGAGACCGCCGGTTGAGCTTGCTTTAACGTAAACTAACAGGTTACTGATATCTGGAGCGACCTCACCTGGCCCAGCCAATCAAGCTTTTGGCACCCTACGTTTTTGCAGTCGTTGATCGTATAGCGTACCGACCACAGTTCCCAGGAACGGGAGTGACAAGCTTTGAAAATGCATGCTCTGACAAATATGACGCTATTTGCACACGAGCTGTTGGATCAGAGGCGTTTTTTTGTCACTGGACCATTGTAATACCCCTTAAATTGATGCTCTACAATCCCATCAACCGAGCACCGTCTGCGACATCGCGCTAGCCGCGACCGCATGTAAGGAGTAACGCCCGATATCGCAGAAAGACATTGTCGGGTCGACATATTTCAATAATAATCGATGGTCCTGGACAATCTCACCAGACACCATCGGAATGGCAAATGTCGAGTGACTGGTGGCGTCGCAGGCTGCGCAAAAGAAAACCTTGAGGATAACCAAAATTTTTGAACAACTTCAGGGCCCTTTATCGCCCAAAACATAAGTCACAATATTCTATTAGCAATTAAACAAAAGAGCGCGTTTGCGCAGTTGGGAAAGATACCGCCACGTCAACAAAGATCATGGTCCAAGGACCAATGATGCGACGGATTGTGTCAAGCCCATTTTAGGCTCAGGTCAGGTTATTCCACTGGATCCATGATTTCTGCTCTCTCGGTTCACACGTTATACAGTGGGTTTGGCCATGGAACATTTTCATTTACACCCCCTTGTACATCACCAACGGCTCAAACAAATTTGGTCTGTTCAACATCAGTGTAATGACCTCAAATGGCTGCTGACGATGCTCGCACGTGACCTCGTATCGTATAAATAACAGGGAGTCAAGTGGGTTGGGAAACCACTAATAACAGCATGCGGACGTAAGCATCACTATGCAGGCCTTCAATGGTGACGCTATAGCTCAATGATCTGACCAAATCTCGTATTTCCGTTACTCCAGAATGCGCCGAATTGGTCGCTTATCAAGCACTCAGATTTGGTGGAATTACTTAGCATGATTCGACAGCTATTCCCAAAGCTCGACTAGCGTTTCCTTTGCATCTCACCTCTTCCAGGCTGTCGGGGTTAACACGACAAGCATAAAATTTGCAAATTCCGAAACACTGAACAACGCAGGTGGCAGCTAGACCCAGATTTCGGTGAACTCACAGCGACACGAAACCAACAAGTCACGCGCGCTCAGGCGCAAGCGATGAAACCGCCACTCGCTTCAAGCTTTGGGAGCAGATCAAAGCAAGCAGATGAACCGTCAGCCAAGTTGCCAGCCGTGCTTGTTGTGGCAATCGTGCAAACCAGCCGCCATAAGCCTCTTTTCTTTTGACAATCCATATGGAAGGCAGATATTTGTTGGGTCGACAGGGTGTACTTATTAACGCTTCCATAGGCAGAGGGGCTGAGCTCCCGCCACACTTTCTGAAGAACAACATTTGCTCTGACGGTGTCACTGGAAATAAATGTTCAATAGGATGATGTCCCCTCCTTCATCACCTAACTTGGGAAACACTTTGTCGTCGCCGTATCCGCATAATGAACAGTCACGTCTGATGCCATTAGGCTCACCGCGTGCCACACAAGGCGCCGTTTTGGGACGGGTGTCAGGACGACCTGTGTCTGGTATCTGGCCATGAATCCAAACACAACCCGCAGCAATTCACGAAAAGCACCCACCAAAGTCATACGCAATAGTGCGAATGATGTGGATTCCTTGGATGCATGGGGCTTCCTTTCAGTCTTATAATGCTACGGCGCTTCCAGACACTTTCGCCCTGCTCGGTGCCCAGCGCAAGAGCAATCGACATCTACCACGTTTAGTTATACTAAGAATATCACAGAATCCCAAATCGTGCAGCATTCACAGTGCAAAGAGCAATTGACATCAGTCACATTTATTTACACTAAGAATATCACAAAATCTCAAACGGTGACCACAAGTGCTTTCATAGCACAACAGGAACTTGCAAATGACATTTGCCGACAACATGCCAGTCATCAGATTAACCCGCTTTTGGCGTCTGCATGCAAAAAAGGACCAACGAAAATATCTGAGTGGTCGGATAATCAATCCGTACACACGCTTGCCACGAAGCGCAAAGGTAATACACACGGCATGAATTACTTGCAAGAGCATTCATAGATGACACACACTGCATGAATGACTTACACGAAATCACACCGGAACACCATTCGTCTTCCACCACCGCTGCCGGAAACGCTAAGTTCGCAGATGCTACGCCAAGCTAATGTCACACGTGCGTACTGGCCCCTGACGGCACTGAGTCCACCTACAGTTCGTCTCGCTCCTCCCCATCACCGGGAGGCGGCGCGCTGTCAGCGCCCTGATACAGCTTGGCGACGATAGGCAGCACCAGCTCGTCTAGCTCCTTCTTCTGCGAGCGAAATTCGTCCGTCCCGGCGTCCTGGTTCCTCTCCAGCCAGCCCAGCCTCTCCTCGATCGCCTGCTCAATTTGGGACTTCTCGTCGCCCGACAGCTTGGCGTCCAGCTTCTCCTTACCAGCCAGCTGGTTCTTCAGACCGTAGACGTACGCCTCGAGCTCGTTGCGCGCCTCGACGCGCTCCTTGACGAGCCGGTCGTCCTCTGCGAAGCGCTCCGACTCTTGGATCATGCGTTCGATGTCCTCGGGCGTCAGCCGATTCTGGTCGTTGGTGATGACGATGTGCTCTTTGGCGCCGGTGCCCTTGTCTTCGGCCGACACCTGCAGGATGCCGTCGGCGTTCAGCTCGAACGTCACCCTCGATCTTGGGCACGCCGCGGGCCGCCGGCGGGATTCCGGTCAAGTCGAAGCGGCCCAGCTGGTGGTTGCCCGTGGTCATCGACCGCTCGCCCTCGTACACCTGGATGGTGACCGTGTCCTGGTTGTCGGCCGCCGTCGAGAACAGCTGCGACTTCTTGGTGAGGATGACGGTGTTGCGCGGGATCAGCTTGGCCATGACGCCGCCGGCCGTCTCAATGCCGAGCGTCAGCGGGTTGACGTCGAGCAGAACGATGTTGCCCGTATCCTTAACGCCACCTAGGATGCCCGCCTGTACGGCCGCGCCGTATGCCACCGCCTCATCCGGGTTGATGCCACGACTCAGCTCCTTGCCGTTGAAGAACTCCTTGACTAGCTGCTGGATCCTGGGGATTCGTGTCGAGCCGCCGACCAGCACGATCTCATCCACGCCCTTTTTCTCCAGGTCAGCGTCGTCCAGCACCTTCTTCACCGGCTTCAGGGTGCCGCGGAACAGGTCCATGTCCAGCTCCTCGAACTTGGCGCGCGTTAGGGTCTCCGAGAAGGCTTTCACCTTCCAACAGGTTGTCGATCTCGATCTTGACCTGGTGCTGGGAGCTGAGCGCCCGCTTAGCCTTCTCCTTCTCGCGCCGCAGTCGTTGCACGGCCCGGTTACTGGAGCGCAGGTCCTTGCCGTGCTTCTTCTTGTACAGCTTGATGAAGCACTCCATGACGCTCTGGTCTAAGTCCTCGCCTCCGAGGTGAGTGTCGCCGTTGGTGGCGGCCACCTTAAACACGCCGTTGTCGATGGTCAGCAGCGACACATCGAACGTGCCGCCGCCCAGGTCGAATACCAACACGTTCTTTTCGCCCTTTTTGTCCATGCGGTAGGCGATGGCGGCTGCGGTCGGCTCGTTGATGATCCGCATGACAGTGAGCCCGGCGATGGTACCAGCGTCCTTCGTCGCTTCACGCTGCGCGTCGTTAAAGTAGGCCGGTACCGTGACGACAGCGTGCGTCACCTTATAGCCCAGGTACGCCTCGGCCGTCTCTTTCATATTGGAGAGCATCATCGCTGAGATCTCCCCTGGGGTGAAGGCCTTGGCTTCGCCGCTCGCCTCCACCTTGATGTGAGCATTGTCATTTTTCTCGATGACCTGCGGAGGAGAGGAGTTTTGTTTCAGTTCGGTAGCCTGAAGCAATTCTGTCAAATGTTTATCTACATGTAAGCTTAAAAGTAATGAAAAGGCACATACTTAGGTATGTCTAATAGTTCAACATCTTTTAGACAGACAAGGAAAAGCGCGGCACGTTGATCCGACTGTACTGCCAGTGAGTTCACCTGTAAAATTACTCTGAGGTTTGCATTTAAGCGCGTAGCGGCATGGTGTCGACATATTCAACACGTTCTTCGTCCGTGCCAAGCCCAAGGCAATGATTCTGCATCGGCAAATATGAAAAAAAAAAACATAGCAGGACGAACCCGAGCTAACAACCACCTCACAACGTCATACCTTAAAGGGTAGTAGTTTGACGTCGTTCAGCACGTTCCTGTCGCCCCAGTCACGTCCGATCAAGCCCTTCACGTCAAACGCGGTGTTCTCGGGGTTTGGTGTCAACTGGTTTTTGGCGGCATCACCGATGAGACGCTCGCTCTCCTTGGTAAATGCTACATATGATGGTGCAATGCGGTTGCCCTGGTCATTGGCAATTCTCAACACGGCCATTCTTGAACACGCCAACGCTGCAACAATTATGCTCTGTGTAAGCACCACAAAACGGCAAAATGTGAAACGGGTCAGGAAGTATATAGTTTCAAAAGCCCTGAAATTATTGTGATCAGGTAAAGTAGGCAATCGTTGGATGTTTGTTTGGTTTGGAGCCCTTCTGACCAGAAATGACCATTTCAGGGTTACGGGATAAAGGAGGATGGACAACCGTTGGGCAGGACCATGTGTACCTGGGGGAGGGGGGGGGGGGACACCAGCAAGCCTTAGCCTGATAAGGACCATTCTGCAGGATGTGTGTTTGGCATCCAGTCAGGGTCCTCCTACAGAAGGCTCTTTGCCCACTTATGGCTGATGCATGCAGCCTGTGCTGGTCAAGTGGGGCATCAAAAGGATTCCAGATAAAGCAAGAAATAGGACAAGAGGGTCTGATGAGTGTGTAATGAGTAAGCCTCCATTAGAAGACAACACACAGCTTTGTAGAAACACAATTTCCTCAGGTATGTTGTAACAATGAGATATAAAAGTATGCACCCAACATTTCCCTTCACTTGACAGAAAGGTCCATGAAATGGAATACTAAACACCAATTTCCAATCAGGAAATTTATGTGCAAACTTGAAGCTATTTATTTTGTGTTTCAATGATGTGATACCTGCATACATGTAACTAGGATGAACCAGTCACTTAGAAAACCCACCAGAATGCAAGTTTCACTTACCATGAATATGTTGTTCCCAGATCTATGCCAATAGCATTTCCTACGTCTTCTGCTCTGCCTTTTTCTGCTACAAGAGCAGTAACTGCCAGACACAGCACAATGGTGTTCTTCAAAGGCCTCACAATATCCCCTGGCAGTTCCAAGCGCTGTTATTCCAATTGCCTGAAACACAAAAGGTAAAAATCAAAATAAAATCAAAAGACATCTCCCATAAGCATCACACCAATGTGGGTGAGTTAATTAAGCATAGCATGCCCAAAATATAGACTGGTATATATCTTAATTTGAATTCCTGCAAACTAAAACCAATTTATGTAGAAAAAATGGTAAAACCCAATGTCCACATCGTGCTTGTTTACCACAAAATACTGGTTCAGCTTGGATTGTGACCAAAAAATAAATAAGTAACTACATAGAAAGTAACTGGTAAGGTAGCTACATTCCCAGGCAGGTAAATAGGCACTTCCCTGCAAGCCTACCTGCCACAACACCATACCTGAGAGTGAACACAACTAAATGCCCATTAATTGTTCTGCCTATTAATACATGTTTCTCACCACAGTGCAGTGCACTCAATATCCAACCAACTACGCAGGTACTCACGTCAACTGAGAAGTCTAAGAGTGTTCTGTTGGCAGAAGGGCAGGAATTTCCAAACCTGCTCCGATGCCAAAGCAGCTACTAAGCGCACAGATCCACCGAGCCTGCCGTTCTCCACTGCACACTGAGACCCCACTCCAAGACTACCAAACGATTCAGTGATCCAGAGATAGGTTTTCTGCCTTATATACCGAATAGAACTGTCACGTCCCAAACCGCTAACGCAATGAAACGTCATCGCTAGAACGAACGTAACCATCCCTGGCCCGATACGCCCCAAAACTCCGCAACTTCCAGAAAGCAACGTGGAGCAGCAAACCGAAACTGGTGTGGAGCAGTGTGATTGGCCAGTGTGTCTGACGTCATGACAACGTCGAGGACGTTGATCGGTCAAATTAAAGAGGCGACTGGCATGACGTATTAATGACGTAATGCACTGTCTAGTCAGCCTCTCTCTCTCAGGGGGCCATCATCGCAGCTTGAGAAATTGGTCAGGCTGGCGTCTGGTTAACGTTAGGCGGTGACGTCACGAAATCGCAATGGCTCGCGCTGCGGCGTTGCATGGCAACGTCGACTGCGTCGCGTGGAAAGCAGTCGTCACACAGAAATGCTGTGGTTAGTCTTGTCCAGGGGGTCATCATCACAGCTTGAGAAATTGGTCGGGCTGGCGGCTAGTTAACGTTAGGCGGTGACGTCACAAAGTCGCACCGGGTTGCGCGGCGGCGCTGCATGGCAACGCCGACTGCGTCAATTGGAAAACAGTAGTCATGCAGAAATTTTGTGGTCTCATTTACTATCATGCAGTGTGATATCAAGGCTGTGTTGTTGCATGGCCTCGGTGCGTGCTATTGTGTCGCGGATGTAAGAAATTCGAAGTGGCGTGTGAGCTTCTGGCAAAAGTTAGCATCAAAGGCAGTTTTTTTGCAGCAAGGTGCCACCCTGTGCAGTGGCTTCCTGCAAGAATACTAAACGGCACAGTAAAGGCATTTCGTGTTTTACGTTTCCAAAAAAAAAACGATCCGACTGTCTTAAAAACATGGGTTTACCGTTGCTCTAGGGCTGACACCATAAATGCGGAAAATGCGGTAATCTGCTAGGCTCATTTTCAAGATCATGACTATGACCCTGGCTATCTGGTTAAGGCCAGTCTCATGCCCAATGTAAAACCACGCCTGTGACCAAGTGCGGTTCCTTCAATGCAACTGGACATCGCTGGTACGCCGAAGTGAGTATGCTCTGCTTAAAAAGAAAACGCCCGTCCGTTTTATGCAGAAATATTTTTAAGCCCAATTCACCGTCACTAATGCGTGCATAATCTAAGCCGCTCTGTGCAGTTTGTTGATTTCAATTCAAGATTCAAACGAACCTTTCCAACCATAATCTTGTTTGCAAAGTGAGGTCTAACTACCACACAAGTGGCAGCGCCATCCATGGTACACGGGCGAAGGGGTGAGGGTGAGGGGCGTAGCCGGTGTTTGCGAGGAGGAGGGGGGGGGGGGAGGTCAAGTTTGTATGGGTAAGTCCTAACCCCGTTGACAGTGCGTCTACGCACTGTGAACTTACTAACACACTCCCACAACCGCGAAAAAGGGGCAGTGCTCAGCGCATCAATGAGCTACCGATATTGGTTTGGCCTGGTGCCTTAGTTCGCTCAGCTGCGTACCGTATGTGTTCACTTATCTATATGCGAGCCTCGTTACTAATCAACCGCTTTTGCGCCTTTCGTGTTACTGTCCAGGGTAGTGTCTGAGATTTCCAATAAAACTTTTCGTGGTCGCCCAATTCTGGGAATACATACCGTATTGTCGTGGTAAAAAACTGCTGCTGATAACTGCTGCTGAAAACTGGTGATAAACGATAGGCCTTAAGCCTCACCGGCAGGGACAAAGGACAAAGAGGAGGAGCCTCGGAGAGCCGTGCTGTTGTTATCGTACATTTTTCGGCCGGCAAACAGCAGTGGCGGCGCCAGCCCACTGAGACAGCCCATGCACTGAAATGGGAGCATGAAACGGGCCACCCAGACGGATCCAATGGTTATGGCCTGGAGCACAGCCCAGGCGGACGTGTGGGGGCTAGGCCAGGCCAAATATTTTCTTCCTATCGTCATAGAAAGATCTTCTCAGAATGTTAGAAGTCGTGTATGATTATCTCCCTCTAATTAATAATTCTCTCTCTCTCTCTCTCTCTCTCTCTCTCTCTCTCTCTCTCTCTCTCTCCTCTCTCTCTCTCTCCTCTCTCTCTCTCTCTCTCTCTCTCTCTCTCTCTCTCTCTCTCTCTCTCTCTCTCTCTCTCTCTCTCTCTCTCTCTCTCTCTCTCACAAACATCTCTCTCTCCACACACACACACACACACACACACACACACACACACACACACACACACACACACACACACACACACACACACACACACACACACACACACACACACACACACACACACCACACACCACACACGCGCGCGCGCGCGCGCGCCCACACACACACACACACACACACACACACACACACACACACACACACACACACACACACACACACACACACACACACACACACCACACACACACACACACACACACACACACACACACACACACACACACACACACACACACACACACACACACACACACACACACACACACACACACACACACCACACACACACACACACACACACACACACACACACACACACACACACACACACACACACACACACACACACACACACACACACACACACACACACACACACACACACACACACACACACACACACACACACACACACACACACACACACACACACACACACACACACACACACACACACACACACACACACACACACACACACACACACACACACACACACACACACACACACACACACACACGCACCGACGTGTCCTTCCCCATACAAAATTATGGTGACGAAACCTACCCCCCAAAATGGCCAACGAATGCCCATGCCCAAAATGCCCATGCTCTGATGGGCAGAAGCAGATAGCTATGCTTCTTTGCTCCTTAAGTATCATTGCCAGATATCGAACCCATAGATAGGCGGATGCACTTGGTGCCTTGCATCCCGTGAGATCTGGGGTACACGACCAGCGTCGCTGCTTTTAACTCCTATGCTTAGGCATGGGGTTGTCAGTGAGAATACATGTAGCCCCTCCTTGTGCTGTGGTCGTTAACGATTTGAAAAATAATTGGAAAGTATAATTGTGCCAGCTTGGAACAAATGGATCATGATTGATATAAGTCCGTCTAATACTGAGGCGCTCGTGCACTTTCTCGTACTTTGGTATGGCTACGGGCCTGACAAACATACATGGTAATCATGAAAAAGTTGGAACGCATTTCGACGGTTGCATGAATAATCACAATCTAAATAAGTTGAGGGTAGGGACTAAATGTGCTGAAATACGTTGTAAGAAACGAGCTTTTATGGCGATAGGTTTGCAGTAATGAAAAACGTTTAAATGGTTATGTGGTGGGATTTCAAATTTGATTAGTCAGTGCCATGAGTGCCTCAGTGCAAGTGCCGCCACTGAGAAACGGTTGCGATGTAACTGACCACGGTTTTGGTCCACTGTTCATCAGCCCAGTAAAGTGTGCATCTGCCTGCTACCAGTTCCAATTGAAAGATAGCGCCAGTGTCTGAATGTCATGCCCCCTCCCCTCCCGAAAAGTGTTGATGTATGGGTTTAAGGGCCCTTGGAATGCAGTGGTCATTTATAACAAAAAATGAACTACAAACATAAGAGTAGGGGTGGAGCCAGGGGGGGGGGGGTTGTCGGGGCGGCCGTCTTTACTTTGTTTTCTAGGCCGTTAGTCTCGAAGGCATGCCACACCGTCAAAGCTTAAAAGTCACCCCACAACCCCATAGAGTTACCTTGAAACCCTATAAGTGTATTTTGGCGCCTATAGGAACTGGCACCCTCGCCAACCGGCAGAAATGGTGCCGATGGAAACATTAAATTATGGCGTTAGGGCGCACTCTAATATCGTTTGTTCATCCCTGTGTAAATTGACTGATTCGTACCCCATCCAACAGGCAAGAAAAGAGAAGTGAACGACTTAGCCATCGAGCCAAGCAGGCGCTGGTTCGCTCAGTCCTCGGCTCGCGGAAGGAGAACATCCCTGAACGTGTGCCATTCGGGTCAGAACGCATGAGCGGCACACAGCGCGTGTGGCTGTTGATTGTTGACCGACTGGGACACGTGTGGCATGCGTGAATGCTGTCAAGTGCAAGGGGCTGCATGTGAGTAGATGGTGAAATAGGTAAGCAAGCCTCTCTGTAAAGCTTCAAAACATCAGTTGCCGAGTGTCACCGTGCTGGTCACGCCCAATTTATGTCATACGAACAAAGGCAACCTTTGGTGGCCATGACCGTTCTAGGGGTGCCTAAATTGTGTTTGTGTCCTCGGTGGTGGGTATTTCCGCCATCTTACACCATGCATCGTGGGCTTGCGTAGTTATGGACCTCAGTTTTAGCCTAAAATCGCTATACACGTATATTAGGGCTGTCCCCTGCCGAAATTATGCTGATAAATATATGTCATGTTCTGGAAACGTCCGAATTGATATTTGAATGCATTAAACCCTCAAACGCTGGGCGATGCCTAAAATACGTGCAAACTACTTGCATGCGCCTAAAGACATTTTCCCAGTTACTTGCCGTCGAAACGGGTGTAACTAGCAAGTAGCTTACTTAAGCAAGTAGCTTAAGTGTAGCTTATCTGAATACGCTCGAAATTAAAACTTTCTCACGAAAGAGTAGCCGGCTCAGACTCCAATTTTTGATGTCATCGACAAAAAACCGTCGCCAACATTTCGGAATATTTGTGAAAAGGAATATTCGGCTCATTGTCATGCATTGCGCCTCGACCTAATAATGTGAGTTTGCCTCGACCTCACGTAAAATGGTCGGTTTACTGCGCTGGTGTCAATGAAGATATGCTTGCACCATTTTTCAACGAGGCTAACATATCCCTTCCGTTTGCAGCACAGCTGGTTGTTCTGGCAGCACTTGGGGAACTGAGGTGGTCCCGGCTTCTCGCCACCCACTGCCTGACAATGACGCGGTCGTCTCACGTACCAAGTTTCAGGCAGTGGAAGCCCGGGCTCGTCACCTGCAGGCGACGCTGGACCGAAAGAGACGCAAGTGGCGGCGAGTAATGCCCTCCATGAAGAGGCGTCCGAGGGTCGCTGAGGGGAAGACGTCGACGCTGGACAGGTTGGTGAAGCTTGGAGTGCTGACAAGCAAGCAACTCCCCAGTGTGACGACCTCTCGTCGAGTGCAGTGGACAAATCGGGACTTGTCTCGTGCATCAGGCCTGCGATGCAGGAGCCGCAAAGCCTACGAATACGTCAAGTCCGTCCTGCACCTGCCGCTCCCACCCTCGCCCACCCTGTCCCGGAGGACGTGTCGCTTTCGCGTTACGCCAGGGGTGGTGGAGGCAGCCGTTACGGTTCTGAAGGCGGCCGCCCAGGGCATGAGTGACATCGAGCGTCTCTGCGTCATTTCGTTCGACGAGATGGCGCTGGACGGACGAGTCTGCTACGACTCCCCTGCCGACCAGCTGCTGTCAGCTCCGAAACTGCAGCTGGTCATGGTTCGGTCCCTCTGTGGGTCATGGAAGCGACCGTTGTATTACGGTTTCGATGAACCGATGACCCAAGAAACACTGACGGATGTCATCAACGTGCTGGAGACGCTCGGCCTCCACGTGGTCGCCGCTGTATCCGACATGGGGACTCCGAACGAACTCATGTGGCGTAAAGCAGGCGTGACGGCTAACAAGACGTGAATTACTAACCCCGCTGACCCAGGACGGTGAGAATTTTTCCCGGAACCTTACGTATTGTTTTTTTTACATTGTGTGTCTATCAGTCTGTTTACTTATATGTTGACCGCAAGGCTGACACTTAAAATTAGAGTAAAATACATCACCTAAATTCTCAGTAGTCTGCACATCTTGTACAACATCTATGACACACCCAAGGCAGTCAGCGCATTGCTCGATAGCTCATACAAACGCGGATAGTGTTAAGTCATTTTGCCTTCGTCGTATCTGTAATGTGGAACATGTTTTGTTTATGAGCATGTTAATTTGATATCTAAGAAGCGAAGTGCTGTGCATTGCCTCGGGGTCGTCGGATTACTCAGGATTACCGGTTTGGTCTTTGCTGAAATATCAGGGATCCCATATCTAATCACATGTACGAATGTACTCGAATCGCTAGACCTGCTGTGGCCACGCACCTATAGCGTCAGGCTCAACGTTAATGTTATCGTGTATTCCTCCAGGAAGGTGTGGGTGTTCGCTGACATCCCTCACCTTGTCAAGCTTATGAGGCGCCATGCCGTCGCGGAAGATGGGGGGCTACTGGCTCCATACGGACGTGGTAGCAACGCCCTGCTCAACCGGGCCACATTCAGCGAGCTGCTGGCTATTGACGGAGGCGAGCTGAGGATTTGTCCGAAGCTGACAAGCTTCCACCTTGAGGTGAGAAGCCACAGCTGAACCTATCTGCGTGCTCTGCCGTGGTCAGGTCGGTCGGGTGAGGTGAGATCAGAAAATGCATGTCGAATTTTGCTTTTGAGCACAAGCACAGTTCGGCGTGGTCACCCACCAACCGCAGAACGACCGGAACGATCGTATCTCGGATTCCACTGAAAATTAGTAATAGGTAATAGGGGTTATCTGATGCGTAGAACTCATGTGGCACAAGATTGATTTTCCCTGATTTATGGGTCACGAGATATGACCCGAGACGCTTTCTTACGTACCTAAGCCATTGACACGTTCTTAGAGTGGTACCACAATAATGATCCACAGAATATTATCGGGGTGTGTATCTTTTGCGATCACAAGTATTTTTTTCACATTGGAACTGAAAAAGGAAATCACATAAGTTGCTCAGTGCATGTGCGAAGAGCATATTTACATAGATAAGGCAGTAATAATAGCTTTATTCCTCGGAGAAAAGTAGGAAAGTGGAGACATAGATCTGTTATTATTTCGGCAGCATGCCTTTATCGAAACATGTCATGCCTCCATGCGACGGCATTTGGGTCACGGTGCAGCGAGCCGTGACCCGAGAGAGCCTAACTCCTAATATTACCGGTCACATTTTTTGAGCCAGGGAGTGTACAAATTCTGCATAAAGAAAATGGCCTCCAGTATCTGGTTCTTTCATATCGAAGCAACAGAGGTCGCAGCCATGGGCGAGAAGCTCGCTGCACGGCTCGCGGTGCTGCACGGTGACAGTGATTTACTGCCCTTCCCAGGCTTCCGGACAAAGCGCCCAGAGAGTACGCCTGGCGACGCAGCTGTTCTCCCAGTCTGTGGGGACCGGCATCGCCACCTATCTTCCTCGCCGTGGGGCGCAGGCCGAGGCAGTACTCACCATCGCCCGGTGGTTCGATACCAACAACAGCCGCACGCCTTAGGACGCGAAGCCGGAGCGCTGCGGCTACGGCATCACGCTGGCAGCAAACGTGGCGCAGGACGGGGCCCTGGCGGAGATGGAGAACCTGGTGTATGGGATGCGAAAGTTTACACCAAGGTATCCTGACGGCCGCGTGGCGCTACTCCCCTTCCAAAAGGGCATACTGCCGAGTATAACGTCGCTCCGCGGCCGGTACGAAGAGCTCCAGCGAACAACTCCCGCTTTGGAGTACATCCTGACATCACATCTTAATCAGGATTGCTTAGAGGATTGCTTTTCACAGACCCGTGCTCTTGGCGGCACCAACACGGCACCTGACGCGTTGGAGGCGCGATGGAGGATACGAGTGCTGCTGATGGCGCCATCTCCAATGGTAGTTGCCAACAAGCAAGGCCGCGCCGTTCGACTGGAGCCAGGCACAGCTTTTAGCACAGGCCAGCGTCTGGACCAACCAGACAACCTGACAAACGAAACTCTGCAGGATCTCCAGATCCCGGTAGCATTGCTGACCATTATCTGGATGCATTACCATTGTTTTCCGATAATGATAAAAATATCACTGAATTCCAGTAGTACTATTGCAAAGGAACGGAGCTCACTACATAGAACACGGAGAGTCTGTCGGAACGCTGAGTGGATCCGCATACAATATTTCGGTATGATTATTTGTGCCTCATCCCTCAATTGGCCCTGTTTGATCGCACGTTTAAACGTCACGTACAAAACATAAGCCGTAGATATCGATACGGTGCACGCAGCGCAGCGCTCGTCGGCCGTTGACCGTCCCTCTTATGTGCTCGGATTATGTCACGCTGGTCCACACAAAAATGTTGGTGTATAAAAACAAGGATGCGATAACAAAAGAATGGACATGTCTGGGTCCAAGGCGCTTCGTTGTCGCAATGGCAAACAAAACTACTGACATGTAATATGGTCTGATTAATGCACCTGTCAGGTACTTCGAAATGACTGCGTTTCGTTGCGTCGCAGATCCAAGATCCAGCTGTGGTGGAAGCGGCAGCGCATGCGGACGACGTGGAGGCCGCCTACCAACAAGCAGCTGCGATTCCCCCAGTGCCCGTCCTGGAGGAATTCGAAGAGGACGACAGGGTCAACGAGTCGGGCGAACACAAGCTCCATTGCGGTGACGGGGAAAGAACCGAAAATGGCCACCGCTGCGGCGCCGACACGGACGAGGTCAACATCGAGCACGAGGCGCTGGAATTCGTTGCTGGCCTCGTGGCAGCCAAGTGCAAGCACCTCGATCCAAGCATGGGATTGTCGACCCGAGAAACACCACCCAGCTGTGTGCCAGACAGCTGGATACGCACGATTAGTCGGGGTGGCCTGGTGGTACCGTCGCCGGCCTGGATGAACGTTGTCGAGGCTTTCGAGGTCGTTTTCCAGCTAGTGATGGGCCGAGACATTGGTATTGTCGATCGTCTCACTAAGCTTCTGCTGAAAAAGTTTTCTGCGTTGGACAAGCGGATCGCACGGAAGCTGGTGACGACGCGCATCCATCTCCGCCTCAGATGGCTCAATCAAGCTAGGGCTGAGCGGGCAGCTGCCAGGCGCGCAGCCAAACAAGTGCGACAGCACGTGGACAGCACGATGTGAGCATCGTTGTGCTTACGTGAACATACGTTGATGAGTTTGAATGAGCATCGTTGTGCCTTCTTTTTTTGGTTTGTATGCTTGTGTGTCCGAGACATAGACGGCTCTTTCGCAGAAAACCATTTGGGTTGTTTTGGACGGGTTATCTTGTCGCGTATTTTTAGAGTTAAGCTGAAAGTTTATTGTTGTGTTCTCCGCCCTCCATCCGCCCCCCTGTTTGCTTTATGTATTCGCCAAGTGTGCACAGTGGAGTGCATGTTGTGCGCAAGAATTGCTTTAAATAAGGGACGGTTAATTAGGAGTCATACGTGTGTACGACGAATTGGCAGTGTGGCGTGACTGATCTGATATTGATGAATGCCACGCGCCTCGACCTTCCGAGGCTTCGTAGTATAAAGTCATAGGGGTGTACGATGCGTTGGCAAGGTGGTGTGGCTGATGTGATATTGATAAACGCTACGCGCCTCGACCTTCGAAGGCTTCGTAGTACAGTTGACGCAATATGCAATGCCCACAATGTCCTATGTTCTACCAGACAGCATACCACTTCCGTCGTCTCAAACTGCCTCCATCGCACACTAGTGCAACCCGGCGCGTCATTATGTATAGTGCTAAGGTTCAACGCGACAGTTCGGATGATGATCCTGGTGCCGCATAGTTCCTCCTTTGGCAGTGGCTGGACCTTGAGCAGGTTCGCCAGCCCGGATTTGAGCAGCTGTGGGCTGGCCGATTTCAATGCATTGCCATAGACTCAATGTTAGGTATCCCTAGCAAGTGGGAGTGGCATGGTACATGGGCTCCCGGTTCCTAGGCCTATGTTCGCTGTTATAAACCCAGCGTCGTATAAACCAACAACAAATCCCTCTTCCATATTTCCTCATCGCACTTCTTGAAGTGCCCTGCGGCAATCACCAGATGCATTTGGTCGTAGGTATACCGGTGTGACAGACGCGAAGGTAATGGAGGTGGGGCGGCGATGCTAGCTAGGCTGCGACTTTGTGACGTCACTGTAATGGTGAGGAAAAAGTGCGTGAAAGATCCCCGGATGATCATACCTTATAACACGGCCTTGGCCTTGTCTATTTTCGTCAAGGCCGTGTAATGCCAATGTAAGGTAGCAAATGTAATATCGTGATTATCATGCAGTGTAGCATCAAGTTTGTATTGTTGTGTGGCCTCAGTGCTTGCCACTTTATTGCGGATGGGAGAATTTTGAGGTCGTACGTGGGCGTGGGGCAAAAGTGAGCATCAGTCAGTTTTTTGGCAGCAAGATGCCATCCTGCGAGGTGGCATCTTGCAAGAGTGTGAAACGGCACAATAAATACGCTTTGTTTTTTTAACTTTTCCAAAAAACGATCCAACTGTCCTGAAAATATGAGTGCACCATCGCTCTTGGACTAAGACTATAAATGGGGAGAATGCGGAAATCTGGTCTGATCATTTTCAAGATTATGACTATGATCCTGGCCATATGGTTAAGACCAGTCTCATACCTAATGTTTAACCATGCTCTCGACCAAGTACAGTTTCTTCTATGCGACTGGACATCGCCGGCACGCCAAAGTGAGTATGCGTGTGCTTAAAAGGAAAATTACCGTGTTTTATGCAGAAGTCTTGGAACCCGATTCACAGTCACTAATGCATGTATGATCCATGCCGCTCTGTGCAGTTTGTAGGCTACAATACGAGACTCAAGAGAGATTTTCCGGCCATAATCTTGTTAACAAAGTGGGACCTGACTACCACACATGACACAAGTGGCACAGCCACCCATGCTGCACGGTCGTAGGGGGTGAGGGTCAGGGACGTAGCCAGGGTTTGCAACGGGGGGAGGGTAAGTTTCCACGGGCGAGTCCCAGCCCCATTGACAGTACATCTACGCACTGTGAACTGACCAACAAACCCCATAACCGTTAATAGGCACAGTACCTAGCGCATCAATGAGCTTTTAATATTGGTTTGCCCTGGTGCCTTAAACAGTTATTTCAGCTGCGTACCGTACATGTTCACTCGACTTTGCGCGAGTCTTGTTACCTCTGAAACACTTTTGGGCTCTTCGTGTTACTGTGCATAGTAGTGTCTGAGATTTCAAATAAAGGTTATTTGCCAGGTCACCAAACTCCGGGATCACATACGGTAATATCGTGGTGAAAAACTGCTGCTGTGCCTGAACCATATGCCTTGAACCTCACGGTCAGAGACGAATGGAAGGCGGGGGGGGGGGGGGGGGGGTCGAGCCCTCGGAGTACCGTGCTGTCCTGGTGTATTTTTGCGTCGAAAAACAGTAATGGCGGCGCCAGCACCCTGGGGCAGCCGATGCAATGAAATGGGACCATGAAACGGGTCCATCCAGACAGATCTGTAGTTATGGCCAGGAGCGGGAGATATTAGAGTGGTGTACGCACTGCAGTACTCGTCGGCCGTTGACCGTCCCTCCTACCCGCTCGGATTATGTCCCGTTGGACCACAAAAGGTGGTTGTGCATAAAAACAAGCATACGATAACGAAAGAATGGGCATGTCCGGGTCCAAGACGTTTTGCTGTCGTAATGAAAAACAAAACTGGTGATTTGTAAAATGGTCTGATTAATGCGCTAATGCGCATCATAGGTACACGGAAATGACTGTCTCGTTGCGTCGCAGATCCAAGATCCACCTGTGGTGGAACCGGCAGCGCATACGGACGACGTGGGGGCCGCCTACCAGCAAGCAGCCGCGATGTCTCCAATGCCCGTCCTGAACAGAGTGGACGCGAACGGCGGGTTTAACGAGCCGGTCAAAGGCAAGCTCCATGGCGGTGACAGCGCGAGGACCGAAAATGGCCCCCGCTGCGGCGACGAGATGGACGAGGACACACATCGAGCACGAGGCGCTGGCTTTCCTTGCGGGCTTCGTGGCGGTCAAGTGCAAACAACTCGATCCAAGTATGGAACTGTCGACCCGAGAGGCACCACCCAGCTGTGTGCAAGACAGGTGGATATACATGATTGGACAGGGTGGCATGATGGTGCCGTTGCCGGCCTGGACGAGCGTTGTCGAGGCTTTCGAGATCGTGTTCCAACTAGTGATGGACTGAGGCATGAACCGAGCCATTTGCATCGTGGACCACCCCACAAAGCTCCTGCTGAGAAGGTTTTGCGCTGGACAAGCGGATTACTCGGAAGCTGGTGAAGACGCGCATCCATCTGCACATCATATGGCTTAATCAGGCTGGGGCTAAGCGAGCTCCTGCCAGGCGCGCAGCTAACAGGTGCGACATCAGGTGGAGAGCGCGAAGTGAACATCGTTACGCTTATGCGAACATACGAAAGTGAGCTTAAATGAGCGTCGTTGTGCCTTCTTCTTTGTCTTGCATGCTTGTGCGTCTGTCTGAGGCATAGACGGTTATTTCGCACATAAACGTTTGGGTTGTTTCAGAATGGGTGTCATGTCGCATAACTCCCGGTGTATGCTGAAAAATCTATAGCTGTGTCCTACGCCCCCCCCCCCCCCCCTGTTTATTTTGAGTCCTCGCCAGGTGTGCACAATGAAGTGTATGCTGGGCGCAAGAATCGCTTTAGTAAAATACGGCGAATCATGGGTCATACGTGTGTTCGATAAATTGGCTGCATGGCGTGATGGATATAATCTTAATTAACGCCATGCACCACGACCTTCGGAGGCTTCGCGGCATAGTTGACGGAACGAGCAATGTCTACAATGTCCTATGTTCTACCAGGCAGCATACCACTTCCGTCGTCTCAAATTGCCTCAATCGCACACTAGTGCAACCCAACGCGTCATTATGTATAGTGCTGAGGTTCAACGCGACAGGTGGGATGATGATCCTGCTGCCGCTCAGTTCTTCCTTTGGCAGTGGCTGGACCTTGGGCAGATTCGCTAACTTACGTTTAAGCATCTGTAGGCTGGCCAACTTCAATGCATCGCCAGACTCAATGTTTGGCATCTTCAGCAAATGGGAGTGGCATGGCACATGGGTTCATGGTCCCTAGGCCTATGTTCGCTGTTCTACAACAGGTGTGACAAAAATCCCCTTTCAAGTCTCATCGTACTTTTTGAAGTCCCCTGTGACGATCACCAGATGCATTCGTTAGTAGGTGCACCGGTGTAGCAGACGCGAAGGTACTGCAGGCGGCGCGGTGATGCCACGCTGCGACTCTATGACATCACTGTAATGGTGAAGGAAAAGTACCGGAAAAATCCCCGGGTGATCAAACCTTACTACATGGCCTTGGTCTCTCTGTTCTAGGGCCGTGGTCAATCTCAGGGTGGGGTCGGTTTGGTTGCGCGGGGTTCCTGTATTCTGCCCGTGTCAGTTCGAGGTTTGGAGGTTACTCGAGATGCAAAATGCATGTATGCCGGGGCAAGGGTGGACTCACGATGCCATCCTGGGGACACCGTTTTTTGGGGGGAGGGGCTATTTCAAATGTCCTCCCTGAAAAGCTCATCAATTTCGCTTCATGTTACCCAAGCAATGCTGGTAAGGAGCATTTAATGACTAAAGTACCGGAACAGAAATCGCTTAGGTTTTCTTTTCACAGTACAAGTATGTGCTTTTCGTCCAGCTTTGGCCATCTTGAATGTGGAGGCGTAGCCCGTCCAGTCCCTAGATCCGCCATAGCTCAGGGGCGCGCACTGCCAGCAGCCCGCGGTTTACGGATTCGTTCCCTGCTTTGGGGTGCACTTTTCGTCCCGCCATAGGCGTGTGGGGTGAGATGCACAACCATGAAAATTCACGACTGGCCTGTGGCGGCCTGAGTTCACGGCCTCAGAGCCTGGTAATGCTCTCTGTGCGCATCCCGCCTACCCAGGGGCAGGGGCGTACGCAATCGTAAAATTAGAAAATTGAATTAAATCAAATCGAAGTAATATCATCAAGCGCCATCGTAAAATCCTGTTTAACTCATGTTCAGGGATGCCGTTTTACCACATCGGTCGGGATGGCTGGTGTCATCTTCTGCGGAGGTCGATAGGCTTCCGGTGCCCTCAAATACTGCATTCACTTTGGATGTGGACTCGTTTGTCCCATTGGCTGGTTCAGAACACGGGAAACTCTTACTTTTAAACTGTCGCCGGATTACACCTCTAACCAGAGGAATTTTGCATATACGTTTAATTAATGCCGAGAGCGCATATGCTTCGCATAGATAAGGCAGTGGTAATAGCCCTATTCCTCGGAGAGAAAAAAAAACAAAGGAGATAAAGATGCGTTTATATTTCAGCAACACGCCTTTGTCTAAACAATAGAAGCGTTTCCATGAATGCATTGTGCCGAAATATCAACGCATTTGCATCTGAATTCTCCCGAGGTTTCTGCGAGGGCTATTACGGCTGCCTTGGCGTACATACTGGTCAAGTTTAATTCGTGGTCAATGTAATGAGTATCCGACCCAGTGATGCAATGCAGAATATTGTATCAGACATCGCAAAAAAAGCATGATTTACACCAAATTGATCTGTACGTAAAGACGCCTTGATAATGCAAAACCAGTGGCGTGTGGTTGGCATCACAGCCAATGTATTACCTGAAAATTCAAACAGCTGGGCGCAGCCCACGAACTGCATATTCAGCGTGCTAACCCAGGCTACCAGACAAACTGAACAGTACTTCAACAAACACGACCACACAGGTGGGGCACGCACGCCCGTCTAAATTAGCCGCAATACATGTCCAGGTTGGCGTGCTCCCCTCGTATGATCCCTGGTGCGAGCCGACGCACGCCTAAGTAGGTGGGGAGCCAGGCAGCTGACAAAGGCACTCAACCACGACAGTGCACGAGGCATACCCACGGCACCACCACAAACCACCATGGTGAGGTGCTTGTACTGAACGCCAGTGTCATAGACTAATGATCGATAAGAGTGGCCTCTGTGCGACAAAAGTGGCCTATGCACAAACCCCAAAACATGGGAGAAGGTGAGATTGACATTACTGGCAGAGGGCACATTTAAAATTGGAATATGTTATACGCATGAGATAGCGGCAGGCCGTAAATGCTCACGTTACGGTCTGATGGGGTGATGTTCAACCCATATAATACGACAACGTATGCCGCTTTTAATACACAATAACCAGTGCACCATAATATGGTCGATCACCACATCCACCATTAAGGATACTCACAGCATGATTCAATGAATTATCCATATGATGCACAATGATAAGCAGGCCCGATAAATGGTTGTACATTGGCGAAACCGATCGATCCACAACGACCTTCAGAAATGGATCATTTCCATCCAAAACGCTGCGTCATCTAATGATATAAAAGACGGAGTTCAAACGGTGTTGTCAAAGACAAAAACCACCGGCATGTTCAGAGCACGAGGTGAACAGCCATAGATGACACCTACAGTTGGTAACACGCCACACATGATGCACAATACCACTAGTGGCAGATGCCTGTGATGCCCACAATGGCTAACCAGCCACGAGCCATGACGGATAACCATAAACGATAACAACAGGTGACGCCCAGTGAACGACATGCGTGGCACCCACGCGGAAGTGAGCGACCCCACGGCGGGACAACCGCGGCCACCCCCACGGCTGGTGTGACGTCACAGTGCTGGGCGTCACAATTGGGAGAGGCCGGCGCGCCGGCGCGCCTTGTCCAGCCAGCGCTCGAGCGCGAAGTGGGTGCCGAAAGTGACGCGCTCCGACTTGAACGCCACGTCGCGACGGCAGACGGTGGCGCGCTGATACACAGACGTGGCGTCGATCGTCATAAGGCTCTGACCCGACTCTGCTCGGGCAGGCCAAGCAGGCGTCAGAGCTCAACGAAATACCTCTACCTCATCTCAAGCGACCAGGAGCGGCGAGCAAGTCAGTGGCGCATCGTGAGAGGGTGTGTAAACATTTGGCGAAGAAGTGACCATGAGATCTCGCCAATGGATGCTCGGTTGATGGTGCACGCATATGATGCCAAAAGTTTGCAAAGCGTCTTCCGTTGTACCAAACGGAGCATCTCAGGAACGCACGTACACGCCAGTACCAGTCGGCAGTGGCTGAGATCTAATGAAGCCACTAACCAGCACAAATTGCAACTGAGGTTTCCTCAGAAATTGCATGGAATCATGAGCACCAAGCGATGGCCATTGTTTGTTATTGACCTTTCCTTTCTCGTAGACTGATTGCCTTTTTCTGACAGTACCTACACAAAATTTTGACCAAGTTACGACATGCTATTTCCACGCTGCCAGGGCGAACTAGAGCAGCGACACAACGCACGTGCCTGACAGTGCAGCGCAGCTGCTAAGACAGCGCCGCACTGGGAGACGACGAGTGAGCATTTCACCCACCTTGCTCTTCGTCCACCACCAGTACTTCATACGACTCGGGTGGACCCTGCTGCAGCGTCGAGTCGCTGGAGACGACGTTTGAAACGAACTCTTTGGTCAAGAACATGGCGGCCTGCACCTCCTCCGAATCCAGCTGCAGTGAGACCCGGACATCAAACCCTATCACAAAGCATCGCGCATTCCGAGCATTTGAGTTTCCCCACCCTACCTCTGGCTTTGTATGCCGTTAATATAAGCGTTAATATATTTAATTTGCAGCTTGACACACACAAGGTACTAGGACCGGGCCACAGTAATGGAATTGCCACGAAACCTGCATTCAATGTGCAACAGCCAGTTGTATCAGGCCGCTACCTCACATTTTGCTTACCTTGAGACGTGTGAGAATTTGGGCGGCCGGCTGGGGCACCACCACGTGCAGGTAGACGACGAGGTGGTGGCGGCGCGGGTCACCGGCGCTCAGCAGGTGCGGGTACACCGACTCCCAGAAGCCGAGCGTGTCCACGACCAGGTGAGAGTTGCGCAGGTCCAGGCCCGTCTCTTCGAACAGCTCGCGCAGGCCAGCGGCCGTGATCGTCTCGCCCGCCTCTGACGGCAGACGTGACAGACGGTTAAGTCGCGACAGGTCATGTCGGGTCAGGAGTCAGGGGTCGGGCTGGGTAGCGATCGGGTCATCGGTCACGCCGGCGGCCGGGTCAACAGCCATCCCAATGGTCAGGTCAATGGCCAGGGCAGGGCTCATCGCTGCTCAGTGGTAAAACGCCAGCCTTCCAACAGCGGGCTGCTGGTTTGATGCTTACCGCCAGCTGGGTCTCGGTGACCCACTACAATTGGTGTCAGAGACTGTGGCGATAATGACGCCGGCATTTTAGCACATCGTGACATAGGTCAGATCAGATTGATGCTCGGTGACTAGGGAGTGGTAAAAGGCGGCTAGTACCCGCGCGTCTAATGCGAAAAGCTACTAGCGAACGGTCAATGTCGTCAGTCCCCGGTTTGGGCCGGTACCTACGGCTAATGGTCAGTGTCAGAGATGGTAATAACGAGCGGTCGGTGAAATCAGACGGGGAGCCGGAAACAAACCATAAGTATCAACAAGATATTACACACAAGTTCAACAACAACAAATTCGCACAAGACGTTGCACACAGCGTCAGCGGCAAGATATTAGCAACATATTGCACACAATGCAATATCGGCCATTAACAAAAGGCAACAGCCGTCGAAAACGGCTTACTTGGCCACAAAATGTGAGCGACCATCAAAAGTTCGTAATAGGCTTCGGTAATAACGTACGTAAACCTTTACATCTGCTAAGCCCCAAGTATAAAACCACAAGCGCGATCTACACCCTACATCCCCCCACACCCACTATAACATATGGCAGAGACCTTCTCTCGATACCCCAGCCAGCCCGGCGACGGGCGTCACCGACCGATGTGCCCGCCGGGCGGGACCCAGGCGCCGGCGAACGTGCGCATGTGCGCAGCGCGGCACGACAGCAGCACGGCTTGGTCGGCGCTCTCGACTATCACGCAGATGCCGACGTTGACGCCGCGGCCGGCCACATCCGGCGGCAGCGAGCTGCGCACGCGCGGCGTCATGTACAGCACAGGACAGCATGTGTTGTGCTGCAGAGGGAGACGTCGCATCAGTATGGTGCCAGGAAGCATTGGCTGCATTACAATAGGAGAGCAGAGACTTTCTTTGTTATATTTTATTTGTTATATAAAGGGACTTTCTTCATATGTATGTATAGATTACATATATAATATATATATATATGCATATATGTATATATATATATACACATATATATATATATATGCATATATATGCATATATATATATATATATATATATATATATATATATATATATTGCATCTCTTAAATAGCTCACTACTTTCTTTCCATAACACATGTCATAGATCCAGAATTACATTAGGCATTGGATTTCATCCAGCAGACTAAACCTCCAAAGGTCAGCTGAGAACACATTCACTCACTTGAAGAATAGAAGCTGTCCAGCCATCCTTTTTCAGTTCTATGCCAGCATCTGCTGTGAAATGGAGTCACCTAATGATTGCCAGCAATGGCAACAGATAGTGGTTAGTTAAATGTTATTGCCTGTGAATACAGGTTTACTTAGTTGATATAAAAATGAGATTAAAATCTGAGTTTTGGAGATAAAATTGCAATGCATATCAACATTAAAAGAGGCACTGGTGGAATGGCATTATGAAGTATAAGTGGGCGATAGTGTCAATCCCATAATGGAACAATACTTTGTATCAAGGGTAGGTAAAACAGAACATTTTTTAACAGAATGGTAAAACAGAATGTTTACTTGATAGCATCAATTAACCAGCACCTTCTGGTACATTGCAGGTGGATATCTGTCAACATCAACCATCTGAACTCATAATGCTGAAAAGGCAAGAACTCCTGGCCTTTTTTGCCTATATTAAAGACAATATATATTACTTTTGAGCACTGTTTGCAAAAGACAAATAAGTTTGTGATAAAAATATAGAGGACCTGTAATCCCAACTGAATTCCAAAAAATATCAGCCTTCTACAGTACAGCAACTGTAGTGATCGTTTTGTACCCACAGATGCAATTATGGTTCATGTAACTAAACATCCATACTTACAGTGAGCCTTCCTGATAAGAAGTGCATCATTCTCAATATCTTGTTTGATTGCAACCAATCCATTTATATCTTTGTATCCAAATATGTCTAGCAGGCAGTCACCAAAGGCAGCCAAAGAAGTTGTATTTTGCTGGAACAGGTGCACCAATATTGCTCTGTAGCTGTAATTCATGGTAGGTATCTTGAAGGCAGCTAAAAATGATGACACAACATTAAAATATTATTTATACAGCTCCACATACACACAGTTGATGATTATGATCAGGGTTTTGATGCATGCTGGCTGCTAAGGTTATTTTGCACCATAACACCATGACACCATAACAGTTAAGTGGCTACCAAGGTATACAAGTAGCTACCAAGGTATACATTTGTGAAAAATGAAAATTGCTGTCTGTGCCAAGCATGCAAAAAGTGTGGTTGCCCATAACGTGCAAGTGGAGTAGATCTCACATACTGGCAGACTTGCTAGGCCCTCAAGTGAACAGCTTCCTCCTTCTACCTGCTACCAGAGCTGCTACCTGAAGGGGTGCTGCTCCCCTACACCAGTCATAGCTAGTGTCCCTGCCAGGTAAGACACATACAATTACATACAAGGGCCATGCCTGCTGCCAGTTATGAGGGAAAGCTCTGCAGATGTAAAATAGGAAACACAGTACAAATGTGATAACTTTGAAGACCGTGTCAAGTACTCTGAGCCAAATTTGTTGTGACTGCTGACCCTGCTATAAGATGTGGTTTGCATACAAACTTTGAGGAGGATGGAGTAGAAACATGCTCTGAATATTGTGCTGAAGATTTGAGTTGTTCACACATGTGTAAAAAGGTAAGGTACATAATAAACATTAGACCTGTGTGACTTTGTTTCACCTTCACCTCATCAGAGGGATGGCATCAGACAATTAAACCACAACCAAGGGAAAATCAAAGGCATCCAATTGGCAATTCACAGACTGGTCTTGTTATGTCAAGCACTGCACAAGTTACAAGTGTGGAAAATGTTATTGATTAGCTCTTGAAATAGGCAATAGGCACTAGTGGTACTGGCACTTTAAATTGGTACAAGTCAATACTGATACATGTACCCAGTAGTATATCACATCAGGTCCGAAAAGTGAAAGGTGCTTGTTGCACTGGCTTATTAGGCGATATGAAGAATTAATTAAGTTGCATTTCTGGAGGTTAGAGAAGTCTTCCAAAGCTGTAAGGTACACAGTACTGACCTTTCAAGTACCAAACCTGTCCACAAAAAATGAGCTTGGCCAGCTTGATCTTGAATGATCTGGCCTTCAAAAGCCACTAATGCATTAGCAACACACAGTTTATGTAGACAAAAAGTACAGACCAAAAAACCTGCTGTGGGTGCATTTCCTGATAACAAAGACTGTTAATTATCACTTTTGAGCACAATTTCACTTCAAAGACTTCACAAATCAGACCATACATTTGAAACATCAAAGTCTGGTGTTTCAAATGTGTCACAACAGATATAAAAGATGTAAACTTGAGTATCCTAAGTATGGAACATGTGCTCACAAATTATTCCATAAACACCTTAGGGATCTATTACCCATGAAGCATGAAATTTATACAGAATATAACATCAATAATTATCAGAGAATAACTGCAAATGAGTGGAAGAACTTTAACAAAAAAATACTGATGTACACTAAACACACACCCGGGAATGAAACTTGTTTCACTTAAATGCACCCCACTGGTTTTTCTTTGATTCAATACAAATTTTTCCCTAAACACATGCTGTAAATACAACATTGCATCATCTTTAAGAATGATGGGGAAATGCCAGATTATATGCGGGACAATTTCAAGAGTTTCTGGCTTGAGCCGTAGCTGTTCGTAACTTTTTAGACATCAAATGATCTTAATTAGCTTTTGTCTACTCATAACTTCTGTTTAGATCATCAATACTAAGCAACAGTAAAATGGTAGTTGAAAAACACCCTCATAAACATACCGAGTCCTTGCTCAGTAACTGAGCTAGAGATTTAAACATAAGCCACCTATATGTTCCTTATCACACAATGAAACCTTCTATATTCCGCTTTAAGGCTAGAGAACTTATTTCAAAGATTTTGGCATCACCGGCAACCACACTCGACCCACATCGTAAAAACTCCGCCCCCTTGATAAGTTTCGGTTACTTGTTGTTGTTGTTGGTTTAGGGTGCATAGCCTCTTGGGCCCAGGCGTCCATCGTCGATGTGTTGTCTTAGAAGTTTGGTAGCACAGGTGGTAACTAAGCGCGACAGAGGATAGAAGGAATGTGTCGCACTGGTCAGGAATTTTCGTGCAGGACAGTGGTGTAGCAAGGAGGTACAGTAAACGGTGTTAGTTTCTAGAAAACTCGGTGTTAAATGTTCAGATACATAAACTGATAAGTGAACTAAAACAAGAGAACAAAAGGTCCGGTTTTTTTGCCAGGCTCTTTTTTATCATTTTCTTTTAACCGCAGCTTCCCCACATGATAGACGTTGCAGGTTAGTCATCAGTCAGTCGTCGGCAGTCACAACATTGCCGTTTACCAAAGCATTTACCAGATGGAAATTTCACATGTCTGCCACGCCGTGTACTCTAACGCATGCACGCACATTCATCTGTCTTCACCATGCTCGTTCAAACCTCATTCATGCAATCTCCTCTGCTTACGCACACGCCCACGTATCACACATATACACATATTTGCTACACATAATTCCTATACCACTTCCTTGCTTCTCACATTTCTCAAGCATCCAGTCAGACATCGTACACGGATAAGCGTGCAAGCTTAAATTATACATAGAATAAACAACTCATTTCAAACAATTACAATATAGTATAAACAACATGGCAGCAATCAATGACAGCAAAGCAAAAATTGCACATGTCCCGCACGCAAAGGCAGCACTTCACAATTGTTTCAGTAGGTCGCAGTGTCGCAAATATTTCATCACTCCATCAATGATGTCCGGGAATTGATTTCCTACCAGCGACCTCACACAAAATTGTGCTCTGGACCGTTGACATAGTGTTACCAATGATCGTCTTTCGTGAAAATATACGGGACATTCGAGAAGAATGTGATACACTGTTAATGGACACTGACATCGTTCACATTCAGGCTGGAGGTTTCCATCTATCATGTATGAGTGGGTATAACGAGTATGCCCAAGTCTCAGCCGGCACAGCACTATCTCTTCGCGTCGGACTGCTCGCTTACAGGAGACCCAGTCTCCTACCCCTTCTTTCATGCGTTTTAAATTGGTCCTAGGTTTGTAATCTGTCCAATATTTGTCGAATAATTCACGAATACTTCGACGCACTTTAGGAAAATAATTTTTAGGACCCATTTGAAAATAACACACGTCATTCAATCTTACAGCCATCTTTGCTTGTGCATCCGCTGTCTCGTTTCCACGTATATTACTATGGCTTGGGATCCAGAGGACAATGATTATGCTGCCCATTTCAATAAGCTGATTGACCGTCTCTAGTAAATGGATCACGATCGGGTTTTCAGATGTCGGATTTCCCAGGGCTGTTATAATGGACAAGGAGTCTGTGCATATTACACATTTGAGGATGCGATTTGTATGTGTATAATTCAGAGCCTGTAATACTGCGAATCCTTCAGCTATAAATATCGAACAAAGTCCAGGAAGTTTAAATTTTTGACGTCTTTCACCGTGGACAAAAGCATATCCAACTCCGTCTGCACTTTTTGCTCCATCGGTAAATATGAACTCGTATTCTGTATACATGCTTCTCAAATCATTAAACTCACATTGAATTTGCACTTCATCTAGCATTCTCTTGCTCCTGTTAGTCAACTTTATCAACGTACATTTACGTAATCTCCATGGCGGAACGACGCTGCGTTTTAAGGTCACCTCTTCTGGGAAATCGAATCCTGTTTCATGGCACATATCAAGTATTCTCTCATATAGCGGGAAACCAGAAATCCTTTACATATATCCAGTCTCTACCTCATGTAACGCAGCCTCATTGGCCATAAGCTTTTTGCATGGATGATCCTCTCGACTAGTATCTTCAGGGAATAACGGAGAGACAAGTCGCATCTCCTCAGTCTCAAGGGAAGCATGTCTGCTTTAACCATCAGTGGTAAAATGGGCGAAGTTCTAAAGGCTCCAGTAGCAATTCTAATGCATTCATTTTGAATAACATCAAGTTTCGGTTACCTGTCTGCAAATTGGCGTCATAGTATGTAACAGTTGCGCTACAAACGCAATTTCACATTGATATATACAGTATTCATCACAAAAGTTTATCATTTTACATTTAGAAAGGGGTACAGATGCTTATAAAAAAATTATTCCTAGATATTATTATTTTTAAACATCACTGGTCTGACTCCTTCACCTTCTTTTTTTCATTTGCACGGCGCATGCACATGCTTGATCACTGAAATCAATCATGATTTATTCTTTCACTCTTTATGAAAACAACAGTCCTTAGAAAGATGATTTTTTGATCATTTATGCACGAAATTTATGAATTGCGTTTTATTCAACGCTATTGAAAGCATAAAGCACTATTGTATGTCAAGGATGTGGTGCTTAACACATATCACATCAAAAGCACTTTGTAAGTGTGTTGACGTCACTGTACGTTTTTGGAATAAATTCGACAGCTTTTTATAAAAATAATTAGATGTTGCCACTTTAAGTAAATCATTATTACATCGACTACTTTCAATGATAAGTAACAATGTTTTGACTTGACCAAGATGCTTACACTGGGGATAAAGGCGTGAGCCAAATTATTGGATAAGTACTACAAAAAGCATAAAACTGATCGGCTAGGGAAGTGTCAAAATATTTATCAGCCGTAATGCACTAGAAAATATTTCATTTTATGCAGTGCAACGGAGTAGTTGTTGCAGAAAGAAACTATTCTATGACCACATTTTGTGTTGCCATTTTGAAATATCTTCGGTCATCGATCCGCTGAAGCCGGCGGTAAACGAATCGCGTGGTCTTCGGCTTCCGGGCGAACCGGCGTCCATTTCTGTGTCGCGGACGGTTGCGGTGGTGGCCTGGCAGTGGAAATTCGGGGATTCGGGCATCCTGTGTGGACAAACTAGAAATGGCAGAGGGTGCGCCGCCTGCTCCGAATGGAGTCCCTCCTCCACTCATGGGAGGGTGACAATGGTTCTTCTGGCAGCCCAAATCACGGAGGGTTCAGGGGAAGGGGCTATGGTCGCGGAGGATATGAGGGCCGGGGTCGTGGCGGCGGCCCTGACTTCAGGGGTCGTGGTGGATTCAGAGGTCGTGGGGGTGGAGGGGAATACAGAGGCCGGGGTGGGGGAGGGGGTGAGTATAGGGGCCGAGGTGGGGGAGAGCACAGGGGACGCGGGGGCGGAGAGTTCCGGGGCCGCGGAGGATTCCGCGGTGGTCGTGGAGGCATGGGATCTTCCAGAAATCCGGAGGTAAGCCACCAAGGGCAAGATTATTGTGTAGAAGATTTAGTGCTCTATGCTGTTAACACCTGAATGAAGTGAGGAAAGTGTATGGGGTAGTTGTCATTATGTGGTCTTAACATTGCTGTCAGTTGCCAAGGATGCACACCATAAAACCAACAAGATATAAAGAACCTTTATGATGAGGTTTCTATATTAATGCAAGGAACTGATGATGTCAAGAAAGATTACCCAATGAAAGCTAATTTTTGAGGACCAGAATGTTTTCAGCTTAAATTACCTGAATCATTTTTGGTACCCTGGAAGTAGCTCACTTTTTAAAAGAAGAGAAATCTCCACTGAGAGCATTTCACATGCAGCACATCATGTTAGCAGAATTGCCCAGCTTTGAAGTCATACAACCCAAATGACATCCTTGATACCAAGATTGATGAGGGGCATGGCTTATCATCATGATTTTATGGTTTTGGCCATTGCTGCTCACAATGCTGTTACAATAGATTGCTTATCACTCACAAAATTATCATGCAATAATATTATGATTCTGGCAAGAGGCCAGCAATTTCATTTTTATCATGCAGATGGCAGAGAGCTAATAAGATGTTTAAAAAAGCCAAAATAATTACCAAATCACAGATACATGAGGAACCTAGAAAAAGATCATGGTTTTCACATTCATGCTCAAGTTTTCTGCTGGTGACCCTAATTTTCTTTCATGCCATAATTTTGATCATTTTGTTTGTATATTTGATAACTTACAGCTAATTGTCCCGTGACTGAAAAGGCATACCATATTATTGCACTTTCTGCACCTGTAGTATTTCAAGTTGCTGGAACTTGAATTGACATTTCCAAATGGACAATGCATGCAAAGAGTCAGCAAATGCTAGGTTGAGCTAAAGCAACTTCCAGCAATTCCTAAGGAAGTGAACAAGCCCTGGAAGCTGAAGACAGCAAAGCCAGTGTTTTCAGCATTGCACATATGGGTTATTGCACAGTGCTCCTCATACAGGAGTCCCCATAATGTGATTCACACTCGTAAGACATAAACACGCCATGCAAACAGTGTTGGTTGGGCTACAAAACTTACGTTCAATGATTATGACTGGTGCATTGCCATGAGATGTTGCCATCATGTTGTGCAGGCTGACTTTAGTAGCATCCTCGTTAAAGTCGTACACTGCTGTTAATTTCAATTGGTGAGACCCCAGTGTTGGAAATTCCAGAAAGTTTCCCCCTGGTAGCGGAGGTACAAAGTTTCTATAGTGGGGCTTTACAAGCTTTATTTAGGTTATCTTTGAGAGCTAATAGTACAGTGGGTGGCACTAACAAAAGTGCCACTTTACATATACAGCAATTCATGTCCAAAGCACTTTAAGTGAAAGGAAGCATCAGTATTAAACCTGGCACACTGAAATAACACAAGCTTATACTGTGTACTGCTAAAACATGTGCATATACATTGGTTTGCAATTTATGAAAGGCTCTGTGTGTACACCCTCCAAAACAGAGGATAATTACACATTGCGGCTTATAACACTCCAAAATAGAGGGTGGCTACACACTGAGCTCTTATACACCCTCCCAAATGGAGAGTTGGTACAATGCCTCACAGCCAGACAAAAAGGCTACACAAAAAAGCAAATGACATGCCACAGATGGCCACCATACTCATACTCCCGCCATGATCACGCTAACTCAGGCTCCACCAGCTAACTGGTTTTAAAAACATCTAAACATTTGTGCCCTCCACCTTCATACTCCCAGTCAACAGGAGGCCCTGCACATCCCTCCTGAACAATAAAGACAGGCAGCACTCTTAACCGATTTGCCGAGCCAGCACAAGTGCAATGCCTGACAGACCTGTGCAGGCCGGCCTAAAAGGATCCTAGTCAGTCATTCTGCTGACTCTGGCAGATAATGCAAGGTATTAATTGATTTTGAAGCGCTTTAACCGATATTGCAAAATATGATAATTTATGTTGCAATTATTGGATGTGTTTCTTCTACTAAAGCCTTTTCCTTAATTTGTCTGGCCAAAGTTATGGGTTCATGCTACTCTGGTGTCGTGATGTTTTTGCCAGAGTGAAATGGCTGTCTGTGAACAGTTTTTTGGCTATTTATGGTGATGTTTTTCGACTGAAAGGGGTATTTTTGTAAAGCCTGAATTACCAGCTTTAAAGTTAAACCTGTAAGTGACAAATTTAAGTTGGTTTAAATCCACAACTGCCATAACATTTTTGTACTCCAGATACCAGGTGGCCAAAATCCAACCATTATGGCAGTTCTGGATAAGTACAAATAAGGCTCTTCATAATTGTGATGCCCACTCCTCTATACAGCTCCCCTGCAAATGTTTACGAATCTGTCAAGGCATGAGCGAGAGCAGAAGGTTTTATGCTCTTGACAAATCAAGCCATGAGTAGGCGAATCATTGAAACCAGTTGAAGAGTTTGCTATGTTCAAACCTCCAACCTGAGCTGGGAGGCGGGCGCAAGCCGCTGAATAGCTGAGACGTTTCCGACGCTGAATTGCGAGTGATTCTCGCTTCTTGTCATGACACATTGTCATGACACAGTGGTGGCGCGTGGTAGGCGGCCGTCTGCGGTAGGCGATCGGGTGTGCGGGTGTTTCTACGAATGTTCGTTGCATTCCTTGGCAATTAATGCGGTTCGTCGTCAATGGTAGGTTAAGTCATGTTCAAGTTTGAGTTGATCTGCGTAGGGCATAGAAAGTGAGAGCTTTGTTAATCCTACAGACTGGTGTGATTCTGGTACTCGCTTATACTCGTCCCGTCCCGACATTGTCCAAGGCGATTCCATTCAATTCACATCCTTTATTTTTTACATTTCATGCGTGGTTTATCACATATCTAGGTGCAACACAGGCTGCTTGCTATTGGCCACTTAGTCTGGTGGGTGCAAGATTTGTGCTCTCGTGGATATAAATACATGGCTGCTGACGAAAGCAGCAAGTCTGAAGCTGTTGCACCTTCTGGTATTATTTTGTCCTGACACAAAGGTGTAAAATGGGTTTTTTTCCAAAAGTTGTTCTTGTTAGATCATGATGGGAGTACAAAATATTTCATTTTACCTGGTCACAATCGTGAAGTACAAAATATCCCAGTATACATATACCAGGAAACGTCAAGTTTCTCCCAACACTGGTGAGACTTGAAAACCGCTCTGACTTTCAAAGACATACACTGCCGAGATAATATGCCAACATAATCCCAAGGAAATGAGCCAAGTCCCGGAAACCAAGATAGAAGCAAAGCCCACGTTAGTAAGTTTGAATCACATTATCCGGACTCGTGCATCAGGTGCACCGCGCCAATAAACGTGTATGTACCGTACCGAAAACGTGGGCTCTGCTTCGGTCTTGGTTTCCGGGGCTTGGCTTATTTCCTTAAGATCTCTGTGGGCATCTTATCCCGGCCAGAGCATGTCGTTGGATGTCAGAGCGGTTTTCAGCTCACGCCAACGGAAATTGTACGTAAGGTGCACTACTAAAAGGGTGTTACTGCAGTTAGTCCTCACGGCTTGATGGCAACATCTCACGGCAATGATGAGTCATGATCATTGAACCGAAGTTTTTGTAGCTCAAGCGACATTGTCGGCACGATGTTGTTTATGTCTTACAAGTGTGAGTCACATTATCTGGACTCGTGTATGAGGTGCACTGCGCCAATTGACGTGTATGTAACGTACCGAAAACGTGGGCTTTGCTTCAGTTTTCGGTTTGCGGGGCTCGGTCCAGTTCCTTGGGATTTCTGGAAGTGCTTTATGTCAAGCAACATTGTTGGTTCTTTACATGTGTTGTCCATTGGAAATGTGAATTCAAGTGCCACAACTTGAAATGATATAGGAGGTGCAAGAAGAGCAATAATACGGTAAATGGGGACGCGGCTTTCTGATCGGTGTGCGATTGACCGTAAGTTATCATATATCAACAAAATTATCAGGATTATGATTTGTATGAAAGTTAACTGCACCAGCAGAAAATGTGAGCATAAATGTGAAAAATTACGATTTTTCTAGGGTGCTTGCATATCCGGGACATGATGATTATTTCGCCATTTTAGTACATCTTATTTATCCTCTGCCATCGGTATGTCATACATGAAACTGCTGGCTTCTTGCAGAGATAATAACAGTGTTGCATGGTAGTTTTGTGAGTGACAAACAATCTATCATAACAGCACTGTGAGCAGCAATGGCCAAAACCATGAAATCAGTGATGATAATTGTGCCCCCTCATTTTTTTTATGCTAAAGATGTCATTTGGGTTGTATGATTTCAAAGTTGGGCAGTTCTTTTATCCAACTGAAAGCACATTTGGTGATCATTTTTGCTGGTCATTATCTTAGCAATCATAATTCCTTCAGCATTGCCTATGTACTGAAATTGGTGGTAACTGTGTTCAAAACTTGGTTCATAGATTTGTTGTGTGCATATTGTGAAATAATAATGGCAGTATTATGCCCTACCCTGGACATGTTCAACTTAGGATTGATGTTTTGTCATCTGCAGGATGTATTGCCTGTAACTTTTTTTCTTCACTCACATTTCCTACCGCATCTTAAGTGCATGGGGCTATAGAGTGCAGTGACCATTATCACCACCATGAGACTGTAATATCACAGAACAGCAAGCATCAGTTATTGCATGACATTCTCAGTTGTCATTTACTGCCATGCACACTGAGGGTACCATTCAAAGATGTAGGTGAGTGGTTATTTTGGGAGCTATGCATGATAGATGCTGGACCATCAGTGTATTAGTGTTAGTACTTACTACATGAGTAATCTTCTGGTATCCACATTCTAAGGGTTGCAGGAGGAAATCAGTTGAAAAGAGGAGCTGGAGACTTGTATGAGTGGTACTAGAGGTCTTTGGACATGACACGTTAGCAAAATCTCTTGCAGTGTGTCATGGTAGGTGTCCAGAGATGTTTCCACTAATGCAGCAAGCTTAGTTTTGTTTGTCAGATGCTGACAACTTCAGGAGCATTGCCATGCTAAGGTGACAAGCATTGTTGATGCAGGTGAAGAGGTAAATGGTAAAACAAGTCATGCCTAACTGAAATTAGCTAGGAAAGGTGTGGGGATCCAGGGGCTTTGGGCCATGAGACCAGGATATCTGGAAGTGGCCCTTTATTCCATTGGGCTGATGACTGATCACTAGTTCTGATCACTAGTTCTGTCTCCTAAAACAAGGAAAAGGTGCTATGTGCTCATCAGTACCTCACATTCATAAAGCCCAGAGCAAACAGAATGCTGTGCTATGCTTTTTGTTCATCACTCCTAGCTCCATACTAGGTCCAATTCTTTGCATAACCAGCATCACGTGAAAATGAGCCACTATATGGCCTCAATAGTTGAGTGTGTCATGAAACCCCAGTCACACATAGAGAGGTCTGATCAAAGAAAGATGCCACTGAACCATGAAAGAATGCAGCATGTCTCCATGTAGTTACCAAGCAGTGGTCTTCTCATAGGTTCCATTCCTTGGTTTGTTATTGGGGTGTACAATCTAGGATAAATGTAAATAAGAGAACTGCCTTGCTTAACCACGTTTGTCCTTTGGTGTCATAATTATAGCAAAACATGTTCACCAGGACCATTAGTTAAAATGTGTCTTTGCAAGTGCGGCAGAATTGTTATGCCAAGAAAATGGGGTGTGAAGATTTGTTTGCTTTGTTGATGTGATATACTATGGTGGTATATATGTATATATATATATATATAAAATATATAGAGTATAATAGGAGAGATGTATATATATATAGATAGATAGATAGATAGATAGATAGATAGATAGATAGATATATATATATATATATATATATATATTATATATATATATGTATGTATGTATGTATGTATGTATGGGATTATAATTTTGCACTCTGAGGTCAGAGTAGTCTGAACAGAATGTGTGTTACTTACAGTGGGTGCCTGGTTTATAACTATGGTTGTCTTTCAGGATCGCATGAATGACAAACTTCAGATGATTGCTGGGACCCAGCTTTGATCTTCCTGTAAATGACAACAAGGAGAACCAAGAAGTTCACAAACAAGTGCCGCTGTGTTCGTCGTAACCTCACAGATGACACTACTATGGAAGAGTTTCAGGAAATGTTCATCTGTGTTTGGCGAGATTGCCGAGCCCATATATCAACCTGGAGAAGGCATTGGTTTGTCAAACTGGTAAGAATTACCATTTAATGATGTAATGGCAGGGCAATTTCTACAACTGAATATGACTGAAATTTGGAAACCAAGTGAAAGAAATTAAACTAAAATTTAATCTGTTTGTGCTTGGTGACTGTTCTGAGAAATGTTATTGTTTGTGTCATTTTGTCAAACAATTGACTCCACATTATTTGGCACAGTTATGTGTTCTGGGGAGCATCATAGCTTGCTGGTAAGTGACTGTGGGATGATAGCATCCAGCGTGCACACCGTGCTGCCGATGCGTTGCAGGACTACAGGGAAAACGCGGAGAAGGCGCGCCAGGCGCTGAACGGCACGATGCGTAATGGCCGCATGCTGAAGGTGCGCTTCTCGGCCATGGGCTGCAGCCTCAAGGTGAAGCGGCTTTCGCCCTGGGTCAGCAACGAGCTGCTCGAGCTGGCCTTCTCCGTGTTCGGCGAGGTGAGCCCATCCCTGACGTCGCTGCCTGTCGTCACGCGCGTGGTAATTGGTCCGACTGCTGGTAAGGGGTTCAAGTCTACTTTGTTTGAGTTTCTCCAATCCTCAAAGATACGTGTAAAAGGTAATGTATTGACAACTCATGCTTGGTCTGTGGGCTTTTTGTGGATTCTACAGGACATGTTAATTGTAGCCATGAGACGAAAAGTTCTGAAATCAGAATAAACATCCCACCTTTTCAATGATTGTTGACTTTAGTCCTTCCCTGTTGCAGCCATGTGCAGATGGGGTTAGCAGTAAATAACTATGTATAGTGGCTACCTTTTATGTGTTGAAACCTGCTGTTGGTTGTTGATTTGAGATCGTGTTCCAGCTGGAGAGAGCAACAGTGGTGGTGGACGAGCGCGGAAAATCTACGGGCAATGGCATTGTGGAGTTTGCCAAGAAGCCGTGTGCACTCTACTGTCTCAAGAAGTGTGCAGAGAGTAGCTTTTTCTTGACTGAGTGAGTTTCTGGTTGAGGTTGACTGTTGGCTCTAAACTGATGTTTGTTCTGTCAAAATATATACCCTAGTCCCGAACATTTTACTTGTCTGTCAGGATTTGATTCATTATTGATTCATAGTGGAGTGCAGCAGGCCGGGTCTGGTACTTGTTTGTAGTGATATGTCGGTCTACCTCAGGTCTCTGTGCCTGGTGGAGGCTTTACATCCTTGGGGCACAGAGGCCTGAGCACAGAGCACAGTGCACAGTGCATGGAGAGTTGTAATTTACAGGTGATAGTGTGCCTGGTCCCAAGCATTTCACTTGTCCGTCAGGATGTGATTTGCTATTGATTCATAGTATAGCGTAGCAGGCTGGGTCTAGTGTCTGTTTGTAATGATATGTCGGTCTACCCCAGGTCTCTGTGCCCAGTGGAGGTGGAGCCTCTGAATGAGGACGACGTCGAGGAGGGACTGTGCGAGAATGTGCTGCCCAAGAAACACCACGAGTACATGCGCGAACGTTCGGTGAGTGGTGGCAGCCCCTGGCATGCTGGTCAGTGTTCCATTGTCATCATAACAATCGCGACGTGACCCCGGCTCGGCCGGAGGCAGGTGTACTTTCTAGAAAAATGGGATGCTTTGGTGCCCCAAGAAATTCCATAGTGCTTTCATGTGCAAGTGTT
>NW_023596576.1:28937901-28945412 GCF_011947565.3 Pollicipes pollicipes
GAACATTTCATTTACACCCCCTTGTACATCACCAACGGCTCAAACAAATTTGGTCTGTTCAACATCAGTGTAATGACCTCAAATGGCTGCTGACGATGCTCGCACGTGACCTCGTATCGTATAAATAACAGGGAGTCAAGTGGGTTGGGAAACCACTAATAACAGCATGCGGACGTAAGCATCACTATGCAGGCCTTCAATGGTGACGTTATAGCTTAATGATCTGATCAAATCTCGTATTTCCGTTATTCCAGAATGCGCCGAATTGGTCGCTTATCAAGCACTCAGATTTGGTGGAATTGCTTAGCATGATTCGACAGCTATTCCCAAAGCTCGACTAGCGTTTCCTTTGCATCTCACCTCTTCCAGGCTGTCGGGGTTAACACGACAAGCATAAAATTTGCAAATTCCGAAACACTGAACAACGCAGGTGGCAGCTAGACCCAGATTTCGGTGAACTCACAGCGACACGAAACCAACAAGTCACGCGCGCTCAGGCGCAAGCGATGAAACCGCCACTCGCTTCAAGCTTTGGGAGCAGATCAAGCAAGCAGATGAACCGTCAGCCAAGTTGCCAGCCGTGCTTGTTGTGGCAATCGTGCAAACCAGCCGCCATAAGCCTCTTTTCTTTTGACAATCCATATGGAAGGCAGATATTTGTTGGGTCGACAGGGTGTACTTATTAACGCTTCCATAGGCAGAGGGGCTGAGCTCCCGCCACACTTTCTGAAGAACAACATTTGCTCTGACGGTGTCACTGGAAATAAATGTTCAATAGGATGATTGTACCCTCCTTCATCACCTAACTTGGGAAACACTTTGTCGTTCGCCGTATCCGCATAATGAACAGTCACGTCTGATGCCATTAGGCTCACCGCGTGCCACACAAGGCGCCGTTTTGGGACGGGTTGTCAGGACGACCTGTGTCTGGTATCTGGCCATGCAATCCAAACACAACCCGCAGCAATTCACGAAAAGCACCCCCCAAAGTCATACGCAATAGTGCGAATGATGTGGATTCCTTGGATGCATGGGGCTTCCTTTCAGTCTTATAATGCTACGGCGCTTCCAGACACTTTCGCCCTTGCTCGGTGCCCAGCGCAAGAGCAATCGACATCTACCACGTTTAGTTATACTAAGAATATCACAGAATCCCAAATCGTGAGCATTCACAGTGCAAAGAGCAATTGACATCAGTCACATTTATTTACACTAAGAATATCACAAAATCTCAAACGGTGACCACAAGTGCTTTCATAGCACAACAGGAACTTGCAAATGACATTTTGCCGACAACATGCCAGTCATCAGATTAACCCGCTTTTGGCGTCTGCATGCAAAAAAGACCAACGAAAATATCTGAGTGGTTCGGATAATCAATCCGTACACACGCTTGCCACGAAGCGCAAAGGTAATACACACGGCATGAATTACTTGCAAGAGCATTCATAGATGACACCACACTGCATGAATGACTTACACGAAATCACACCGGAACACCATTCGTCTTCCCACCACCGCTGCCGGAAACGCTAAGTTCGCAGATGCTACGCCAAGCTAATGTCACACGTGCGTACTGGCCCCTGACGGCACTGAGTCCACCTACAGTTCGTCTCGCTCCTCCCCATCACCGGGAGGCGGCGCGCTGTCAGCGCCCTGATACAGCTTGGCGACGATAGGCTGCACCAGCTCGTCTAGCTCCTTCTTCTGCGAGCGAAACTCGTCCGTCCCGGCGTCCTGGTTCCTCTCCAGCCAGCCCAGCCTCTCCTCGATCGCCTGCTCAATTTGGGACTTCTCGTCGCCCGACAGCTTGGCGTCCAGCTTCTCCTTACCAGCCAGCTGGTTCTTCAGACCGTAGACGTACGCCTCGAGCTCGTTGCGCGCCTCGACGCGCTCCTTGACGAGCCGGTCGTCCTCTGCGAAGCGCTCCGACTCTTGGATCATGCGTTCGATGTCCTCGGGCGTCAGCCGATTCTGGTCGTTGGTGATGACGATGTGCTCTTTGGCGCCGGTTGCCCTTGTCTTCGGCCCGACACCTGCAGGATGCCGTCGGCGTTCAGCTCGAACGTCACCCCGATCTTGGACACGCCGCGGGCCGCCGGCGGGATCCGGTCAAGTCGAAGCGGCCCAGCTGGTGGTTGCCCGTGGTCATCGACCGCTCGCCCTCGTACACCTGGATGGTGACCGTGTCCTGGTTGTCGGCCGCCGTCGAGAACAGCTGCGACTTCTTGGTGAGGATGACGGTGTTGCGCGGGAATCAGCTTGGCCATGACGCCGCCGGCCGTCTCAATGCCGAGCGTCAGCGGGTTGACGTCGAGCAGAACGATGTTGCCCGTATCCTTAACGCCACCTAGGATGCCCGCCTGTACGGCCGCGCCGTATGCCACCGCCTCATCCGGGTTGATGCCACGACTCAGCTCCTTGCCGTTGAAGAACTCCTTGACTAGCTGCTGGATCCTGGGGATTCGTGTCGAGCCGCCGACCAGCACGATCTCATCCACGCCCTTTTTCTCCAGGTCAGCGTCGTCCAGCACCTTCTTCACCGGCTTCAGGGTTGCCGCGGAACAGGTCCATGTCCAGCTCCTCGAACTTGGCGCGCGTTAGGGTCTCCAAGAAGCTTTCACCTTCCAACAGGTTGTCGATCTCGATCTTGACCTGGTGCTGGGAGCTGAGCGCCCCGTTTAGCCTTCTCCTTCTCGCGCCGCAAGTCGTTGCACGGCCGGTTACTGGAGCGCAGGTCCTTGCCGTGCTTCTTCTTGTACAGCTTGATGAAGCACTCCATGACGCTCTGGTCTAAGTCCTCGCCTCCGAGGTGAGTGTCGCCGTTGGTGGCGGCCACCCTTAAACACGCCGTTGTCGATGGTCAGCAGCGACACATCGAACGTGCCGCCGCCCAGGTCGAATACCAACACGTTCTTTTCGCCCTTTTTGTCCATGCGGTAGGCGATGGCGGCTGCGGTCGGCTCGTTGATGATCCGCATGACAGTGAGCCCGGCGATGGTACCAGCGTCCTTCGTCGCTTCACGCTGCGCGTCGTTAAAGTAGGCCGGTACCGTGACGACAGCGTGCGTCACCTTATAGCCCAGGTACGCCTCGGCCGTCTCTTTCATATTGGAGAGCATCATCGCTGAGATCTCCCCTGGGGTGAAGGCCTTGGCTTCGCCGCTCGCCTCCACCTTGATGTGAGCATTGTCATTTTTCTCGATGACCTGCGGAGGAGAGGAGTTTGTTTCAGTTCGGTAGCCTGAAGCAATTCTGTCAAATGTTTATCTACATGTAAGCTTAAAGTAATGAAAAGGCACATACTTAGGTATGTCTAATAGTTCAACATCTTTTAGACAGACAAGGAAAAGCGCGGCACGTTGATCCGACTGTACTGCCAGTGAGTTCACCTGTAAAATTACTCTGAGGTTTGCATTTAAGCGCGTAGCGGCATGGTGTCGACATATTCAACACGTTCTTTGTCCGTGCCAAGCCCAAGGCAATGATTCTGCATCGGCAAATATGAAAAAAAAAACATAGCAGGACGAACCCGAGCTAACAACCACCTCACAACGTCATACCTTAAAGGGGAGTAGTTTGACGTCGTTCAGCACGTTCCTGTCGCCCCAGTCACGTCCGATCAAGCCCTTCACGTCAAACGCGGTGTTCTCGGGGTTTGGTTGTCAACTGGTTTTTGGCGGCATCACCGATGAGACGCTCGCTCTCCTTGGTAAATGCTACATATGATGGTTGCAATGCGGTTGCCCTGGTCATTGGCAATTCTCAACACGGCCATTCTTGAACACGCCAACGCTTGCAACAATTATGCTCTGTGTAAGCACCACAAACGGCAAAATGTGAAACGGGTCAGGAAGTATATAGTTTCAAAAGCCCTGAAATTATTGTGATCAGGTAAAGTAGGCAATCGTTGGATGTTTGTTTGGTTTGGAGCCCTTCTGACCAGAAATGACCATTTCAGGGTTACGGGATAAAGGAGGATGGACAACCGTTGGGCAGGACCATGTGTACCTGGGGGAGGGGGGGGGGGGACACCAGCAAGCCTTAGCCTGATAAGGACCATTCTGCAGGATGTGTGTTTGGCATCCAGTCAGGGTCCTCCTACAGAAGGCTCTTTGCCCCACTTATGGCTGATGCATGCAGCCTGTGCTGGTCAAGTGGGGCATCAAAAGGATTCCAGATAAAGCAAGAAATAGGACAAGAGGGTCTGATGAGTGTGTAATGAGTAAGCCTCCATTAGAAGACAACACACAGCTTTGTAGAAACACAATTTCCTCAGGTATGTTGTAACAATGAGATATAAAAGTATGCACCCAACATTTCCCTTCACTTGACAGAAAGGTCCATGAAATGGAATACTAAACACCAATTTCCAATCAGGAAATTTATGTGCAAACTTGAAGTTATTTATTTTGTGTTTCAATGATGTGATACCTGCATACATGTAACTAGGATGAACCAGTCACTTAGAAAGCCCACCAGAATGCAAGTTTCACTTACCATGAATATGTTGTTCCCAGATCTATGCCAATAACACTTCCTACGTCTTCTGCTCTGCCTTTTTCTGCTACAAGAGCAGTAACTGCCAGACACAGCACAATGGTGTTCTTCAAAGGCCTCACAATATCCCCTGGCAGTTCTAAGCGCTGTTATTCCAATTGCCTGAAACACAAAAGGTAAAAATCAAAATAAAATCAAAAGACATCTCCCATAAGCATCACACCAATGTGGGATGAGTTAATTAAGCATAGCATGCCCAAATATAGACTGGTATATATCTTAATTTGAATTCCTTGCAAACTGAAACCAATTTATGTAGAAAAAAATGGTAAAACCCAATGTCCACATCGTGCTTGTTTACCACAAAATACTGGTTCAGCTTGGATTGTGACCAAAAATAAATAAGTAACTACATAGAAAGTAACTGGTAAGGTAGCTACATTCCCAGGCAGGTAAATAGGCACTTCCCTGCAAGCCTACCTGCCACAACACCATACCTGAGAGTGAACACAACTAAATGCCCATTAATTGTTCTGCCTATTGAATACATGTTTCTCACCACAGTGCAGTGCACTCAATATCCAACCAACTACGCAGGTACTCACGTCAACTGAGAAGTCTAAGAGTGTTCTGTTGGCAGAAGGGCAGGAATTTCCAAACCTGCTCCGATGCCAAAGCAGCTACTAAGCGCACAGATCCACCGAGCCTGCCGTTCTCCACTGCACACTGAGACCCCACTCCAAGACTACCAAACGATTCAGTGATCCAGAGATAGGTTTTCTGCCTTATATACCGAATAGAACTGTCACGTCCCAAACCGCTAACGCAATGAAACGTCATCGCTAGAACGAACGTAACCATCCCTGGCCCGATACGCCCCAAAACTCCGCAACTTCCAGAAAGCAACGTGGAGCAGCAAACCGAAACTGGTGTGGAGCAGTGTGATTGGCCAGTGTGTCTGACGTCATGACAACGTCGAGGACGTTGATCGGTCAAATTAAAGAGGCGACTGGCATGACGTATTAATGACGTAATGCACTGTCTAGTCAGCCTCTCTCTCTCAGGGGGCCATCATCGCAGCTTGAGAAATTGGTCAGGCCGGCGTCTGGTTAACGTTAGGCGGTGACGTCACGAAATCGCAATGGCTCGCGCTGCGGCGTGGCATGGCAACGTCGACTGCGTCGCGTGGAAAGCAGTCGTCACACAGAGATGCTGTGGTTAGTCTTGTCCAGGGGGTCATCATCACAGCTTGAGAAATTGGTCGGGCTGGCGGCTAGTTAACGTTAGGCGGTGACGTCACAAAGTCGCACCGGGTTGCGCGGCGGCGCTGCATGGCAACGCCGACTGCGTCAATTGGAAAACAGTAGTCATGCAGAAATTTTGTGGTCTCATTTACTATCATGCAGTGTGATATCAAGGCTGTGTTGTTGCATGGCCTCGGTGCGTGCTATTGTGTCGCGGATGTAAGAAATTCGAAGTGGCGTGTGAGCTTCTGGCAAAAGTTAGCATCAAAGGCAGTTTTTTTGCAGCAAGGTGCCACCCTGTGCAGTGGCTTCCCGCAAGAATACTAAACGGCACAGTAAAGGCATTTCGTGTTTTACGTTTCAAAAAAAAAAAACGATCCGACTGTCTTAAAAACATGGGTTTACCGTTGCTCTAGGGCTGACACCATAAATGCGGAAAATGCGGTAATCTGCTAGGCTCATTTTCAAGATCATGACTATGACCCTGGCTATCTGGTTAAGGCCAGTCTCATGCCCAATGTAAAACCACGCCTGTGACCAAGTGCGGTTCCTTCAATGCAACTGGACATCGCTGGTACGCCGAAGTGAGTATGCTCTGCTTAAAAAGAAAACGCCCCGTCCGTTTTATGCAGAAATATTTTAAGCCCAATTCACCGTCACTAATGCGTGCATAATCTAAGCCGCTCTGTGCAGTTTGTTGATTTCAATTCAAGATTCAAACGAACCTTTCCAACCATAATCTTGTTTGCAAAGTGAGGTCTAACTACCACACAAGTGGCAGCGCCATCCATGGTACACGGGCGAAGGGGTGAGGGTGAGGGGCGTAGCCGGTGTTTGCGAGGAGGAGGGGGGGAGGAGGTCAAGTTTGTATGGGTGAGTCCTAACCCCGTTGACAGTGCGTCTACGCACTGTGAACTTACTAACACACTCCCACAACCGCGAAAAAGGGGCAGTGCTCAGCGCATCAATGAGCTACCGATATTGGTTTGGCCTGGTGCCTTAGTTCGCTCAGCTGCGTACCGTATGTGTTCACTTATCTATATGCGAGCCTCGTTACTAATCAACCGCTTTTGCGCCTTTCGTGTTACTGTCCAGGGTAGTGTCTGAGATTTCCAATAAAACTTTTCGTGGTCGCCCAATTCTGGGAATACATACCGTATTGTCGTGGTAAAAAACTGCTGCTGATAACTGCTGCTGAAAACTGGTGATAAACGATAGGCCTTAAGCCTCACCGGCAGGGACAAAGGACAAAGAGGAGGAGCCTCGGAGAGCCGTGCTGTTGTTATCGTACATTTTTCGGCCGGTAAACAGCAGTGGCGGCGCCAGCCCACTGAGACAGCTCATGCACTGAAATGGGAGCATGAAACGGGCCACCCAGACGGATCCAATGGTTATGGCCTGGAGCACAGCCCAGGCGGACTTGTGGGGGCTAGGCCAGGCCAAATATTTTCGTCCTATCGTCATAGAAAGATCTTCTCAGAATGTTAGAAGTCGGTATGATTATCTCCTCTAATTAATAATTCTCTCTCTCTCTCTCTCTCTCTCTCTCTCTCTCTCTCTCTCTCTCTCTCTCTCTCTCTCTCTCTCTCTCTCTCTCTCTCTCTCTCCTCTCTCTCTCTCTCTCTCTCTCTCTCTCTCTCTCTCTCTCTCTCTCTCTCTCTCTCTCTCTCTCTCTCTCTCTCTCTCTCCTCTCTCTCTCACACACACACACACACACACACACACACACACAACACACACACACACACACAACACCACCACACACAC
>NW_023596576.1:28946412-28999242 GCF_011947565.3 Pollicipes pollicipes
TCTCTCTCTCTCTCTCTCTCTCTCTCTCTCTCTCTCTCTCTCTCTCTCTCTCTCTCTCTCTCTCTCTCTCTCTCTCTCTCTCTCCTCTCTCTCTCTCTCTCTCTCTCTCTCTCTCTCTCTCTCTCTCTCTCTCACCACACACACACACACACACACACACCACACACCCACACACACACACACACAACACACACACACACACACACAACACACACACACACACACACACACCACACACACACACACACACACACACACACACACACACACACACACACACACACACACACACACACCACACACACACACACACACACACACACACACCACACACACACACACACACACACACACACACAACACACCACACACACACACCACACACACACACACACACACACACACACACACACACACACACACACCCACACACACCACACACACACACACACACACACACACACACACACACACACACACGCACCGACGTGTCCTTCCCCATACAAAATTATGGTGACGAAACCTACCCCCAAAATGGCCAACGAATGCCCATGCCCAAAATGCCCATGCTCTGATGGGCAGAAGCAGATAGCTATGCTTCTTTGCTCCTTAAGTATCATTGCCAGATATCGAACCCATAGATAGGCGGATGCACTTGGTGCCTTGCATCCCGTGAGATCTGGGGTACACGACCAGCGTCGCTGCTTTTAACTCCTATGCTTAGGCATGGGGTTGTCAGTGAGAATACATGTAGCCCCCTCCTTGTGCTGTGGTCGTTAACGATTTGAAAAATAATTGGAAAGTATAATTGTGCCAGCTTGGAACAAATGGATCATGATTGATATAAGTCCGTCTAATACTGAGGCGCTCGTGCACTTTCTCGTACTTTGGTATGGCTACGGGCCTGACAAACATACATGGTAATCATGAAAAAGTTGGAACGCATTTCGACGGTTGCATGAATAACACAATCTAAATAAGTTGAGGGTAGGGACTAAATGTGCTGAAATACGTTGTAAGAAACGAGCTTTTATGGCGATAGGTTTGCAGTAATGAAAAACGTTTAAATGGTTATGTGGTGGGATTTCAAATTTGATTAGTCAGTGCCATGAGTGCCTCAGTGCAAGTGCCGCCACTGAGAAACGGTTGCGATGTAACTGACCACGGTTTTGGTCCACTGTTCATCAGCCCAGTAAAGTGTGCATCTGCCTGCTACCAGTTCCAATTGAAAGATAGCGCCAGTGTCTGAATGTCATGCCCCCCCTCCCCTCCCGAAAAGAGTGTTGATGTATGGGTTTAAGGGGCCCTTGGAATGCAGTGGTCATTTATAACAAAAAAATGAACTACAAACATAAGAGTAGGGGTGGAGCCAGGGGGGGGGGGGGTGTCGGGGCGGCCGTCTTTACTTTGTTTTCTAGGCCGTTAGTCTCGAAGGCATGCCACACCGTCAAAGCTTAAAAGTCACCCCACAACCCCATAGAGTTACCTTGAAACCCTAAAAGTGTATTTTGGCGCCTATAGGAACTGGCACCCTCGCCAACCGGCAGAAATGGTGCCGATGGAAACATTAAATTATGGCGTTAGGGCGCACTCTAATATCGTTTGTTCATCCCTGTGTAAATTGACTGATTCGTACCCCATCCAACAGGCAAGAAAAAAGAAGTGAACGACTTAGCCATCGAGCCAAGCAGGCGCTGGTTCGCTCAGTCCTCGGCTCGCGGAAGGAGAACATCCCTGAACGTGTGCCATTCAGGTCAGAACGCATGAGCGGCACACAGCGCGTGTGGCTGTTGATTGTTGACCGACTGGGACACGTGTGGCATGCGTGAATGCTGTTAAGTGCAAGGGGCTGCATGTGAGTAGATGGTGAAATAGGTAAACAAGCCTCTCTGTAAAGCTTCAAAACATCAGTTGCCGAGTGTCACCGTGCTGGTCACGCCCAATTTATGTCATACGAACAAAGGCAACCTTTGGTGGCCATGACCGTTCTAGGGGTGCCTAAATTGTGTTTGTGTCCTCGGTGGTGGGTATTTCCGCCATCTTACACCATGCATCGTGGGCTTGCGTAGTTATGGACCTCAGTTTTAGCCTAAAATCGCTATACACGTATATTAGGGCTGTCCCCTGCCGAAATTATGCTGATAAATATATGTCATGTTCTGGAAACGTCCGAATTGATATCTGAATGCATTAAACCCTCAAACGCTGGGCGATGCCTAAAATACGTGCAAACTACTTGCATGCGCCTAAAGACATTTTCCCAGTTACTTGCCGTCGAAACGGGTGTAACTAGCAAGTAGCTTACTTAAGCAAGTAGCTTAAGTGTAGCTTATCTGAATACGCTCGAAATTAAAACTTTCTCACGAAAGAGTAGCCGGCTCAGACTCCAATTTTTGATGTCATCGACAAAAAACCGTTGCCAACATTTCGGAATATTTGTGAAAAGGAATATTCGGCTCATTGTCATGCATTGCGCCTCGACCTAATAATGTGGGTTTGCCTCGACCTCACGTAAAATGGTCGGTTTACTGCGCTGGTGTCAATGAAGATATGCTTGCACCATTTTTCAACGAGGCTAACATATCCCTTCCGTTTGCAGCACAGCTGGCTGTTCTGGCAGCACTTGGGGAACTGAGGTGGTCCCGGCTTCTCGCCACCCACTGCCTGACAATGACGCGGTCGTCTCACATACCAAGTTTCAGGCAGTGGAAGCCCGGGCTCGTCACCTGCAGGCGACGCTGGACCGAAAGAGACGCAAGTGGCGGCGAGTAATGCCCTCCATGAAAAGGCGTCCGAGGGTCGCTGAGGGGAAGACGTCGACGCTGGACAGGTTGGTGAAGCTTGGAGTGCTGACAAGCAAGCAACTCCCCAGTGTGACGACCTCTCGTCGAGTGCAGTGGACAAATCGGGACTTGTCTCGTGCATCAGGCCTGCGATGCAGGAGCCGCAAAGCCTACGAATACGTCAAGTCCGTCCTGCACCTGCCGCTCCCACCCTCGCCCACCCTGTCCCGGAGGACGTGTCGCTTTCGCGTTACGCCAGGGGTGATGGAGGCAGCCGTTACGGTTCTGAAGGCGGCCGCCCAGGGCATGAGTGACATCGAGCGTCTCTGCGTCATTTCGTTCGACGAAATGGCGCTGGACGGACGAGTCTGCTACGACTCCCCTGCCGACCAGCTGCTGTCAGCTTCGAAACTGCAGCTGGTCATGGTTCGGTCCCTCTGTGGGTCATGGAAGCGGCCGTTGTATTACGGTTTCGATGAACCGATGACAAGAAACACTGACGGATGTCATCAACGTGCTGGAGACGCTCGGCCTCCACGTGGTCGCCGCTGTATCCGACATGGGGACTCCGAACGAACTCATGTGGCGTAAAGCAGGCGTGACGGCTAACAAGACGTGAATTACTAACCCCGCTGACCCAGGACGGTGAGAATTTTTCCCGGAACCTTACGTATTGTTTTTTTTTTACATTGTGTGTCTATCAGTCTGTTTACTTATATGTTGACCGCAAGGCTGACACTTAAAATTAGAGTAAAATACATCACCTAAATTGTCAGTAGTCTGCACATCTTGTACAACATCTATGACACACCCAAGGCAGTCAGCGCATTGCTCGACAGCTCATACAAACGCGGATAGTGTTAAGTCATTTTGCCTTCGTCGTATCTGTAATGTGGAACATGTTTTGTTTATGAGCATGTTAATTTGATATCTAAGAAGCGAAGTGCTGTGCATTGCCTCGGGGTCGTCGGATTACTCAGGATTACCGGTTTGGTCTTTGCTGAAATATCAGGGATCCCATATCTAATCACATGTACGAATGTACTCGAATCGCTAGACCTGCTGTGGCCACGCACCTATAGCGTCAGGCTCAACGTTAATGTTATCATGTATTCCTCCAGGAAGGTGTGGGTGTTCGCTGACATCCCTCACCTTGTCAAGCTTATGAGGCGCCATGCCGTCGCGGAAGATGGGGGGCTACTGGCTCCATACGGACGTGGTAGCAACGCCCTGCTCAACCGGGCCACATTCAGCGAGCTGCTGGCTATTGACGGAGGCGAGCTGAGGATTTGTCCGAAGCTGACAAGCTTCCACCTTGAGGTGAGAAGCCACAGCTGAACTATCTGCGTGCTCTGCCGTGGTCAGGTCGGTCGGGTGAGGTGAGATCAGAAAATGCATGTCGAATTTTGCTTTTGAGCACAAGCACAGTTCGGCGTGGTCACCCACCAACCGCAGAACGACCGGAACGATCGTATCTCGGATTCCACTGAAAATTAGTAATAGGTAATAGGGGTTATCTGATGCGTAGAACTCATGTGGCACAAGATTGATTTTCCCTGATTTATGGGTCACGAGATATGACCCGAGACGCTTTCTTACGTACCTAAGCCATTGACACGTTCTTAGAGTGGTACCACAATAATGATCCACAGAATATTATCGGGGTGTGTATCTTTTGCGATCACAAGTAATTTTTTCACATTGGAACTGAAAAAGGAAATCACATAAGTTGCTCAGTGCATGTGCGAAGAGCATATTTACATAGATAAGGCAGTAATAATAGCTTTATTCCTCGGAGAAAAGTAGGAAAGTGGAGACATAGATCTGTTATTATTTCGGCAGCATGCCTTTATCGAAACATGTCATGCCTCCATGCGACGGCATTTGGGTCACGGTGCAGCGAGCCGTGACCCGAGAGAGCCTAACTCCTAATATTACCGGTCACATTTTTTGAGCCAGGGAGTGTACAAATTCTGCATAAAGAAAATGGCCTCCAGTATCTGGTTCTTTCATATCGAAGCAACAGAGGTCGCAGCCATGGGCGAGAAGCTCGCCTGCACGGCTCGCGGTGCTGCACGGTGACAGTGATTTACTGCCCTTCCCAGGCTTCCGGACAAAGCGCCCAGAGAGTACGCCTGGCGACGCAGCTGTTCTCCCAGTCTGTGGGGACCGGCATCGCCACCTATCTTCCTCGCCGTGGGGCGCAGGCCGAGGCAGTACTCACCATCGCCCGGTGGTTCGATACCAACAACAGCCGCACGCCTTAGGACGCGAAGCCGGAGCGCTGCGGCTACGGCATCACGCTGGCAGCAAACGTGGCGCAGGACGGGGCCCTGGCGGAGATGGAGAACCTGGTGTATGGGATGCGAAAGTTTACACCAATGTATCCTGACGGCCGCGTGGCGCTACTCCCCTTCCAAAAGGGCATACTGCCGAGTATAACGTCGCTCCGCGGCCGGTACGAAGAGCTCCAGCGAACAACTCCCGCTTTGGAGTACATCCTGACATCACATCTTAATCAGGATTGCTTAGAGAATTGCTTTTCACAGACCCGTGCTCTTGGCGGCACCAACACGGCACCTGACGCGGTGGAGGCGCGATGGAGGATACGAGTGCTGCTGATGGCGCCATCTCCAATGGTAGTTGCCAACAAGCAAGGCCGCGCCGTTCGACTGGAGCCAGGCACAGCTTTTAGCACAGGCCAGCGTCTGGACCAACCAGACAACCTGACAAACGAAACTCTGCAGGATCTCCAGATCCCGGTAGCATTGCTGACCATTATCTGGATGCATTACCATTGTTTCCGATAATGATAAAAATATCACTGAATTCCAGTAGTACTATTGCAAAGGAACGGAGCTCACTACATAGAACACGGAGAGTCTGTCGGAACGCTGAGTGGATCCGCATACAATATTTCGGTATGATTATTTGTGCCTCATCCCTCAATTGGCCCTGTTTGATCGCACGTTTAAACGTCACGTACAAAACATAAGCCGTAGATATCGATACGGTGCACGCAGCGCAGCGCTCGTCGGCCGTTGACCGTCCCTCTTATGTGCTCGGATTATGTCACGCTGGTCCACACAAAAATGTTGGTGTATAAAAACAAGGATGCGATAACAAAAGAATGGACATGTCTGGGTCCAAGGCGCTTCGTTGTCGCAATGGCAAACAAAACTACTGACATGTAATATGGTCTGATTAATGCACCTGTCAGGTACTTCGAAATGACTGCGTTTCGTTGCGTCGCAGATCCAAGATCCAGCTGTGGTGGAAGCGGCAGCGCATGCGGACGACGTGGAGGCCGCCTACCAACAAGCAGCTGCGATTCCCCCAGTGCCCGTCCTGGAGGAATTCGAAGAGGACGACAGGGTCAACGAGTCGGGCGAACACAAGCTCCATTGCGGTGACGGGGAAAGAACCGAAAATGGCCACCGCTGCGGCGCCGACACGGACGAGGTCAACATCGAGCACGAGGCGCTGGAATTCGTTGCTGGCCTCGTGGCAGCCAAGTGCAAGCACCTCGATCCAAGCATGGGATTGTCGACCCGAGAAACACCACCCAGCTGTGTGCCAGACAGCTGGATACGCACGATTAGTCGGGGTGGCCTGGTGGTACCGTCGCCGGCCTGGATGAACGTTGTCGAGGCTTTCGAGGTCGTTTTCCAGCTAGTGATGGGCCGAGACATTGGTATTGTCGATCGTCTCACTAAGCTTCTGCTGAAAAAGTTTTCTGCGTTGGACAAGCGGATCGCACGGAAGCTGGTGACGACGCGCATCCATCTCCGCCTCAGATGGCTCAATCAAGCTAGGGCTGAGCGGGCAGCTGCCAGGCGCGCAGCCAAACAAGTGCGACAGCACGTGGACAGCACGATGTGAGCATCGTTGTGCTTACGTGAACATACGTTGGTGAGTTTGAATGAGCATCGTTGTGCCTTCTTTTTTTGGTTTGTATGCTTGTGTGTCCGAGACATAGACGGCTCTTTCGCAGAAAACCATTTGGGTTGTTTTGGGCGGGTTATCTTGTCGCGTATTTTTAGAGTTAAGCTGAAAGTTTATTGTTGTGTTCTCCGCCCTCCATCCGCCCCCCTGTTTGCTTTATGTATTCGCCAAGTGTGCACAGTGGAGTGCATGTTGTGCGCAAGAATTGCTTCAAATAAGGGACGGTTAATTAGGAGTCATACGTGTGTACGACGAATTGGCAGTGTGGCGTGACTGATCTGATATTGATGAATGCCACGCGCCTCGACCTTCCGAGGCTTCGTAGTATAAAGTCATAGGGGTGTACGATGCGTTGGCAAGGTGGTGTGGCTGATGTGATATTGATAAACGCTACGCGCCTCGACCTTCGAAGGCTTCGTAGTACAGTTGACGCAATATGCAATGTCCACAATGTCCTATGTTCTACCAGACAGCATACCACTTCCGTCGTCTCAAACTGCCTCCATCGCACACTACCGCGTGCGTCACAAAGTCACAAAGACGCGCAACCCGGCGCGTCATTATGTATAGTGCTAAGGTTCAACGCGACAGTTCGGATGATGATCCTGGTGCCGCATAGTTCCTCCTTTGGCAGTGGCTGGACCTTGAGCAGGTTCGCCAGCCCGGATTTGAGCAGCTGTGGGCTGGCCGATTTCAATGCATTGCCATAGACTCAATGTTAGGTATCCCCAGCAAGTGGGAGTGGCATGGTACATGGGCTCCCGGTTCCTAGGCCTATGTTCGCTGTTATAAACCCAGCGTCGTATAAACCAGCAACAAATCCCTCTTCCATATTTCCTCATCGCACTTCTTGAAGTGCCCTGCGGCAATCACCAGATGCATTTGGTCGTAGGTATACCGGTGTGACAGACGCGAAGGTAATGGAGGTGGGGCGGCGATGCTAGCTAGGCTGCGACTTTGTGACGTCACTGTAATGGTGAGGAAAAAGTGCGTGAAAGATCCCCGGATGACCATACCTTATAACACGGCCTTGGCCTTGTCTATTTTCGTCAAGGCCGTGTAATGCCAATGTAAGGTAGCAAATGTAATATCGTGATTATCATGCAGTGTAGCATCAAGTTTGTATCGTTGTGTGGCCTCAGTGCTTGCCACTTTATTGCGGATGGGAGAATTTTGAGGTCGTACGTGGGCGTGGGGCAAAAGTGAGCATCAGTCAGTTTTTTGGCAGCAAGATGCCATCCTGCGAGGTGGCATCTTGCAAGAGTGTGAAACGGCACAATAAATACGCTTTGTTTTTTTAACTTTTCCAAAAAACGATCCAACTGTCCTGAAAATATGAGTGCACCATCGCTCTTGGACTAAGACTATAAATGGGGAGAATGCGGAAATCTGGTCTGATCATTTTCAAGATTATGACTATGATCCTGGCCATATGGTTAAGACCAGTCTCATACCTAATGTTTAACCATGCTCTCGACCAAGTACAGTTTCTTCTATGCGACTGGACATCGCCGGCACGCCAAAGTGAGTATGCGTGTGCTTAAAAGGAAAATTACCGTGTTTTATGCAGAAGTCTTGGAACCCGATTCACAGTCACTAATGCATGTATGATCCATGCCGCTCTGTGCAGTTTGTAGGCTACAATACGAGACTCAAGAGAGATTTTCCGGCCATAATCTTGTTAACAAAGTGGGACCTGACTACCACACATGACACAAGTGGCACAGCCACCCATGCTGCACGGTCGTAGGGGGTGAGGGTCAGGGACGTAGCCAGGGTTTGCAACGGGGGGAGGGTAAGTTTCCACGGGCGAGTCCCAGCCCCATTGACAGTACATCTACGTACTGTGAACTGACCAACAAACCCCATAACCGTTAATAGGCACAGTACCTAGCGCATCAATGAGCTTTTAATATTGGTTTGCCCTGGTGCCTTAAACAGTTATTTCAGCTGCGTACCGTACATGTTCACTCGACTTTGCGCGAGTCTTGTTACCTCTGAAACACTTTTGGGCTCTTCGTGTAACTGTGCATAGTAGTGTCTGAGATTTCAAATAAAGGTTATTTGCCAGGTCACCAAACTCCGGGATCACATACGGTAATATCGTGGTGAAAAACTGCTGCTGTGCCTGAACCATATGCCTTGAACCTCACGGTCAGAGACGAATGAAGGCGGGGGGGGGGGGGGGGGTCGAGCCCCGGAGTACCGTGCTGTTCTTGTGTATTTTTGCGTCGAAAAACAGTAATGGCGGCGCCAGCACCCTGGGGCAGCCGATGCAATGAAATGGGACCATGAAACGGGTCCATCCAGACAGATCTGTAGTTATGGCCAGGAGCGGGAGATATTAGAGTGGTGTACGCACTGCAGTACTCGTCGGCCGTTGACCGTCCCTCCTACCCGCTCGGATTATGTCCCGTTGGACCACAAAAGGTGGTTGTGCATAAAAACAAGCATACGATAACGAAAGAATGGGCATGTCCGGGTCCAAGACGTTTTGCTGTCGTAATGAAAAACAAAACTGGTGATTTGTAAAATGGTCTGATTAATGCGCTAATGCGCATCATAGGTACACGGAAATGACTGTCTCGTTGCGTCGCAGATCCAAGATCCACCTGTGGTGGAACCGGCAGCGCATACGGACGACGTGGGGGCCGCCTACCAGCAAGCAGCCGCGATGTCTCCAATGCCCGTCCTGAACAGAGTGGACGCGAACGGCGGGTTTAACGAGCCGGTCAAAGGCAAGCTCCATGGCGGTGACAGCGAGAGGACCGAAAATGGCCCCCGCTGCGGCGACGAGATGGACGAGGACACACATCGAGCACGAGGCGCTGGCTTTCCTTGCGGGCTTCGTGGCGGTCAAGTGCAAACAACTCGATCCAAGTATGGAACTGTCGACCCGAGAGGCACCACCCAGCTGTGTGCAAGACAGGTGGATATACATGATTGGACAGGGTGGCATGATGGTGCCGTTGCCGGCCTGGACGAGCGTTGTCGAGGCTTTCGAGATCGTGTTCCAACTAGTGATGGACTGAGGCATGAACCGAGCCATTTGCATCGTGGACCACCCCACAAAGCTCCTGCTGAGAAGGTTTTGCGCTGGACAAGCGGATTACTCGGAAGCTGGTGAAGACGCGCATCCATCTGCACATCATATGGCTTAATCAGGCTGGGGCTAAGCGAGCTCCTGCCAGGCGCGCAGCTTAACAGGTGCGACATCAGGTGGAGAGCGCGAAGTGAACATCGTTACGCTTATGCGAACATACGAAAGTGAGCTTAAATGAGCGTCGTTGTGCCTTCTTCTTTGTCTTGCATGCTTGTGCGTCTGTCTGAGGCATAGACGGTTATTTCGCACATAAACGTTTGGGTTGTTTCAGAATGGGTGTCATGTCGCATAACTCCCGGTGTATGCTGAAAAATCTATAGCTGTGTCCTACGCCCCCCCCCCCCCCCCCCTGTTTATTTTGAGTCCTCGCCAGGTGTGCACAATGAAGTGTATGCTGGGCGCAAGAATCGCTTTAGTAAAATACGGCGAATCATGGGTCATACGTGTGTTCGATAAATTGGCTGCATGGCGTGATGGATATAATCTTAATTAACGCCATGCACCACGACCTTCGGAGGCTTCGCGGCATAGTTGACGGAACGAGCAATGTCTACAATGTCCTATGTTCTACCAGGCAGCATACCACTTCCGTCGTCTCAAATTGCCTCAATCGCACACTAGTGCCACCCAACGCGTCATTATGTATAGTGCTGAGGTTCAACGCGACAGGTGGGATGATGATCCTGCTGCCGCTCAGTTCTTCCTTTGGCAGTGGCTGGACCTTGGGCAGATTTGCTAACTTGCGTTTAAGCATCTGTAGGCTGGCCAACTTCAATGCATCGCCAGACTCAATGTTTGGCATCCTCAGCAAATGGGAGTGGCATGGCACATGGGTTCATGGTCCCTAGGCCTATGTTCGCTGTTCTACAACAGGTGTGACAAAAATCCCCTTTCAAGTCTCATAGTACTTTTTGAAGTCCCCTGTGACGATCACCAGATGCATTCGTTAGTAGGTGCACCGGTGTAGCAGACGCGAAGGTACTGCAGGCGGCGCGGTAATGCCACGCTGCGACTCTATGACATCACTGTAATGGTGAAGGAAAAGTACCGGAAAAATCCCCGGGTGATCATACCTTACTACATGGCCTTGGTCTCTCTGTTCTAGGGCCGTGGTCAATCTCAGGGTGGGGTCGGTTTGGTTGCGCGGGGTTCCTGTATTCTGCCCGTGTCAGTTCGAGGTTTGGAGGTTACTCGAGATGCAAAATGCATGTATGCCGGGGCAAGGGTGGACTCACGATGCCGTCCTGGGGACACCGTTTTTTGGGGGGAGGGGCTATTTCAAATGTCCTCCCTGAAAAGCTCATCAATTTCGCTTCATGTTACCCAAGCAATGCTGGTAAGGAGCATTTAATGACTAAAGTACCGGAACAGAAATCGCTTAGGTTTTCTTTTCACAGTACAAGTATGTGCTTTTCGTCCAGCTTTGGCCATCTTGAATGTGGAGGCGTAGCCCGTCCAGTCCCTAGATCCGCCATAGCTCAGGGGCGCGCACTGCCAGCAGCCCGCGGTTTACGGATTCGTTCCCTGCTTTGGGGTGCACTTTTCGTCCCGCCATAGGCGTGTGGGGTGAGATGCACAACCATGAAAATTCACGACTGGCCTGTGGCGGCCTGAGTTCACGGCCTCAGAGCCTGGTAATGCTCTCTGTGCGCATCCCGCCTACCCAGGGGCAGGGGCGTACGCAATCGTAAAATTAGAAAATTGAATTAAATCAAATCGAAGTAATATCATCAAGCGCCATCGTAAAATCCTGTTTAACTCATGTTCAGGGATGCCGTTTTACCACATCGGTCGGGATGGCTGGTGTCATCTTCTGCGGAGGTCGATAGGCTTCCGGTGCCCTCAAATACCGCATTCACTTTGGATGTGGACTCGTTTGTCCCATTGGCTGGTTCAGAACACGGGAAACTCTTATTTTTTAAACTGTCGCCGGATTACACCTCTAACCAGAGGAATTTTGCATATACGTTTAATTAATGCCGAGAGCGCATATGCTTCGCATAGATAAGGCAGTGGTAATAGCCCTATTCCTCGGAGAGAAAAAAAAACAAAGGAGATAAAGATGCGTTTATATTTCAGCAACACGCCTTTGTCTAAACAATAGAAGCGTTTCCATGAATGCATTGTGCCGAAATATCAACGCATTTGCATCTGAATTCTCCCGAGGTTTCTGCGAGGGCTATTACGGCTGCCTTGGCGTACATACTGGTCAAGTTTAATTCGTGGTCAATGTAATGAGTATCCAACCCAGTGATGCAATGCAGAATATTGTATCAGACATCGCAAAAAAAGCATGATTTACACCAAATGGATCTGTACGTAAAGACGCCTTGATAATGCAAAACCAGTGGCGTGTGGTTGGCATCACAGCCAATGTATTACCTGAAAATTCAAACAGCTGGGCGCAGCCCACGAACTGCATATTCAGCGTGCTAACCCAGGCTACCAGACAAACTGAACAGTACTTCAACAAACACGACCACACGGGTGGGGCACGCACGCCCGTCTAAATTAGCCGCAATACATGTCCAGGTTGGCGTGCTCCCCTCGTATGATCCCTGGTGCGAGCCGACGCACGCCTAAGTAGGTGGGGAGCCAGGCAGCTGACAAAGGCACTCAACCACGACAGTGCAGGAGGCATACCCACGGCACCACCACAAACCACCATGGTGAGGTGCTTGTACTGAACGCCAGTGTCATAGACTAATGATCGATAAGAGTGGCCTCTGTGCGACAAAAGTGGCCTATGCACAAACCCCAAAACATGGGAGAAGGTGAGATTGACATTACTGGCAGAGGGCACATTTAAAATTGGAATATGTTATACGCATGAGATAGCGGCAGGCCGTAAATGCTCACGTTACGGTCTGATGGGGTGATGTTCAACCCATATAATACGACAACGTATGCCGCTTTTAATACACAATAACCAGTGCACCATAATATGGTCGATCACCACATCCACCATTAAGGATACTCACAGCATGATTCAATGAATTATCCATATGATGCACAATGATAAGCAGGCCCGATAAATGGTTGTACATTGGCGAAACCGATCGATCCACAACGACCTTCAGAAATGGATCATTTCCATCCAAAACGCTGCGTCATCTAATGATATAAAAGACGGAGTTCAAACGGTGTTGTCAAAGACAAAAATCACCGGCATGTTCAGAGCACGAGGTGAACAGCCATAGATGACACCTACAGTTGGTAACACGCCACACATGATGCACAATACCACTAGTGGCAGATGCCTGTGATGCCCACAATGGCTAACCAGCCACGAGCCATGACGGATAACCATAAACGATAACAACAGGTGACGCCCAGTGAACGACATGCGCGGCACCCACGCGGAAGTGAGCGACCCCACGGCGGGACAACCGCGGCCACCCCCACGGCTGGTGTGACGTCACAGTGCTGGGCGTCACAATTGGGAGAGGCCGGCGCGCCGGCGCGCCTTGTCCAGCCAGCGCTCGAGCGCGAAGTGGGTGCCGAAAGTGACGCGCTCCGACTTGAACGCCACGTCGCGACGGCAGACGGTGGCGCGCTGATACACAGACGTGGCGTCGATCGTCATAAGGCTCTGACCCGACTCTGCTCGGGCAGGCCAAGCAGGCGTCAGAGCTCAACGAAATACCTCTACCTCATCTCAAGCGACCAGGAGCGGCGAGCAAGTCAGTGGCGCATCGTGAGAGGGTGTGTAAACATTTGGCGAAGAAGTGACCATGAGATCTCGCCAATGGATGCTCGGTTGATGGTGCACGCATATGATGCCAAAAGTTTGCAAAGCGTCTTCCGTCGTACCAAACGGAGCATCTCAGGAACGCACGTACACGCCAGTACCAGTCGGCGGTGGCTGAGATCTAATGAAGCCACTAACCAGCACAAATTGCAACTGAGGTTTCCTCAGAAATTGCATGGAATCATGAGCACCAAGTGATGGCCATTGTTTGTTATTGACCTTTCCTTTCTCGTAGACTGATTATGCCTTTTTCTGACAGTACCTACACAAAATTTTGACCAAGTTACGACATGCTATTTCCACGCTGCCAGGGCGAACTAGAGCAGCGACACAACACACGTGCCTGACAGTGCAGCGCAGCTGCTAAGACAGCGCCGCACTGGGAGACGACGAGTGAGCATTTCACCCACCTTGCTCTTCGTCCACCACCAGTACTTCATACGACTCGGGTGGACCCTGCTGCAGCGTCGAGTCGCTGGAGACGACGTTTGAAACGAACTCCTTGGTCAAGAACATGGCGGCCTGCACCTCCTCCGAATCCAGCTGCAGTGAGACCCGGACATCAAACCCTATCACAAAGCATCGCGCATTCCGAGCATTTGAGTTTCCCCACCCTACCTCTGGCTTTGTATGCCGTTAATATAAGCGTTAATATATTTAATTTGCAGCTTGACACACACAAGGTACTAGGACCGGGCCACAGTAATGGAATTGCCACGAAACCTGCATTCAATGTGCAACAGCCAGTTGTATCAGGCCGCTACCTCACATTTTGCTTACCTTGAGACGTGTGAGAATTTGGGCGGCCGGCTGGGGCACCACCACGTGCAGATAGACGACGAGGTGGTGGCGGCGCGGGTCACCGGCGCTCAGCAGGTGCGGGTACACCGACTCCCAGAGGCCGAGAGTGTCCACGACCAGGTGAGAGTTGCGCAGGTCCAGGCCCGTCTCTTCGAACAGCTCGCGCAGGCCAGCGGCCGTGATCGTCTCGCCCGCCTCTGACGGCAGACGTGACAGACGGTTAAGTCGCGACAGTTCATGTCGGGTCAGGAGTCAGGGGTCGGGCTGGGTAGCGATCGGGTCATCGGTCACGCCGGCGGCCGGGTCAACAGCCATCCCAATGGTCAGGTCAATGGCCAGGGCAGGGCTCATCGCTGCTCAGTGGTAAAACGCCAGCCTTCCAACAGCGGGCTGCTGGTTTGATGCTTACCGCCAGCTGGGTCTCGGTGACCCACTACAATTGGTGTCAGAGACTGTGGCGATAATGACGCCGGCATTTTAGCACATCGTGACATAGGTCAGATCAGATTGATGCTCGGTGACTAGGGAGTGGTAAAAGGCGGCTAGTACCCGCGCGTCTAATGCGAAAAGCTACTAGCGAACGGTCAATGTCGTCAGTCCCCGGTTTGGGCCGGTACCTACGGCTAATGGTCAGTGTCAGAGATGGTAATAACGAGCGGTCGGTGAAATCAGACGGGGAGCCGGAAACAAACCATAAGTATCAACAAGATATTACACACAAGTTCAACAACAACAAATTCGCACAAGACGTTGCACACAGCGTCAGCGGCAAGATATTAGCAACATATTGCACACAATGCAATATCGGCCATTAACAAAAGGCAACAGCCGTCGAAAACGGCTTACTTGGCCACAAAATGTGAGCGACTATCAAAAGTTCGTAATAGGCTTCGGTAATAACGTACGTAAACCTTTACATCTGCTAAGCCCCAAGTATAAAACCACAAGCGCGATCTACACCCTACATCCCCCCACACCCACTATAACATATGGCAGAGACCTTCTCTCGATACCCCAGCCAGCCCGGCGACGGGCGTCACCGACCGATGTGCCCGCCGGGCGGGACCCAGGCGCCGGCGAACGTGCGCATGTGCGCAGCGCGGCACGACAGCAGCACGGCTTGGTCGGCGCTCTCGACTATCACGCAGATGCCGACGTTGACGCCGCGGCCGGCCACATCCGGCGGCAGCGAGCTGCGCACGCGCGGCGTCATGTACAGCACAGGACAGCATGTGTTGTGCTGCAGAGGGAGACGTCGCATCAGTATGGTGCCAGGAAGCATTGGCTGCATTACAATAGGAGAGCAGAGACTTTCTTTGTTATATTTTATTTGTTATATAAAGGGACTTTCTTCATATGTATGTATAGATTACATATATAATATATATATATGCATATATGTGTATATATATATATATATATATATATATATATATATACATACATATATATGCATATATGTGCACATATATATATATATATATATATATATATATTGCATCTCTTAAATAGCTCATTACTTTCTTTCCATAACACATGTCATAGATCCAGAATTACATTAGGCATTGGATTTCATCCAACAGACTAAACCTCCAAAGGTCAGCTGAGAACACATTCACTCACTTGAAGAATAGAAGCTGTCCAGCCATCCTTTTTCAGTTCTATGCCAGCATCTGCTGTGAAATGGAGTCACCTAATGATTGCCAGCAATGGCAACAGATGGTGGTTAGTTAAATGTTATTGCCTGTGAATACAGGTTTACTTAGTTGATATAAAAATGAGATTAAAATCTGTGAGTTTTGGAGATAAAATTGCAATGCATATCAACATTAAAAGAGGCACTGGTGGAATGGCATTATGAAGTATAAGTGGGTGATAGCGTCAATCCCATAATGGAACAATACTTTGTATCAAGGGTAGGCAAAACAGAACATTTTTTAACAGAATGGTAAAACAGAATGTTTACTTGATAGCATCAATTAACCAGCACCTTCTGGTACATTGCAGGTGGATATCTGTCAACATCAACCATCTGAACTCATAATGCTGAAAAGGCAAGAACTCCTGGCCTTTTTTGCCTATATTAAAGACAACATATATTACTTTTGAGCACTGTTTGCAAAAGACAAATAAGTTTGTGATAAAAATATAGAGGACCTGTAATCCCAACTGAATTCCAAAAAATATCAGCCTTCTACAGTACAGCAACTGTAGTGATCGTTTTGTACCCACAGATGCAATTATGGTTCATGTAACTAAACATCCATACTTACAGTGAGCCTTCCTGATAAGAAGTGCATCATTCTCAATATCTTGTTTGATTGCAACCAATCCATTTATATCTTTGTATCCAAATATGTCTAGCAGGCAGTCACCAAAGGCAGCCAAAGAAGTTGTATTTTGCTGGAACAGGTGCACCAATATTGCTCTGTAGCTGTAATTCATGGTAGGTATCTTGAAGGCAGCTAAAAATGATGACACAACATTAAAATATTATTTATACAGCTCCACATACACACAGTTGATGATTATGATCAGGGTTTTGATGCATGCTGGCTGCTAAGGTTATTTTGCACCATAACACCATGACACCATAACAGTTAAGTGGCTACCAAGGTATACAAGTAGCTACCAAGGTATACATTTGTGAAAAATGAAAATTGCTGTCTGTGCCAAGCATGCAAAAAGTGTGGTTGCCCATAAAGTGCAAGTGGAGTAGATCTCACATACTGGCAGACTCGCTAGGCCCTCAAGTGAACAGCTTCCTCCTTCTACCTGCTACCAGAGCTGCTACCTGAAGGGGTGCTGCTCCCCTACACCAGTCATAGCTAGTGTCCCTGCCAGGTAAGACACATACAATTACATACAAGGGCCATGCCTGCTGCCAGTTATGAGGGAAAGCTCTGCAGATGTAAAATAGGAAACACAGTACAAATGTGATAACTTTGAAGATTGTGTCAAGTACTCTGAGCCAAATTTGTTGTGACTGCTGACCCTGCTATAAGATGTGGTTTGCATACAAACTTTGAGGAGGATGGAGTAGAAACATGCTCTGAATATTGTGCTGAAGATTTGAGTTGTTCACACATGTGTAAAAAGGTAAGGTACATAATAAACATTAGACCTGTGTGACTTTGCTTCACCTTCACCTCATCAGAGGGATGGCATCAGACAATTAAACCACAACCAAGGGAAAATCAAAGGCATCTAATTGGCAATTCACAGACTGGTCTTGTTATGTCAAGCACTGCACAAGTTACAGGTGTGGAAAATGTTATTGATTAGCTCTTGAAATAGGCAATAGGCACTAGTGGTACTGGCACTTTAAATTGGTACAAGTCAATACTGATACATGTACCCAGTAGTATATCACATCAGGTCCAAAAAGTGAAAGGTGCTTGTTGCACTGGCTTATTAGGCAATATGAAGAATTAATTAAGTTGCATTTCTGGAGGTTAGAGAAGTCTTCCAAAGCTGTAAGGTACACAGTACTGACCTTTCAAGTACCAAACCTGTCCACAAAAAATGGGCTTGGCCAGCTTGATCTTGAATGATCTGGCCTTCAAAAGCCACTAATGCATTAGCAACACACAGTTTATGTAGACAAAAAGTACAGACCAAAAAACCTGCTGTGGGTGCATTTCCTGATAACAAAGACTGTTAATTATCACTTTTGAGCACAATTTCACTTCAAAGACTTCACAAATCAGACCATACATTTGAAACATCACAGTCTGGTGTTTCAAATGTGTCACAACAGATATAAAAGATGTAAACTTGAGTATCCTAAGTATGGAACATGTGCTCACAAATTATTCCAGAAACACCTTAGGGATCTATTACCCATGAAGCATGAAACTTATACAGAATATAACATCAATAATTATCAGAGAATAACTGCAAATGAGTGGAAGAACTTTAACAAAAAAAAATACTGATGTACACTAAACACACACCCAGGAATGAAACTTATTTCACTTAAATGCACCCCACTGGTTTTTCTTTGATTCAATACAAATTTTTCCCTAAACACATGCTGTAAATACAACATTGCATCACCTTTGTGAATGATGGGGAAATGCCAGATGATATGCGGGACAATTTCAAGAGTTTCTGGCTCGCGCCGTAGCTGTTCGTAACTTTTTAGACATCAAATCATCTTAATTAGCTTTTGTCTACTCATAACTTCTGTTTAGATCATCAATACTAAGCAACAGTAAAATGGTAGTTGAAAAACACCCTCATAAACATACCGAGTCCTTGCTCAGTAACTGAGCTAGAGATTTAAACATAAGCCACCTATATGTTCCTTATCACAATGAAACCTTCTATATTCCGCTTTAAGGCTAGAGAACTTATTTCAAAGATTTTGGCATCACCCGCAACCACACTCGACCCACATCGTAAAAACTCCGCCCCCTTGATAAGTTTCGGTTACTTGTTGTTGTTGGTTTAGGGCGCATAGCCTCCTGGGCCCAGGCGTCCATCGTCGATGTGTTGTCTTAGAAGTTTGGTAGCACAGGTGGTAACTAAGCGCGACAGAGGATAGAAGGAATGTGTCGCACTGGTCAGGAATTTTCGTGCAGGACAGTGGTGTAGCAAGGAGGTACAGTAAACGGTGTTAGTTTCTAGAAAACTCGGTGTTAAATGTTCAGATACATAAACTGATAAGTGAACTAAAACAAGAGAACAAAAAGTCCGGTTTTTTTGCCAGGCTCTTTTTTATCATTTTCTTTTAACCGCAGCTTCCCCACATGATAGACGTTGCAGGTTAGTCATCAGTCAGTCGTCGGCAGTCACAACATTGCCGTTTACCAAAGCATTTACCAGATGGAAATTTCACATATCCGCCATGCCGTGTACTCTAACGCATGCACGCACATTCATCTGTCTTCACCATGCTCGTTCAAACCTCATTCATGCAATCTCCTCTGCTTACGCACACGCCCACGTATCACACATATACACATATTTGCTACACATAATTCCTATACCACTTCCTTGCTTCTCACATTTCTCAAGCATCCAGTCAGACATCGTACACGGATATGCGCGCAAGCTTAAATTATACATAGAATAAACAACTCATTTCAAACAATTACAATATAGTATAAACAACATGGCAGCAATCAATGACAGCAAAGCAAAAATTGCACATGTCCCGCACGCAAAGGCAGCACTTCACAATTGTTTCAGTAGGTCGCAGTGTCGCAAATATTTCATCACTCCATCAATGATGTCCGGGAATTGATTTCCTACCAGCGACCTCACACAAAATTGTGCTCCGGACCGTTGACATAGTGTTACCAATGATCGTCTTTCGTGAAAATATACGGGACATTCGAGAAGAATGTGATACACTGTTAATGGACACTGACATCGTTCACATTCAGGCTGGAGGTTTCCATCTATCATGTATGAGTGGGTATAACAAGCATGCCCAAGTCTCAGCCGGCACAGCACTATCTCTTCGCGTCGGACTGCTCGCTTACAGGAGACCCAGTCTCCTACCCCTTCTTTGATGCGTTTTAAATTGGTCCTAGGTTTGTAATCTGTCCAATATTTGTCGAATAATTCACGAATACTTCGACGCACTTTAGGAATATAATTTTTAGGACCCATTTGAAAATAACACACGTCATTCAATCTTACAGCCATCTTTGCTTGTGCATCCGCTGTCTCGTTTCCACGTATATTACTATGGCTTGGGATCCAGAGGACAATGATTATGCTGCCCATTTCAATAAGCTGATTGACCGTCTCTAGTAAATGGATCACGATCGGGTTTTCAGATGTCGGATTTCCCAGGGCTGTTATAATGGACAAGGAGTCTGTGCATATTACACATTTGAGGATGCGATTTGTATGTGTATAATTCAGAGCCTGTAATACTGCGAATCCTTCAGCTATAAATATCGAACAAAGTCCAGGAAGTTTAAATTTTTGACGTCTTTCACCGTGGACAAAAGCACATCCAACTCAGTCTGCACTTTTTGCTCCATCGGTAAATATGAACTCGTATTCTGTATACATGCTTCTCAAATCATTAAACTCACATTGAATTTGCACTTCATCTAGCATTCTCTTGCTCCTGTTAGTCAACTTTATCAACGTACATTTACGTAATCTCCATGGCGGAACGACGCTGCGTTTTAAGGTCACCTCTTCTGGGAAATCGAATCCCGTTTCATGGCACATATCAAGTATTCTCTCATATAGCGGGAAACCAGAAATCCTTTACATATATCCAGTCTCTACCTCATGTAACGCAGCCTCATTGGCCATAAGCTTTTTGCATGGATGATCCTCTCGACTTAGTATCTTCAGGGAATAACGGAGAGACAAGTCGCATCTCCTCAGTCTCAAGGGAAGCATGTCTGCTTTAACCATCAGTGGTAAAATGGGCGAAGTTCTAAAGGCTCCAGTAGCAATTCTAATGCATTCATTTTGAATAACATCAAGTTTCGGTTACCTGTCTGCAAATTGGCGTCATAGTATGTAACAGTTGCGCTACAAACGCAATTTCACATTGATATATACAGTATTCATCACAAAAGTTTATCATTTTACATTTAGAAAGGGGTACAGATGCTTATAAAAAAATTATTCCTAGATATTATTATTTTTAAACATCACTGGTCTGACTCCTTCACCTTCTTTTTTTCATTTGCACGGCGCATGCACATGCTTGATCACTGAAATCAATCATGATTTATTCTTTCACTCTTTATGAAAACAACAGTCCTTAGAATTATGATTTTTTGATCATTTATGCACGAAATTTATGAATTGCGTTTTATTCAACGCTATTGAAAGCATAAAGCACTATTGTATGTCAAGGATGTGGTGCTTGACACATATCACATCAAAAGCACTTTGTAAGTGTGTTGACGTCACTGTACGTTTTTGGAATAAATTCGACAGCTTTTTATAAAAATAATTAGATGTTGCCACTTAAAGTAAATCATTATTACATCAACTACTTTCAATGATAAGTAACAATGTTTTGACTTGACCAAGATGCTTACACTGGGGATAAAGGCGTGAGCCAAATTATTGGATAAGTACTACAAAAAGCATAAAACTGATCGGCTAGGGAAGTGTCAAAATATTTATCAGCCATAATGCACTAGAAAATATTTCATTTTATGCAGTGCAAACGGAGTTGTTGCAGAAAACTATTTTATGACCACATTTTGTGTTGCCATTTTGAAATATCTTCGGTCATCGATCCGCTGAAGCCGGCGGTAAACGAATCGCGTGGTCTTCGGCTTCCGGGCGAACCGGCGTCCATTTCTGTGTCGCGGGCGGTTGCGGTGGTGGCCTGGCAGTGGGAATTCGGGGATTCGGGCATCCTGTGTGGACAAACTAGAAATGGCAGAGGGTGCGCCGCCTGCTCCGAATGGAGTCCCTCCTCCACTCATGGGAGGTGACAATGGTTCTTCTGGCAGCCCAAATCACGGAGGGTTCAGGGGAAGGGGCTATGGTCGCGGAGGATATGAGGGCCGGGGTCGTGGCGGCGGCCCTGACTTCAGGGGTCGTGGTGGATTCAGAGGTCGTGGGGGTGGAGGGGAATACAGAGGCCGGGGTGGGGGAGGGGGTGAGTATAGGGGCCGAGGTGGAGGAGAGCACAGGGGACGCGGGGGCGGAGAGTTTCGGGGCCGCGGAGGATTCCGCGGTGGTCGTGGAGGCATGGGATCTTCCAGAAATCCGGAGGTAAGCCACCAAGGGCAAGATTATTGTGTAGAAGATTTAGTGCTCTATGCTGTTAACACCTGAATGAAGTGAGGAAAGTGTATGGGGTAGTCTGTCATTATGTGGTCTTAACATTGCTGTCAGTTGCCAAGGATGCACACCATAAACCAACAAGATATAAAGAACCTTTATGATGAGGTTTCTATATTAATGCAAGAAATGATGATGTCAAGAAAGAATTACCAATGAAAGCTAATTTTTGAGGACCAAAATGTTTTCAAGCTTAAATTAACCTGAATCATTTTTGGTACCCTGGAAGTAGCTCACTTTTTTAAAAGAAGAGAAATCTCCACTGAGAGCATTTCACATGCAGCACATCATGTTAGCAGAATTGCCCAGCTTTGAAGTCATACAACCCAAATGACATCCTTGATACCAAGATTGATGAGGGGCATGCTTATCATCATTGATTTTATGGTTTTGGCCATTGCTGCTCACAATGCTGTTACAATAGATTGCTTATCACTCACAAAATTATCATGCAATAATATTATGATTCTGGCAAGAGGCCAGCAATTTCATTTTTATCATGCAGATGGCAGAGAGCTAATAAGATGTTTAAAAAAGCCAAAATAATTACCAAATCACAGATACATGAGGAACCTAGAAAAAGATCATGGTTTTCACATTCATGCTCAAGTTTTCTGCTGGTGACCCTAATTTTCTTTCATACCATAATTTTGATCATTTTGTTTGTATATTTGATAATCTACGGCTAATTGCCCCGTGACTGGAAAGGCATACCATATTATTGCACTTTCTGCACCTGTATTATTTCAAGTTGTGGAACTTGAATTGACATTTCCAAATGGACAATGCATGCAAAGAGTCAGCAATGCTGGTTGAGCTAAAGCACTTCTAGCAATCCTAAGGAAATGGACCAAGCCCTGGAAGCTGAAGACAGGCAAAGCCAGTGTTTTCAGTATGCACATATGGGGTTATTGGCACAGTGCTCCTCATGCAGGAGTCCCCATAATGTGATTCACACTCGTAAGACATAAACACGCCATGCAAACAATGTTGGTTGGGCTACAAAACTTAAGTTCAATGATTATGACTGGTGCATTGCCATGAGATGTTGCCATCATGTTGTGCAGGCTGACTTTAGTAGCATCCTCTTAAAGTAGTACACCTGATGTTTAATTTCAATTGGTGAGACCCAGTGTTGGAAATTCCAGAAAGTTTCCCTGGTAGCGGAGTACAAATTTTCTATAGTGGGGCTTTACAGCTTTATTTAGGGTATCTTTGAGAGCTAATAGTACAGTGGGTGGCACTAAACAAAAGTGCCACTTTACATATACAGCAATTCATGTGAAAGCACTTTAAGTGAAAGGAAGCATCAGTATTAAACATGGCACACTGAAATAACACAGTCTTATACTCTGTACTGTAAAACACATGTGCATATACATTGGTTTGCAATTTATGAAAGGCTCTGTGTGTACACCCTCCAAAACAGAGGATAATTACACATTGGGCTTATAACACTCCAAAATAGAGGGTGGCTACACACTGAGCTTATACACCCTCCGAAATGGAGAGTTGGTACAATGCTCACAGCCAGACAAAAAGGCTACACAAAAAAGCAAATGAACATGCCACAGATGGCCACCTACTCATACTCCGCCATGATCACGCTACTCAGGCTCCACCAGCTAACTGGTTTTAAAAACATCTAAACATTTGTGCCCTCCACCTTCATACTCCCAGTCAACAGGAGGCCCTGCACATCCCTCCTGAACAATAAGGACACACAGCACTTAACCGATTTGCCGAGCCAGCACAAGTGCAATGCCAGGCAGACCTGTGCAGGCCGGCCAAAAAGGATCCTAGTCAGTCATTCTGCTGACTCCCGCAGATAATGCAAGGTATTAATTGATTTTGAAGCGCTTTAACCGATATTGCAAAATATGATAATTTATGTTGCAATTATTGGATGTGTTTGTTCTACTAAAGCCTTTTCCTTAATATGTCTGGCCAAAGTTATGGGTTCATGCTACTCTGGTGTCCTGATGTTTTTGCCAGAGTGAGATGGCTGTCTGTGAACAGTTTTTTGGCTATTTATGGTGATGTTTTTTGACTGAAAGGGGTATTTTTGTAAAGCCCGAATTACCAGCTTTAAAGTTAAACCTGTAAGTGACAAATTTAAGTTGGTTTAAATCCACAACTGCCATAACATTTTTGTACTCCAGATACCAGGTGGCCAAAATCCAACCATATGGCAGTTCTGGATAAGTACAAATAAGTCCTTCATAATCGTGATGCCCATCTCTATACAGCTCCCCTGCAAATGTTTACGAATCTGTTCAAGGCATGAGCGCGAGCAGAAGGTTTATGCTCTTGACAAATCAGCCATGAGTAGGCGAATCATTGAAACCAGTTGGAGAGTTTTGCTATGTTCAACCTCCAACCTGAGCTGGGAGGCGGGCGCAAGCCGCTGAATAGCTGAGACGTTTCCGACGCTGAATTGCGAGTGATTCTCTTCTTTGTCATGACACATTGTCATGACACAGTGGTGGCGCGTGGGTAGGCGGCCGTCTGCGGTAGGCGATCGGGTGTGCGGGTTTCTACGAATGTTCGTTGCATCCTTGGCAATTAATGCGGTTCGTCGTCAATGGTAGGTTAAGTCATGTTCAAGTTTGAGTTGATCTGCGTAGGGCATAGAAAGTGAGAGCTTTGTTAATCTACAGACTGGTGTGATTCTGGTACTCGCTTATACTCGTCCCGTCCCGACATTGTCCAAAGGCGATTCCATTCAATATTCACATCCTTTATTTTTTACATTTCCATGCGTGGTTTATCACATATCTAGGTGGCAACACAGGCTGCTTGCTATTGGCCATCTTAGTCTGGTGGGTGCAAGATTTGTGCTCTCGTGGATATAAATACATGGCTGCTGACGAAAGCAGCAAGTCTGAAGCTGTTGCACCTTCTGGTATTATTTTGTCCTGACACAAAGGTGTAAAATGAGTTTTTTCCAAAAGTTGTTCTTGTTAGATCATGATGGAGTACAAAATATTTCATTTTACCTGGTCACAATCGTGAAGTACAAAATATCCCAGTATACATTATACCAGGAAACGTCAAGTTCTCCAACACTGGTGAGACTTGGAAACCGCTCTGACTTTCAAAGACATACACTGCCGAGATAATATGCCAACATTAATCCCAAGGAAATGAGCCAAGTCCCGGAAACCAAAGATAGAAGCAAAGCCCACATTAGTAAGTTTGAATCACATTATCCGGACTCGTGCATCAGGTGCACCGCGCCAATAAACGTGTATGTACCGTACCGAAAACGTGGGCTCTGCTTCGGTCTTTGGTTTCCGGGGCTTGGCTTATTTCCTTAAGATCTCTGTGGGCATCTTATCACGGCAGAGTATGTCGTTGGATGTCAGAGCGGTTTTCAGCTCACGCCAACGGAAATTGTACGTAAGGTGCACTACTAAAAGGGTGTTACTGCAGTTAGTCCTCACGGCTTGATGGCAACATCTCACGGCAATGATGAGTCATGATCATTGAACCAAAGTTTTGTAGCTCAAGCGACATTGTCGGCACGATGTGTTTATGTCTTACAAGTGTGAGTCACATTATCTGGACTCGTGTATGAGGTGCACTGCGCCAATTGACGTGTATGTAACGTACCGAAAACGTGGGCTTTGCTTCAGTTTTCGGTTTGCGGGGCTCGGTCCAGTTCCTTGGGATTTCTGGAAGTGCTTTATGTCAAGCAACATTGTTGGTTCTTTACATGTGTTGTCCATTGGAAATGTGAATTCAAGTGCCACAACTTGAAATGATATAGGAGGTGCAAGAAGAGCAATAATACGGTAAATGGGGACGCGCCTTTCTGATCGGTGTGCGATTGACCGTAAGTTATCAGATATATCAACAAAATTATCAGGATTATGATACGTACGAAAGTTAACTGCACCAGCAGAAAATGTGAGCATAAATGTGAAAAATTACGATTTTTCTAGGGTGCTTGCATATCCGGGACATGATGATTATTTCGCCATTTTAGTACATCTTATTAATCCTCTGCCATCGGTATGTCATACATGAAACTGCTGGCTTCTTGCGGAAATAATAACAGTGTCGCATGGTAGTTTTGTGAGTGACAAACAATCTATCATAACAGCATCGTGAGCAGCAATGGCCAAAACCATGAAATCAGTGATGATAATTGTGCCCCCTCATTTTTTCATGCTAAAGATGTCATTTGGGTTGTATGATTTCAAAGTTGGGCAGTTCTTTTATCCAACTGAAAGCACATTTGGTGATCATTTTTGCTGGTCATTATCTTAGCAATCATAATTCCTTCAGCATTGCCTATGTACTGAAATTGGTGGTAACTGTGTTCAAAACTTGGTTCATAGATTTGTTGTGTGCATATTGTGAAATAATAATGGCAGTATTATGCCCTACCCTGGACATGTTCAGCTTAGGATTGATGTTTTGTCATCTGCAGGATGTATTGCCCATAACTTTTTTTCTTCACTCACATTTCCTACCGCATCTTAAGTGCATGGGGCTATAGAGTGCAGTGACCATTATCACCACCATGAGACTGTAATATCACAGAACAGCAAGCATCAGTTATTGCATGACATTCTCAGTTGTCATTTACTGCCATGCACACTGAGGGTACCATTCAAAGATGTAGGTGAGTGGTTATTTTGGGAGCTATGCATGATAGATGCTGGACCATCAGTGTATTAGTGTTAGTACTTACTACATGAGTAATCTTCTGGTATCCACATTCTAAGGGTTGCAGGAGGAAATCAGTTGAAAAGAGGGGCTGGAGACTTGTATGAGTGGTACTAGAGGTCTTTGGACATGACATGTTAGCAAAATCTCTTGCAGTGTGTCATGGTAGGTGTCCAGAGATGTTTCCACTAATGCAGCAAGCTTAGTTTTGTTTGTCAGATGCTGACAACTTCAGGAGCATTGCCATGCTAAGGTGACAAGCATTGTTGATGCAGGTGAAGAGGTAAATGGTAAAACAAGTCATGCCTAACTGAAATTAGCTAGAAAAGGTGTGGGGATCCAGGGGCTTTGGGCCATGAGACCAGGATATCTGGAAGTGGCCCTTTATTCCATTGGGCTGATGACTGATCACTAGTTCTGATCACTAGTTCTGTCTCCTAAAACAAGGAAAAGGTGCTATGTGCTCATCAGTACCTCACATTCATAAAGCCCAGAGCAAACAAAATGCTGTGCTATGCTTTTTGTTCATCACTCCTAGCTCCATACTAGGTCCAATTCTTTGCATAACCAGCATCACGTGAAAATGAGCCACTATATGGCCTCAATAGTTGAGTGTGTCATGGAACCCCAGTCACACATAGAGAGGTCTGATCAAAGAAAGATGCCACTGAACCATGAAAGAATGCAGCATGTCTCCATGTAGTTACCAAGCAGTGGTCTTCTCATAGGTTCCATTACTTGGTTTGTTATTGGGGTGTACAATCTAGGATAAATGTAAATAAGAGAACTGCCTTGCTTAACCACATTTGTCCTTTGGTGTCATAATTATAGCAAAATATGTTCACCAGGACCATTAGTTAAAATGTGTCTTTGCAAGTGCGGCAGAATTGTTATGCCAAGAAAATGGGTGTGAAGATTTGTTTGCTTTGTTGATGTGATATATATGTGTATATATGTATATATATATATATATATATATATATATATATATATATATATATATATATATGTATGTATGTATGTATGGGATTATAATTTTGCACTCTGAGGTCAGAGTAGTCTGAACAGAATGTGTGTACTTACAGTGGGGCCTGGTTTATAACTATGTTGTCTTTCAGGATCGCCTGAATGACAAACTTCAGATGATTGCTGGACCCAGCTTTGATCTTCCTGTAAATGACAACAAGGAACCCAAGAAGTTCACAAACAAGTGCCGCTTGTTCGTCGGTAACCTCACAGATGACACTACTATGGAAGAGTTTCAGGAAATGTTCTCTGTGTTTGGCGAGATTGCCGAGCCATATATCAACCTGGAGAAGGCATTTGGGTTTGTCAAACTGGTAAGAATTACCATTTAATGATGTATGGCAGGGCAATTTCTACACTGAATATGACTGAAATTTGGAACCAAGTAAAAGAAATTAAACTAAAATTTAATCTGTTTGTGCTTGGTGACTGTTCTGAGAAATGTTATTGTTTGTGTCATTTTGTCAAACAATTGACTCCACATTATTTGGCACAGTTATGTGTTCTGGGGATCATCATAGCTTGCTGGTAAGTGACTGTGGGATGATAGCGTCCAGCGTGCACACCGTGCTGCCGATGCGTCGCAGGACTACAGGGAAAACGCGGAGAAGGCGCGCCAGGCGCTGAACGGCACGATGCGTAATGGCCGCATGCTGAAGGTGCGCTTCTCGGCCATGGGCTGCAGCCTCAAGGTGAAGCGGCTTTCGCCCTGGGTCAGCAACGAGCTGCTCGAGCTGGCCTTCTCCGTGTTCGGCGAGGTGAGCCCATCCCTGACGTCGCTGCCTGTCGTCACGCGCGTGGTAATTGGTCCGACTGCTGGTAAGGGGTTCAAGTCTACTTTGTTTGAGTTTCTCCAATCCTCAAAGATATGCGTAAAAGGTAATGTATTGACAACTCATGCTTGGTCTGTGGGCTTTTTGTGGATTCTACAGGACATGTTAATTGTAGCCATGAGACGAAAAGTTCTGAAATCAGAATAAACATCCCACCTTTTCAATGATTGTTGACTTTAGTCCTTCCCTGTTGCAGCCATGTGCAGATGGGGTTAGCAGTAAATAACTATGTATAGTGGCTACCTTTTATGTGTTGAAACCTGCTGTTAGGTTGTTGATTTGAGATCGTGTTCCAGCTGGAGAGAGCAACAGTGGTGGTGGACGAGCGCGGAAAATCTACGGGCAATGGCATTGTGGAGTTTGCCAAGAAGCCGTGTGCACTCTACTGTCTCAAGAAGTGTGCAGAGAGTAGCTTTTTCTTGACTGAGTGAGTTTCTGGTTGAGGTTGACTGTTGGCTCTAAACTGATGTTTGTTCTGTCAAAATATATACCCTAGTCCCGAACATTTTACTTGTCTGTCAGGATTTGATTCATTATTGATCCATAGTGGAGTGCAGCAGGCCGGGTCTGGTACTTGTTTGTAGTGATATGTCGGTCTACCTCAGGTCTCTGTGCCCGGTGGAGGCTTTACATCCTTGGGGCACAGAGGCCTGAGCACAGAGCACAGTGCACAGTGCATGGAGAGTTGTAATTTACAGGTGATAGTGTGCCTAGTCCCAAGCATTTCACTTGTCCGTCAGGATGTGATTTGCTATTGATTCATAGTATAGCGTAGCAGGCCGGGTCTAGTGTCTGTTTGTAATGATATGTCGGTCTACCTTAGGTCTCTGTGCCCAGTGGAGGTGGAGCCTCTGAATGAGGACGACGTCGAGGAGGGACTGTGCGAGAATGTGCTGCCCAAGAAACACCACGAGTACATGCGCGAACGTTCGGTGAGTGGTGGCAGCCCCTGGCATGCTGGTCAGTGTTCCATTGTCATCATAACAATCGCGACGTGACCCCGGCTCGGCCGGAGGCAGGTGTACTTTCTAGAAAAATGGGATGCTTTGGTGCCCCAAGAAATTCCATAGTGCTTTCATGTGCAAGTGTTGTTCAGGTATCTGGGGACAGCTGTGTGTGAATTGATCAGATTGTCATTTGTCTAGAGTCGTGTCGCCTGTATCGATACAAAATCATCTTTGCCTTTAAGCACTCCCCTTTACAAAGCAGTGGTAACAGCTCAGCACTACTTAGTGAAATGGCATTACTCCGTGACGATCCTCACGTAGCATTTCCGCCACCTGCGGATCGCCACGAAGTAGCGTCCCGGCACAACAGAATCCTGTCATTCCCCGCCGTATCCTCCTGCTCCAGAACGGCCCCCGGCTGGCCATGCCCGGCTCGTTCGAGATGGAGTACGGCAACCGCTGGAAGCAGCTGTACGAGATGGAGAAGCAGCGTCGCGAGCAGCTGGAGCAGGAGATCAAGATGGAGATGGATAAGCTGCGCGACCAGATGGAGTTCGCGCGCCGCGAGCACGAGACGGAGATGCTGCGCGAGCAGCTGCGGCGCCGTGAGATGGAGCAGGAGCGCTCCAAGGGCGACTGGGACGTGCGTCAGCAGCAACGTGAGGAGGAGCGTCGTCGCCTCGAGGAGGAAATGCAGCGCCGCCAGGAGACCATGCAGTCGCGTATGCGCCAGTCGGAGGAGGATCTGAAGCGACGCCAGCAAGAGAACCAACTGTTCATGCAGGTGAGCATCGGGCGGTGCTGGTCGGAGGCCAGGTCGGGCTCGGTGTCGTTCTCACTGTCGATCACTGACATCAACGCTGTAAGCCGGGCGACTCAAAACGACAGCTTGGTGTTGATTGACTGTGTGCTTGTCTCCTTTGAGTGTGTTGTGCTGCTAATGTGGAATTGAAGGCATTTCTGCAGACTGGGTAATGGGTGGGAATTTTATGCCAGGTCATCCATATGTGCATAGGACGCCAGCTGACTTTAAGTTTATTGTGTTCAGTGTGGCAACCCTGTTCTCGCTGAACGATAAGCACGGATGAGGGTCACTTTTGGTTTTACTTGTGTGCATGCGTTTGTGGCGTGCGCGCCTTTTCGCTGATGTTTTTCAACCTCTCCAGCACAGTGCTGGATAAATGTGTTTTGCGATGCATTGTTGCCATCGCAAGGTGCCGATAGCGCAGTGGTGGGTGGGTCTGGGTTAACCACTGAATGGGAAACCAAGAGGTATGGAGTTTGATTCCCGGCGGTGTCCGCCCTTTCACTTCAACCAGGGAGAGAAGCAGGCGACGCCATATGACCTCAGCAGCTTAGTGCGTCTTAAGTCCCAGTGCAGTGCTGCCAGCAGGCGACCGTGAGCCGTAACGCAATTCGGGTGTGAGTTAGTGCTATTCCATGTGGGTCACTCATTTGTTGGCATTTATGGTTTCTTCCTCTACCCCCCCCCCCTAAATATTTCTGATTCGCCTGTCTGCCATTTACATGCTGGGGCGGGCTGAATAATGTCGCAAAGGCATCTCAGAAGTGCTTCATGGATGAGGGGGTAGCTTTCTGTCTCCCTCTTCGGATCCTGATGTTGGTATTGGCTGTTGCAGGCCAACGAGCTGAGCAGTCTGCTGGACCAGCAGGAGCAGGCGATCTGGGATGACGGCAGCGCGGCGCCGCCGGCCGTGCCAGATACCGGCTACGGTGATGTCTGGGGTGGCCAAGACGCCGGCTTCAGCCCGCACGGTGGGTCCGACGCCGAGGTGCGCTGCACGGCTGTGCCCCGGGGCATCCAGCGTGGCGCGCCGCGGCGCGCGCGGTGCCTGTGATATGACCCGTCATTGGCCGGCGAACGTGACATTGTGTGTTGGTCCCTTCCGGTGCCGTGTGGCAGCTGCGTCGGTCACATGCGCCCACTCGGACCCTCCTGCCATGGCGCGCTGTCAGGCGCCGCGCCATCGCGACGCCACCCTGCCGGTCGCTTGCTCAAGCTGAATCGTATTCGCCTGCCGACAGGCGTGCCACCTCCGGGCATGGGCGGTCGTGGGGGTCGTGGTGGACGCGGCGCGGCACAGGTGAGGCTCTGTGTAAACAGCAAATGGCCATTGCAGTCGACGCGCCCTAAAACACCATAAAGCAACAACAGGCGGAAGGAGCAGAGGATGCAGCTGGTACTGACTTCAGTTTTGTAGCCAATGCAGTTATTCAGTCTTCATTAGGGCTTATTAACCAATGAAGCAAGCTATCACGGCCACTGAATCTAGTCCGGGTGTCATTGGAGATTTACGGTGCGCTCTGCCGCTGAGGCTGTGTGTTGTCGCCTGCCTGTCACCCTGATTGGAAGGGCGGACGTGGCGGGAATCGAACCCCGTACATCTGGTTTCCCAGACGTGCAGCTTAACCACTACGCTGTCGCCACTCTCGATGGGTCTGGCCAGCTCGGCTGCACATGCTAACCAGATGTCCCAGAGGTCGGGCTATCAGTATTGTGTGTGTGGTTGGAATGGGCTTAGTTGTTCGCACGCCCTGTTTGCGCGTATATGTCGTGAGTTAGGTGTCCATCCACGCGATTATGTATCGGTTTACTATAGGAAAGGTCAGCTTTTGGTGCGTTTTCCGTTGTTTAGGTTGTATTGTCTCCTGAGAAATGACTCAGTGTTGTCAAAAATGTTTGTAGGGTGGAAACTCCGGCAAAGCGATCATTCCAAAACAGCACTGCTGGCGGTACGAATGGGATGATTGTTCGAATTGTTATGGCCCTAGCCTAATGTCTTAGTATGTCCACAACCTTGTCGGCTGGATGCATAATTGTATGCGCTGCTGTTGCGTCGTCAAAACCCAGTGACCAGGAGGAGGCCGTTGTCCTGCGCGCTCGGCCGGCGGCGCGTGCATCCACTCACCACTGACGGCGCCCCCGTCCGCAGGTGGCCGGCATGGACATGGGCGGGTTCAGCCCGCGCGGTCGCGGCGTGCCGCCACCTGGCTACCGTGGCGGCCGCGGCGGCTTCCGCGGCACTCCGCGCGGCGGCGGCGGCCCTGGCCGCCCCGGTCGCCCCATGGACGACGGCATGGAGTTCCCCAGCAAGCGCCCACGCGTCTTTTAGGCGGCGACGGCAGCTACGACTGCCGATAGGGAGAGTGACCGGCTGGTGGGGAGAGGCCGGCGGTGTACAGCGGCGGGCGCGCGGAGGGGGAGAGAGACTGGAGATCGGGCGTGGTTGCGTGGGAGCTCAGGCATGCGCGGGTGTGTGAAAGCAGTGTTCAAAAGATCAAACGGCGTGCGAAATAGCGTGAGTGAGCGCTGCCGTGACCGCGGTGGGTTAGATTTGTCGTGGCATGTTCGATCTTCGTCATATTCGCAAGCCTCTTTGAACACCAGATCGTGTGCGTGCGTGCGCGTGTCGGTATGCGTGATTCTGTGTTGTCTGTCCGTGTGGGTGGGTTTTAGATCGGTTTCCTGCGCACGCGTTCATCCAATTCATTGAGAAAAGCGTAGAAATCATAGGCCATTCATCGTTTTTCGTTCATCTACTCGGACATTAAACTCATACGAAACATTTGATATGAAATATTTTGTCAGCGTGTGCCACATGGCTGAAAGGAGCTCCAGTTTCACTGTGTGACTGTTCATGTAATGTTTGTCGTAGTTCTTCAGAAGGACGAATGTCGCTACCGCTTGTCCATTTTCTCCGGCCTCATTCCAAAAATATATCATTTGAAACTCACTAGCGCTGTTCACTTTCTTAATACATGCATATCGAACACTGGCATGCGGTCAGAACGCAGGTGCGAATTTCGGGCGCGTGAGATTTCAATGCCTGTTCCTTTTCACGAAAACGGTCCGGCGTTAGCGCTCTATGGCGCGGATGTAATGATTTCGCTAACAACTGGTCCCTCGGCCCCTGAATCCGTTCCATTAGCGGGCATTTATGCCGAAAGGAGCTCCCTAATTGCAAAGCGGCATGCGAATCATTTTAGAGTGTGGGTTGGAATGACAATGAATAGCGTCAAGGAGCAGAGGGCTCAACGCATCGCGATTTCACTTTGCGTCATATCGTTGACGAACGGTGGGTTGCACTTTTTTATGATCAATCACATTTGGTGGAAAATCAATGGGTGGTAAGCAATCGCCGTTTTTTATTTGGCACGGGGTGTGGTTGTAGCTTTGCTATACAGGGAAGTATCCGCCAATGTTCGAAAGGGATTCATAACTTATGCTTGAAAATTAGTCATTAAATATGTTTGCGCAGGGCAGTACGGGCGTAGGTGGCGACGGTGTGCATTTGAAGATATTGGAGCAGGCATCAAATATGTTGAAATGAGCTCACTTATGGCTATTGGTATACTTTTGAGCGGAAAAGGCTGCTCTATACAACACAGATTCTCTGTGTAGTAGATGTGCTTCTCAGCACGTCATTGATTACGTCCTCGTACCCTGTGCAACATTGATTGAGAGCCTGTTGACGGCCGTTGTATCTGTAGATGGTTCCCACGAGCGCCAGGTGGGAACGACTCGATCATCATATTTTTATTGGCCTTGATCGCCGAATGACCAATGGAATGACAGGATTTGAATGGCGCTATTATGGTGTGATAGGTGCCTTAGTGACCTTGAAATAACGTCCCCGAAAAAGTTGCGCAGATTTGCGGGCGTTCAGCTCAGCATCTTGAGGGTTTATACATTAAGAAGGTATAAACCCTCAAGGGTGTGCACTGCGCCGAATGATCTTTAAGATGACCATTTCAGCTCAAAACGCCAAACACATGTGGAAGACTCTCTTTAAACCTTAATCCTCACCTTCATTTGAAGTGGAACTAAATGGGCAAAAATAATTTGGAAGCTTTAGCTCGCCATATGCCACATGCATTTCCCAGATGTTAAAAAGCTGGGCGAATGCATGCGCAAAATGACTGAACCCAATTTGTAATCCCACATTAGCAAACCTCACAAGAAATAGCCAAAGCAACAGGGCTAATCTAGTGACGAGCGCGGTCCGAGCTATTCGCGTCTACTACTCTCCGTGCTCTCACTTCGCAGGCTCATTTTAATAATAATTGTCCCTCAGCAATAACCAAATTCACAATTACGTGGGTTGTTCAGTGCATTGGCGAGGAACATTATTCACATAGATATGAGAGTAGCATTAGCCTTATCCCTCTGAGAAGAACCAGGAGAATGAAGATCTAGCTGGGTTGATATTTCGGAAACATGCTTTTATCGAAATAACCCAACTATATCTCCATTCTTCTGATTTTTCTCGGCGGAATGAGGCCAATACTGCTGTCTTATCTATCAACAAATTCACCTTCAAAATTTTAAGGCAAGTCGACGCTGCTCTCGCGGCGGATTCGCTGCCCTGATGCGTTTGATCAGGCCGGGTGACTTGCACAGCGTCCTCGCCGGAAGTTGCGTTTCCTCTCTTGAGCTTTCGCAAAAAGCTTCGCTGCCAACACGCTTCGAAGGCAAAGAAGCCCGCCCAGTTGGTGACAATAGAATAGGGATCTTAAGACGCAAGATGATGTTGCGCATTAGATAACCCTTATCTCATCAGCAAGATCTGATAAGAAGACAACCACAAAATAAGGATTATTCGTTATAGGATCGCTCATAATTACAATACAATTGCTGATTATCCGTAACAAAGCCCCAACGTTGTGAGCCAGTTACGACTGAAGTATCTGTAAGTCACAAACAAAAACCATCCCTGATTCACTGGACCTCCAACGACGTATCCCACCTTCTCGATCTGTGTCTTGCCCGCCTCTTAGAACAACCCTCGCCACGAAGGTTGTCTCCTCGTGGGGCGGCGCGTGGAGGAGGTCCGTGACGCCCCAGACGACGGCTGAGCCTGAGTGCCTCCGTCAGTGGTCGGCGCCAGGTCGTGTTCCGACTGCTGCTGTGTATTTCCCTCAGGCGGCGGCGCGGAACCGACGGGAGCCGCGTCGGCTGAAGCAGCTCCTGGCTCGCCCACCAATTGACGTCAGCCGAACATACGCGTGTGCACGTGCAAATTCATGCGGATATACCCTGCATACCCCAATGCACGAAGGTGCCGGGGTTTCAAAGTTTTGCACACCATCCACTATTACGTTTCGCATGGTTAATGGCGGTGACGAGGGTTTCAGAATGCACAGACATCTGGATCACACAGTGGGGAAACTGTGTGACTTCGGACCCCGAAATTCGTAGCACACACATGTCTGCGCGCACAAGCACGTGCTCGTCGCATAAAACATGTGCATCGCGTGTCAGACATGCGGTGCCCCAGCACTGCATCTAGACCCTTGCCCCCTGCGTTATGACGGCCCGGTCCGTGCTGTCATCCCGGCAGCAGCTGAGTGCGGCCCGAGCACTCAGAGAGCGAGCGGCCCGACCCCACACAGGTGTGGGGCACGCCCCCGCCCGGCCACACGACACAATAAGGCGCGTGCACGGACTATTGGGGACGCCACCTGGCACGCTCCGTGCTGGAGGGCGAGGCAGGGGGCGAGCCGTTTAAGCAGCACACCGAGTCAATCTTAATGATATGATCTTCTTTTATATGATCAATCTTCATATGAATGCATATATATATATATATATATATATATATATATATATATATATATATATATGCATATGGTATAATGTATAGTGGTACAGTATATGGTATAAAATCCGTTTCCGTTTTAGTCCTCAGTCTTTATCTCTGTCGTCGCACGCATCCGTTCACCCGTTCCGCGCCCTGTTCTGTGTCATACACTTCCCCACCCATGTCTTCTCACCGGCCTCCTGTCACTTCCCAATATCCGTCTTCGGCCGGCTTCCACGACCACCCGCCGCAGCAATGCGTAGCACCTCCGAGCTCTGCTGTGGTCTCAAGGTCTTCCCTCTTATTTTTTCCCGCTTGTCCATCATTATGCTTGGGAATTTGCATCTATTCTTTGATGTATGTTCATGCGGAATGCTCAGCTTTCTTTCAAAGCAATAGACGTGCTGGCACATGAGCTATCATTCTCCAGGTGCGATTTTGGGGATGTTTGGGGGCTTGTAACAGTCAGATCCGATGTTTCCAATCTAGCCAACTATGACACTCGTTCGCTTCACAGGGAAACTTCCTCCTTTCTTTGTCCCGCTCCCGTCTTTGTCCTTGCCCCGATATCCTCGCCGTCCCTTTGCGCGCCCCCGTCCCCAGCCCCGTCCCCATCTCCATTTTACACTGCTGCCTTCACCATGTTCATTACGCCTTTTTCCGTAAAACAATAATTTTCCTGTTGACACGTGAAACACCTACACTTGAAAACGCTCTTAAAGTTTGTCTTCTCTTCAGATATCAGCAGCGGCATTGTACGACGTATAATGGCCGAACTTCGTGCAGTTCATGGTACGTGATTGAGCCTAGGGTGAAAAAAATGTTCAGAAGGAAATTATCAACCTTTCCTTTCTGAATGTATCTTACAGGAAGTTCTTGTGCTAGTTTCGGCTATGAAATTTCAGGACCATGCTGCCGCCTACACAACTATATGGATAAATTGTCTCGACTGAAAATGACCCGCTACTGCAGCATCCCTCCATAGATGGCATGTGAGATAATGTCGAAACCTACCATCGATTACACCCGCATTTCGCAACGGGCCGAGTATTGCAGGGTGGATATATTCATTGCTGATTTGATTTGGTCAGCACATTCGCAACGAGGACAGCAACAAATATTTGTGTACCTGACTTTGAGGATTTCTGACGCATGTCCACCACTCACCTTTCGATACATAATTTGGTAAACAGCAATTAAATCAAAATACGGCGAAATCAATAAACAGCGATCGTAGCATGTAACGTTTAGCACACGTTCTTGTACCTCTCGCTGTATGACAACCGCAGCCCGTGTGAGTATACAATGAGTGCTTCTGTACTCCACACATACAACGGAAGGGCTCGCTGGGTCGTAAACGAGGCAGGTATCTCGTGCCACGGAACAGCATGTGCTCCATCACGCTGGGTAGCGAACAAAAGCTTAAACAACAGCAAAGAGGAGTGTGGCCAGTCTTCAGCAAGGTCCTAAACAAATGCGCTCGAATGTTAAGTCCTCTCCTGTCTTGACGTGGGACATATCCCAGCCACGGGGCCGAACGACCCTGTGACCTTACAGGCTACAGGGAAACGCCCATGTCAACAAACATTCTGGCTGCGTATTCTGGCGGTGTTTCGACCACTTACGAGGCTTCCATTTGTCGAGAGGTCTTAATCAGTTGACGGGATGCGATTGACTCCATAGCGTCAATTTAGCCGACGTCCGGCACCAAAGATGGAGATCTGCATTCGAATTCACCCTAAGCATCTGGATACGAGCAATTACATAGGTACTTTTGCCTAACGAACTTTATCCCTGATGATCATTTGCGTTCAAACATCAACAAAAAATGATTATGTATTACAGTTTTTGTGACTTGCGCTCACGAACAGCTTCGTCACCAGTGTTTTATCAACGAACGTTTATCTTTGCGAACTTTAGGCCGGGATTTCTACGTTACGAACTTGATGCACCATGTACTTTATCCTGATGAACTTAAGGACACAAATTCAAACGCAAACTTCATCCCACTATTCAATCCATCATGAAGCCCTCTTACGAGCTTGTACAAAGTTTTTCTCCGCTGCCGCTGCCGGAAACGCTGGCATTTTCACGCCTACCGCAACATGGAGTGCTGTGTGAGGTAGTCATGCCAGTTGCGTGCGCGCGAGCGAGTGTGCCAGTCAGAAGCCGAGTCCCAAACAGCCGCGCTCTCACACGCCAGCCCAGCTGGGTCATGACCCGGCTAGCCTGGCGTGCCGGGCTGAATGCAAGCCTGTGTCTGCCGGCCCGATGTAAACAGACCCAATTGACTCATTTGTGTGGTGACAACGCTGCAACGGGACTCCAGCGCGGGACGTTTTCTCACCGCAGTATTGGCAGAGCCTGAAAGCAATTGCCAGGGTTTGCAAAAACAAGAAACTAACGCACATCCAGAGGCGCAAATACTATCCTTGCTTTCCTCCTAATCTTGCTTCACGCTCAATAACTTGAATTCCATGATCCCGGCTGTTTGTTTACCTATGCTCATTTTTTTGGGTCAAGGCGAAAACAACACACACCATGAACAAACTCATAGCCTATGCGATTTATTTGTCTGTCTTTGTATGCGTCACATATATTGACACACATATGTGATATTCTGCAAACTAAGACAAGATGGGCCTTCCGACAAGTAAACCCATAGCTAATGATACATCTATGTAATAAGGCATCGGGCTACGGCTGCGTAGGCAGCGGCGATCTCACTCCAATGCATAAAATGCATGAAAATTTACGTACCAGTGGTCTTCACCAACCATGTTGTCTGCGTCTTCGACCAGCTAATTCTGTCTGATTATATCACTCCATTTTAACTATGTGGTGCTGAGCTTATGTGTATCTTTCGCTACTCTGGGGCGAAACTAGATTGGAAAATGCAGCAGCAACACAGCAGAGAGGCTGGGCCGCACCGAGCCCAACACCTGAGCGGCGAGCCGCCGCTCGGAGCCTCGGTGGTGGGTCACGCTGCAGCAGCCGGTGGCAGCGCCGATGGACGACCCGGCGCGCTTCCCAGCTTAGACCTTCCCCTCACGCACGGGACATTGGGGGTCACGCTCGGCTCACACGGCATCACCTTGTGGCTGACACCCACACATCTGCCACTGAGAGCATGACGTCGGGCACGTGATGTTCGTATACTAATGTATCCGGTGATCAACTGATGAGCTGAGCTAGCGTTACAACAACGTGCTCGTGCACCTTACCAAAATGGTCCAATGTGAACTGTACAGGCTTGCGAAGAAAGCGTAAAAGAAATATGGGATGCCTCGCTTTGTCACGGCAGCATACAACCGCTATCTCGAACGTGGATATCAAACCAAATTGGAAGTACTCAGCGTGTTTCCAACTTAAGGTCCGACCCCCGACGCATTGAGCTGATTCTGATAAGAACAGCGGAGATGAGCTGCAGCTTGGTTGGCTGGTTCTGGCTAAACAATGGGCATAGCAAAGACAAATGGAACAGTACATTCTGACCAAGAAGATTCGCATCGTCCTCTCCTTCATTATACTCCCTTTCCTCTCTGCCGATGTATTGATTGCATAACACTCCATGTGTTGACACGCCCAGGACACCGAACCCGACACAATTACGACAACTCCAACGGCCAAATTCTTCCTTGCCCTCTCCGCTCTCCATTTTCACCATCCGACGTCGCACTATCCAGCTCGGAAGCTTGGTCACCGGTTGGAGGCATGCTGTGAACCACACTGAGGTACACTACCAAGCTCCGTCTTGCCCCCCTGCCCCCCCCCCCCCCCCCCCGTTGCGCCGTGATCCTGACCGGCCGTCTGACCTGCGGCCGCTGGCCGGTTCGGCCGGTGCCAGTCGGGGGTGTGGCGACGGCCCGCCTCGCTGCCGCCGCCCGTATCGATCTGCGCGCCAGCTGACCCGCTGTCGGCCATACGGAGCAGTCCGACCGGCGCCAGCGGCACCGAGCGGCCGCCGCCAGCCGGGGCAGCTGGTCCGCAGACGCCGGCGACGAGCAGCGCGGACGCGTGCGGAGCGACGAGTTCGGTCAGAGAGCGATTGCAGAGTTCGGTCGCGGAGGGAGTGTGGGGGCAGCGAGCGGAGTGCGCGAGCAGCGAAGCGAAGAGGGGGCGCAGTGCCGCCGTCCGTCGGTTGTGGGCGGCGGGGTCGTGGACGGCGGCCGGTCCGTCGGCGCAGGGTGGCCGCTCGGGCCGACCGGTACAGTCTAAGAGGGACGCCGCATGCTCGGTCACCGCAGCGTGTTCAGGCACCAGCGTCGGCGGGAGCGCGCGAAGGAGCTCCGCTGTTGAGCAGGTCAGTTCGACACTCTGCTTTGTGTGTGGCCGCTTGCCACTGCTTCCGTTGGTTCAACCATTCGTGCCGTGTGTACAAGTCGCCAAAACGGGATCGATTGATTCCGCCGCGGGTCACATGCCAGATCGTAACTCACAGAACGCTGGGCTGACATCAAGCCGACCATTGCTGACAGAAGCGTGGGAGCGAGAGAGAAGGGGAGCAATATGGTTTCCCCTTCCTGGTACTTGATAAATCTTCCCTGCACCTTCACTGTTAAGACCGTACTCGCTCTCCATTCGAACTATCGTGGGCTGAATGTTCTGCATTCGCAGCAAGACAAAAAGCATCGGCATGCTTTCGGCAAGTCGAAGTGTATCATGTATGGCTTCCGAAGCCCGGTGTAAGTGAGCCCACTCAGTCAGCTCTATGGATTAGGGCGTTACCGTGACCTTCGGGACCGGACCAGCCAAATATTTCGCTTGACTCGAGGGCTTGTGCAGCGGTGATGTCTTTCATCTCAGTAAATGACAGTTGGCACCGTGCCATATGTGACAAATGTCCTCTCTTGCAGCAAACGCGGAGACTCGAAAGGCGTAGTGGCATGCTCCCGGACGATTTTTGGAGGCGTAGCGTTCGGCAACTGCTTTTAGGGGGACCATGAAACATACATTGGTATACAAACAACACATTGGTAAGCTACTTCAAAGAGCTCTCGCTAGTTGCTGGTATACGCCGGTGTTCCTAGTCTCTACGAGGTAGCTCAAAATGAAACACCGGTGTCATCGTTGCAGCCGCTACATATGGCTATCCAACCCATCGATCAAAACGCAAGCAAGGAGTAATTGAATAACAGAAATCGACGAAATACAGCAATCTATGCCATTTCAACTTTTGTGTTTCAGGCGGTTTTAGGCTGACACTTGTTGCTGTAAATTGCATGTAGAGTTGGACGTGCAGGAAGTCATGCATGCATCGACAGGGTTTATCGCAAGATATGAAATGGTCTGGCTTGTTAAGATGAGTACAAACGTATCTCCAAGTTTCCATAAATCTTGGCCAAAACTGATGGAGCAAATCCGTTTGTTCTCCATCCAATGGAGTGCATCGCTCAGTTTTGCGTTTATACAGCTTTGCTCATCCGTTTCTGCAAGACGCTATGAATCACGCCGATCAATCCAGGAATAGAGCATGCGCGCACACTGAGGTGTGATAGAAGGCAATACAGTTTGAACACACTAACACAAAAATATGCATGTACATATATATATATATATATATATATATATATATATATATATATTGCACCATGTTTACGCTTTAAGCGCGTTATGACCGGGGGAGGGGGCGGTACCGGATTGCTTTTATTTCCACATTGTGTTTGCCATTATATGGTTGCAGACCGTGACACATTGCATGATTCATCATAGTTCGTGGATCGCATTCATGAACTTAAGTAAAATATCAACCATTGCCAGCCATTGGTAACCCGCAGCAGAAGCAGGCAGAGCAGAACGAAGGCTGAGCTTCTCATGCGGCTTTACGCATCAGGGGTGTCGTTTTTAGAAAAAAAAGGTTGGTTAAAGCTGAAGAGCAGTCCGTTTGCTGGCGAAGCTAAGGTAGGTTGGGCAATTCTCCACCGCCCAGCTCCACCTCGCCCCCCCCCCCCCCCCCGACACCCCCCAGCTAATTTTGTGGAGCTACGTCCCTGTATAACATGAAACGCCTTGTGCCCCGTTCTGTACATTGCACGGGATGTATGTAATTCACTGTGCCAACACAGTCCTTTTCAATTTTACAAGTCTCCTCGTCGGTATCCTTCTGTTTGACAACTGCGGTCAGCGCCCTCGGAAACTCGTACACGACCAGACTAGCGCCTCCCTCAGCGACAGCTGAACGGCCGCCCGCCGCCGACAGCACGGGTGCAGTGACAGACGCAGCGCGCACTCTCCACCCAGCGCCGTGCGCCATGTGTTTCTCAGCAGCCGTGCGCTCCGCAGCTCATATTGGCTGGATGACATGCGATGTTCGTATGCAGCACCGCAACTGAGAGGCGATGCCGACAAAGGTCGGTAGAACTAAGACGTGTTTGAGTTTCTAGCGGCACCATAAGTGAGAGCAAGACCGACCGTGGCGTCCCGTTAAGCAGGAACTGGGCTACAGGCCGAGTGCGATAGAAATAGAGCTAGAAACATTTATACTACGCGACAAGTTGCATCTCGAACGACTCGACCGCTCCCGACGATCCCGCTTGCCAGAAAAAATTAATATAATCACGAACATTGCCGCGGGCTTGCACCCACGTTGACAATGGTTACTAAACTCAATTTCTTCAAAGGTATGCCATCAAAGCACAGCGTGCACCGTCTGAATTATGCGGGAAACGCATACTCATATTTTAACGAAAAAGCTGTACGGCATGGCCCATAATCGGTCCCAAATTTCGGACCACGTTGACAGGGACGCGAGGACCACACCGCCTGGCGGGGAGAGTGAGGGCAGTCATAGTCCTAAAAGTGTAGGTTGATGTGCAGCTAATCACTCGTGCCGTTGTCAGTAACTGATGCCAGATGTCGCCACTAAAACAACGGCGTAAAACCAACCACGCGATTTAAGCGGATGTACCACTTGCAGATGCTCAGCAGTACCCAACCCATATCGAGGCCGGTAAACGACCGGGAAGTGACCAATGCCGTCGTTTGCAATGCAATTTTGGCTCGAATGCAGTTTGCCGTGAGCTGACCCGGCAAAGATCGGGTCAGGAAAGCTATGCAAGGGTACCGTGCAGGCTATTTGACCCATAATGGAACAAGCGGTCTGTTCCTCAAGTTATTAGGACGAAATACCCGGTCATCACTGTGGTCTTTCGAGACAAAACAATCAAAATCCATCAAAAGAATCTTGCATCAATGAAAACGGCTAATTTTTACCGAAAAGTGCTGGAATCCTGAAGTAAACTGTGACCCACTTCGTGACATACCTGACAAGAACGGCATCACCCACATCGCAGATCTGCACAGCTTTGCTGCATTTATGTGCCGTCAATGGAGCACTGCGTGGAAACCTTTACGTGATAAGAAGTGGCCGTGCGGCACCGATCGGAATGTACATACTCGCGGCCTTTATCATGGAATCGACAGTGTTGAGCGCGAGTGTGCAGCATGGTAGCCGGAATGCTTGACTGTGGCATAGCAGGTCACGTGTCGGTTTGCTTCGGCAATTACCTTGCATCGATCGCATGTTATGGCTACTTTTGCCAGCGAGGCTGTTCGGCAGAGCGCTTTCTTGAAGTGATCGGAGCTTGATGGAGCTCCGGCGAGTGCCGTCCGTTGCAGCGTTTATGTCCCAGCTCGTAAATGGTTTTATTGGGGCTATTCGTCCCACGCATAGACAGCGTCCAATCCTCGCGGTCTCCCAGAGGCGACATTTCGGTGTCGGCGCGCACGTGCGACCAAGGGCGGACCCAGGATGTGTGTGGTGGGGGAGGGGGAGGGCGAAAGGGCCGTTGTTCTCCCTGAGATGGCATGTGAACAGAGTAATGTCCCCAGGCTCTAGCGAATTGTTTGCATCAAATTTGTTGAATTTATGTCCGACCACGCTTTAATCTTAAGCCGCTAACTCCACTTTGCTGATCACTCGTCAACGGTGCCCACTGGTTGATGGGTGGTGCACGATGATGGAGCTCAAGTTTGTTGTTAGCTAGATTGGGTCTACTAACTGTTGCTTTGAGCGACCCATTTTGGGAGCCGGTCTAATTCTGTGCCCCCCCCCCCCCCCATTAAACCTGAACGACTGGATCCACCCTGCGTGCGACGGGAACCAAGGTCTGAGGGGGTTGAGGATGATTGTTGTGGGTTGATGGTCCATTCGTCACACAGGTGATGCATACAATGCAACGGTTCGGGCCTGGGGTCTTGTCATACCAGATGAACTGTAGGAAATCAGGTTGTCTGTGATACATATTACTTCGGAATTCACCAGCATGATATCCTAGCGTCACAGCACTTGGAAATGCGATCGGCTGAACTCTAAGCTTTGCACTAATTTTTGTTGACAGAATTCATATTGTAGGCAATGGGCATGGTTCATGCACAGATGCTGGCACCAACACAGAGGGATGAATATGGACAGAACGCAATAAAAGATGACGCATGACAAGAGTGCCGAGAAATTAAGCGTCTACACTGAAATCCCAGCGTGGTCATTGATCGTCAGCGAGCGGAGGAGATATTGCAATACGTCCCGAGATGTGCTGTCGTCACCGAAGTCCCCCTCCCCCCGAGGACCATAGACTCCCGAGATGCGCTGTCGTCACCGAAGTTCCCCTCCCCCCGAGATGTGCTGTCGTCACCGAAGCCCCCCCCCCCCGAGATGCGCTGTCGTCACCGAAGTCCCCCTCCCCCCGAGATGTGCTGTCGTCACCGAAGTCCCCCCCCGAGATGTGCTGTCGTCACCGAAGTCCCCCCCCCGAGATGTGCTGTCGTCACCGAAGTCCCCCCCCCCGAGATGTGCTGTCGTCACCGAAGTCCCCCCCCCCGAGATGTGCTGTCGTCACCGAAGTCCCCCCCCCCCGAGATGTGCTGTCGTCACCGAAGTCCCCCCCCCGAGATGTGCTGTCGTCACCGAAGTCCCCCTCCCCCCGAGGACCACAGACTCCTGAGATGTGCTGTCGTCACCGAAGTCCCCCTCCCCCCGAGGACCACAGACTCCTGAGATGTGCCGTCGTCACTGAAGTCCCCCTCCCCCCCCCCCCGAGGACCACAGACTCCTGAGATGTGCTGCCGTCATCGAAGTCCCCCTCCCCCCGAGATGCGCTGTTGTCACCGAAGTCCCCCTCCCCCCGAGGACCACAGACGATTCCAACTTGCCATCTCCCTAAGGGCCGTCAAAAGTTTCCAATCCTGCAGATTTGAAAAAAAAAATGCTTAAAGGCATTACGCGCGTTGAACAGCTCTCGACTTTTCTTTGTGATACAAGGAGAAAGGCCATTCACAGACGCTTTTCGACCCCAACATCCCGAACAGCTGAAATGCCGTCCATCTACGCGTTGTGTCCGGTACTTACGTTATAGGCCAAAACACTGCCATATATGTAACATATCGCGAACTCGCGTTCCTTAAGGCTCATATTTACATGCCCTTGCAGAACAATCATAGCGTGGTAAGTAAGCTGCTGGCAAAAGGAGCGCCGCCAGCTACGAACTTTTAGGCAAGCAAATACGCAGCAACCTATTCTGTAATTGAACAAACAGTGTTAAGGTCCCTTGAAGCCCGATCTGAGCCCGGACAATGTCATACTACGTTTAAAGGCTAATTCGAAACCTTGCTTATGTAGGTCGAGCATCACTTAACGTGGGAACAAAAGTACAATGATAACGGATTGTTGAAATGCGCGATGAGAAAATGCATCGTCTTGCGATTAGTGGGCCCCTCTCTGACGCCCTTCAGGTAATGTTGCGCACCTTGAGAACGCCGCACGAAATGGGGCAAAAAATATCAAAACCATGAGGTGAAATCCCTCGGCTAGACGATGTTGGCGATTATGCTACCAAGCAGTAGATACACCACTTACGTCCGACAAATGGCGAAGTAGCGTAAGGCTAGGTGATACTGCACATAACAGGCCGCGTACACGAGAGGCAGCGCGGTTGAATGATACAGAACATCTCGCTCCCACGAATGACCCATATCCTACATGAGAATGTTTTGATGGCTCCCGTCCGAATACCGAGAGCACGTCGTAACAAAATCAGCAACATTCACTGACCCGCATCGTCACATTACGTTGCAGCGACGAAACAGCACTCTAACTTAATTGGAAAAGGCATAAGTCCGTTTCTCATCCTTGGTCCACTCGTTCACCGTTGCAGTAGTCCGTGCATTATCAGTCATCAGCCTGACTATTTTGTAACAAAAGGAAAGTTCGTCGAGGAAAAGTTGCTAACGGCAATTGCGAATATGAGTTTAAAGCTTTTACGCCCAGTTAGCGACCTTCAGTATCCCAGAAGGAACTGGTTACATGACGCGATGTTGCAACGACTGTACTGCCGAAATTTTACATTTTGAGCTGCGCTGACTCATACTTGTTGGTTCCAGGGACGGGGAGAGAAAAGCTGGATGGGATTCGTTCCTCCATGCATAATTTTGGGTTGGACGCTTTATTGGTGAATAATGCATCGGCCTCACGTGGTACTCGTTTGATGTAGGTCAGCATGCGCATACACGTGTTTACGATTTGTAGGATCATGCAGATGTGGGTGCTGAAAAAATGTGCCTTCTACCTGCTGCAACACTTATGTGCCTTCTACCTGCTGTAACACTAAGGTGCCTTCTCCCTGCTGTAACACTAATGCGAATCCGCTTTTACCGCACGATGGATACGCCACCTACAGTTACCGCCACACAAATATCAAGTTCTGGTTGCCAATGAGTGCAAAACATCAGCAACTTAGCCAAAATTTTCTAAATGGTGGGGGGGGGGGGGGCGGGGCGGATCCTGCCTCCCTTAGCTGCGCCCCTGCAGAGCATAACCTACGCCGAGCGTCTGGCGGCGCGCATAACAGGTCCCCGATGTGGACCACCGTGCTGTTATTGCGCTGTGACTCAGCACGCACGTGCGTATGAGTCACGCGCGTCCCGTGTCCTTGGGTCGCGCCGAGGGCGTGGCAACAGGACGCTGAGCCCTCTCTTGGCGTGAGCAGGAGAGTAGCGCAGTCGTGGCAACAGGACGCTGAGCCCTCTCTTGGCGTGAGCAGGAGATTAGCACAGTCGTGGCAACAGGACGCTGAGCCCTCCCTTGGCGTGAGCAGGAGAGTAGCGCAGTCGTGGCAACAGGACGCTGATCCCTCTCTTGGCGTGAGCAGGAGAGTAGCGCAGTCGCGTCACTTTTCCGGCCGAACAGAGGCAGTCTTCCAAAGACGAATTTTTGCGTCCTATCGGCACGCCTCTGGGGGATTAAAGATGAAGTGTCATGAAACCTAAACGTCCGCGGCTGCACGGTGCGCGATAGTGTGATTATATGTGACCTGGGACGTACAGATGCTTGGACCTTTGCCTGGCCTCTTGGAGGTACGGGCAAAGTCGATCAGGGGGTTTCCACAACTGAATCATCTTCAGTACCAAGATGATGCTTTTCTTGCCCGCTCACGGGTACTGCTGATCTTAAGCCGTGGCGGATTAGACAACGACATGAAATCAAGTTTCCTGCTGTACCTGGCGGACTGAGGGCGAAGCACGGGCCTGTGCGCCGCCGTCGCATGCCTGTGTCTCTGCTGAAATGAATACGTTTCGGTCGGCATTCAAACTCGACCTTTTTGGCCTGCTGCCTTTGCAACGTCACGGGATGGTGCCGACTGTCTCGTGCGTCGGGCACGTACATCTGACCTCGCCAATCCGGTGGTAAGTCCACGTCCAAACACCCGTAGTGTAGAATCGTTCCCTCGTGGCTGCCGTGCAATTTGTGCGAGCAGATGGCCATGCTAAGCTCCTTCGTGACCTGCTTATGGGAACGGGATGGCCCACGGCAGGGTGCGCTTGCAAAAGACTGATGTCCAGGCAAATCCGAGCGTGTTTTACACGCTTGCTTTGCCGTTGGAGCTGTTTTACGCTGCGTGAAACAGCTCCAACGGCCTTTTGTTCGTGATGGTCATGACTGGTGCTACATTTAATTGGCTTCAGCTCCTTCCCTGACAAAAACATCAGCCTGGCAAACTTTACCCTACGAAGAATTGCTCCAACGTTATACTGCTTATTATCCATAATAGAAAAACATCGTGCCCAGCGCCCCTTTCCAGCGCTGGGCCCGTATGCACCGGCAGGTCCAGTGTGTACCAGATTGATAAAACGTGCCGACAGCGCTGTTGGACATGACTTTCCTGCAGACTGCCCGTCTTACTGACCCCAGGTGCAAGGAGCCGTTTATGGTGAGCTGCTAGTGTCGGCGTAATACCTCATTAGCCTCATGACACCGTGATACATTAATTAACGCGGTAACGTCGGCGTGCAACACTAGCAGAGCAGCACGTGATCTCACAGCATCCTACACCCACCATTGCTACTATCTGGCCGTGTGCATACAAATAAGGTATCCATTCAAGAATTGTGGTGCTCCCCGCCCGGAAGGGCTTAAACCCATGACTATTGGAGGGAGATAGGGGAGGTGGGAGGATGTGGGGGGGGGGGGGGGAGGACGATAGGAAATAGACTCGCACCTGAAATGATGCATCGGTTGATAACACCGTATGAAACATGCTATCAACAATTTTTAAGATCTGTCAGTATCACACTCGAAGGCCAATGCCAGCAGTAGACCCTACGAACTGTGTGCTTACGCCAGTTGCACACGAGGACATTGGACCAGTGCGCCGTTCGCCCAGTGTCCTTGTTGTTTCGTGGCGCTCCGGTGTGCAGCCTGGCCCGGGCGCACATTGCTGCGCTGCGCACTATACGCTATGCGTTTCTGTCCAGTGGCGAGCAGGAACACAACAGAAGAAAACTGGAGAGCGGCAAGCGGGCAAACATTGATTATTGGCGTGTTGATCCAGGCCTACACCTGAGCCACGTGCTTGACATTGAGCGTCGCCCTTCCGCACAGGTCAGAGAGAGGATTGAATTAGCGTTGGCTGTAATCGGACCGGCTTGGCAGCCAAACTGAACAGTGCCAGGAACGATTTGTTGAAAACTTCTCAACCCATCAGATTCGATTTCGTGGGGAATCTGCGAACCGATCTCGAGTGACCTTCTGAACGCACGACGCGTGATGCGCCGAGTTGCTGACGTTCGTTGACGCTTGCATCATAATAAAGGCGAATGAACACGAGCTTGCTCCTCAGACCAGGAGCGGCGCCACACTGACTGGCACCGCCCGCAGCATGGTGTGATGACCTGGTGGCTGAGAGGAGACACCGGCTGGGAAGGGATCGCGCAGATCGGGGGTGAGCGTGCTGCAGGAACTCCTGTCACGGATACGTGCTGTTCGCAATAATGCAACGATCTTAAATGATTGAGAGCCCAGATACATCAGGAAGCCCTCGTCATGACCGAAGGAGGAACTCATATAAGTAGACGGTATGGTCACACAGATGCGCTGGATGGCCTCAAGGCGCGGTACGCCACGAAGCGTCTGTCCCGATTCAGAAGTCCTGTTGATCCCCAAATGAAGTTCATGTCACGAACAAGCGGAGATGTCGCCAATGTGAGGATTCTGTGTGACGGAGGGGCAAGATAGGACAATATTTCCCCGTCGCAATCGAGGGGAGGCACCCTGCCTGTTGTGTCGACGCCCTGGATGCTTGAGGGCCGCGGTACATCAGGAAGCCCGTGATTTGACGGATTTGTCCATTGCCCGGTAAGGCAGGAGTCCTTTGGACTATGGATAGGTCCCTTTCGGGAAAAGGAGTGGGGCGCTGTCGATGCTGATAAGAGATTCTTGTCATGTTCGAGGAGAGGTCCCAGTAATACAGGAATCAGTGACCCAGATGCGGTAGGTGACGTCATGGAACTGTGTGTAATGCATTGCACAGAAGTCGTGGTATTTGAAGCGTCCCTGATGATCATAAAAAACTAATGCCATAACTATGGCCACTATCAATGTTTCCAGGGCACGATGCGGGCGGAAGTAAACACTGTTTTACAAAACAGCTGCAGGCATAGACAACTCTGCGATGTGTTTTGAATCCTTCTCCAGAGGAAGCCACTTTACAATGAAGGCTCACCGTTGTGCCGATCTTCACATGCTGCAAAAAACCTGTTGCGCCCCCCCCCCCCCCCCTGACTAAGGAGATGGAGACCGGTGTATACGAGCAATGTGAACAAGCACGTTTAAACTTTCAATCAGCCCACACACGGACCCAAATTAATTTTTCTTATACTCTGTGTGCACCCACTGCTCCGTCGGGAAGCCCCGGGTTCAGACGAATTCAGCGTCAAATTAAAGCTTCCGCACTGAAGAGAAACACAATTGCGTTCTAGAAGCTGTGCTTCCTTTCAGTAATTTTCGGTTTTTTGTCCCTCTCTCCGAACTCACTTCCAGCGAAGGCTGAGCAGACAAGCCCGCTCTTTGTTCCCAAGTATGGGGCTAGTATACTGCAAGGAAAACCGCTCCGTGGTTCCAAGCGAGGGATCAGTATACCGCAAGTACAGCACATCTCATAATGCAAATGCTATCGCTGTTTTGCACCGTTTTTTGTGACCGAGTTTTCCCGCACTTCTTGCGACCCTGTCCGCAGGCCCCTTCAATAACGAGAATGGCAAAAAACACAGGACATCTGCGCAAGTGTCGTCGGATTCATTACACGCTTGTAGGCATCCTAGATTAACCACTGGAGCTTCAGTGTGACAACGCAACACTGCGTGTTCCTGGAGCGTCCGGCAGCCGGCATCCGGCCCCGGACCGTGCACGTGATGTGGCATCCCGCCCCTATGCCTGCGCCACGAGACCCCCATCCCTCTCCCCGGTCTGCCCGGGAGAGTGACCTTGAGTTCTGCCTCGCCGCCACTGCGGGTATGACGGCCGCTTGCGCTTCCAGCGCAGTAGCGCGGGCGGTGCGGCGGGGCGGGGCAGCGCCCATGCGTATCTAGTGTGAGTGCGTCACGTGGCGTTACGACCGTCGTCAGGCTCGCGGCAGGAACGCGTTCGGTTGTGAAACTCGGGGGTTTGGCGTGACAGCTGGCATCTTGAGGAGACGGAGGGCGCGACCACAGCAGGGCGTCGTTGGCGCGGTTCGTCCTTGATGGCGGTGGCAGGTGCGTTTCAGCGCTGCTGTTCGTCTGTGAGTGGGCATTGGGGATCTCTGCTGTCTCAAACCCATGGTGAGACATTGCATGACTTGAACCGTGGTACTGGCCATCATTTTTGTTGATTACTGATTCGGCGTTAGGGAGAGGCGTCAAGCGGCGACGCAAACTGCTTCCGGCCGTTCAGGTAAATTTGGAGCTGCGTGTTTACAGCGGGAAGCGGGCGGAATGTAAACAGTGACATCTGCGTGACCAGCAGCTGCGCGATCTAAGCTGAGATACGGAGCGAGTTGTTGATGTAAGTCGTCGAGGATATAAGCGTGGACGCAAACGTGCCTTCAATATGGCCAAGTCAGAACACAAAACCAGTCCATTCTGCTCGAAGCCGCCGGAGGTCGGGCTCCTCCGGCTCCAGTGATGGCGCGCCTATTCTCGTCGTTTTGTATTGGCACGTCCGGTCCTGAGAAAAATGCAGGTTGTCTAAGTCAGGTACTTGGTCGCGTGGCTCAGCAAGTGAAACGCCTCGTGCTTATCGGTGTATCGGAAAATGCATTTTAATGATGCCTCAGCAAGATTTCGGGCCTCCCGAAGTCAAAGGGGACTTCACACGTATCGACCCATTACAAGTAAAGAGGCGTGAGAACGGTACTTGCGAGGCCCGATGTCGCGCGCTGTTTTCAGGGAGCTGTGGGCACGGCGTAACAGACGCTTCAGGGGACTACTTTTTACCGGATCCGTATATACTGCCTTGCATAAATTTCCCAGGGACATGAATGATGTAACATTAAACGTTTTGCGTTATCTGCAAAGTCCTCTGTAACCTATAAAAGCTTAGGAAAAATAGCCTTTTCGAAAATGTGAGTTTGGATGTGATCAACAACGCGTCGGATCCTTCTGATCCTGCGTCAGCCGGTGTTCATATAGTGCTACATTTTCAGCAAGTATCGCATGCAGCTATTCAAGACGTCTGCGTTACTAACTACCATGTCATTAGCGGGCTGCTGTCGATCAGGACAGAAGGTGATGTGAAGATAATTCATGGCGGGTGCCCACCGTAAAGGTCTCCTCGTGTTCCAATATCCTTTTGTAAGTAAAATGTCACTCGAGCATATCAGATCAGCTTCCTTAGTTGATCTTTATATGTAAAAAATGACCGAAAACCTTGCATAATATTTTGCTATTTGAAGCTGAAACCAGCATCAAGGAATTCCCTACACGGCATGTTCCGCAAAGTAAAAGGATACTCGAGGTCATTTTAGGTCACTGATCTCCCCTGCTCTTCATGGAGTCAAAGGAAAAAGTTTGGTAACATCCTTGTGGCCACCGAGTTCAACATGAGCGGCAAAAAACTGCGTCTAAAGCACTTTTCCCCTTTAATTGGCATCATCCAACACCCCCTCATCGCCTCAGCTTAAACGATTCTCGATGAAATGACTTCGCTGACATTCATGACCAGATTTTGGCCTGCTTTTGGTCACTGATCTGCAGAGGTTGCACTTTACAAAAAGATCAGCATTTCGATTGTTATACCTAAAGATCAGCTGTTTAATTTTCTACAGCTG
>NW_023596576.1:28999373-29081873 GCF_011947565.3 Pollicipes pollicipes
ACGGCGTAACAGACGCTTCAGGGGACTACTTTTTACCGGATCCGTATATACTGCCTTGCATAAATTTCCCAGGGACATGAATGATGTAACATTAAACGTTTTGCGTTATCTGCAAAGTCCTCTGTAACCTATAAAAGCTTAGGAAAAATAGCCTTTTCGAAAATGTGAGTTTGGATGTGATCAACAACGCGTCGGATCCTTCTGATCCTGCGTCAGCCGGTGTTCATATAGTGCTACATTTTCAGCAAGTATCGCATGCAGCTATTCAAGACGTCTGCGTTACTAACTACCATGTCATTAGCGGGCTGCTGTCGATCAGGACAGAAGGTGATGTGAAGATAATTCATGGCGGGTGCCCACCGTAAAGGTCTCCTCGTGTTCCAATATCCTTTTGTAAGTAAAATGTCACTCGAGCATATCAGATCAGCTTCCTTAGTTGATCTTTATATGTAAAAAATGACCGAAAACCTTGCATAATATTTTGCTATTTGAAGCTGAAACCAGCATCAAGGAATTCCCTACACGGCATGTTCCGCAAAGTAAAAGGATACTCGAGGTCATTTTAGGTCACTGATCTCCCCTGCTCTTCATGGAGTCAAAGGAAAAAGTTTGGTAACATCCTTGTGGCCACCGAGTTCAACATGAGCGGCAAAAAACTGCGTCTAAAGCACTTTTCCCCTTTAATTGGCATCATCCAACACCCCCTCATCGCCTCAGCTTAAACGATTCTCGATGAAATGACTTCGCTGACATTCATGACCAGATTTTGGCCTGCTTTTGGTCACTGATCTGCAGAGGTTGCACTTTACAAAAAGATCAGCATTTCGATTGTTATACCTAAAGATCAGCTGTTTAATTTTCTACAGCTGTAGAAAGTGTACCGTCGCGACGCCGCACCGCCCGGGAGTCTTTTTTTTGAAACAGTCCTCAGTAGGGGGACAAAGTGCTCCCCCCTCCACCAGAGCGCGTGTTAAAGGGATGATAGGTGGGATTCGACGCGGGACGTCCATGACTTTGATCACGCCTTAGACGAAACGTTAGCTTTCTGAAATGTGGATGATGTAGCTACATCCCCAGAAACAATAACGCTCCCGCCCACTCTGGTCACGTAATATTTCTTAGACAACCTCTTCTTCGAACCTGAAATGAAATATGGTGAGAACATGTTTGAGTGCTCGCCTCGTTTTGCCTCAGCATACATTTTCATGCAACCTAAATCGAGATAAGAAAGATCCCCAAGGTCATATACTGGGGGCAGTTAGCTGCGAGATTATCAGGACTGTCCAAGCGTTCGTAGATATCAATGCCGTCGCCTCCCAACTCCGATAGTCCCTAACGCACTTGGGGGGAGGTGAAGGAGATGAGACGAGACGAGACGAGACGAGACGAGACGAGACGAGACGAGACGAGACGAGAGAGGCAGGCCAGGAGAGACCAGCATCACGTTGATATTTGGGTGCATCTCAATGCATCCACGGTACGATGTGCTAGGCCAGCAGGCAGCAAACACGCTCGTATCATATTTAACCTGCGCACACCGCGGTCTTTGTTAACTGCAATTCCCGTTCGACGCTGTTCCCGGTGTAGCCACTAATCCTCTGACCCCTGAAGTATCGCGCCACAAGTATTGATTCTCGGACCGCGATGTCTGACTGAATCGCCTCTGCCTGCCGTGCTGAGGCCGCCTCCAACGCCAGCCCAGGCTCCTCCCGGACACGAGCACTGTACATCGCCATTGGGCTCTGGCACTCTTGGCTTCTGATGCCTTCCTGCTTCCCTGGACCTGGGCTTTTCAGTAATTACCGATGGTCGTCGTGTTTTATTCTGACGCTTTCAGCTGCAGATTTTATCATCTTCGCAACCTCACATGCTGATGAAAGGACGAAGCCAAGGCGTGCGCGGCGGAAAGTAGTTAACGTGACTCCGTTCAGTGTCGATCACGGTCAGTTTAGTTCCCCTCACTATGCTGACCACCCTGATGGTTCATTACCTCCGAGGCCTGTTCTGGCTCGTTCCAGCGACCAGCTGCCCACGCCAGTGTCGATCATTTTCGGATTGGCTTATACCCGCGACGCCGCCGCCAGTCTTTCTCGGACTTAAGAGTATCACACCGCCGCTGGTCTCCTGGATCCGGACCTCCAGTGCTGCCAGCCGTCCCTCTCGCGGTCCAGTCCTTGGCGCGCCCATGGGTTCTTCTTGGACCGAGGCCTCCGACACAGGCCTCTCGGGTGGCCCGTTCCGTACGTCACCGCTGGGGTATACTCTGACCTCGACGCCCTTGCACCCGTCCAAAAGAGCTTCCGTAAGATAATATCCGCTATGTTTTTGTCGTATATCGCATGCTCTTAATGTCGGACCATTAGTTTCAGTACTTGGCACACCTCACGCACCGGTATGGCACAAGCGGGAGGCAACCTAGTCTTGATGATTCAGAGTACTGCGACGTGCCAACTGCTTTAGCCATGTTTGGTTTTTGGCGCGCTGAGGGTTTCGGAGCCCTCAATCAACCCGCATCCTTAATTCATCGCGTCCTCATTGGGATCTTAGGGCCCAAATAGCTGCAGACCATATTATCATTTCGGGTGTTTTGGTCTTCCTGGTCGTTTTAGGGATCGATTTTCAAATTTGGGACCCGATGAACATCCCGATTACTTTGACAGGCTAGGTTAGGAACTCAGACATTGGGGATTCAGTGGTTGTCTTTGCATCCCGTCTCCCTGATTCTGATCTCCTTCTCCTTCGTCCGGACACCGCTGCGTATCCGCCGATCTCACCCACTGTAAGGGAGCCCCGATTGATATATGTATATATATATATATATATATATATATATATATATATATATATATATATATATATGTATGTGTGGGTGTGGGTGTGGGTGTGGGTGTGGGTGTGTGTGTGTGTGTGTGTGTGTGTGTGTGTGTGTGTGTGTGTGTGTGTGTGTGTGTGTGTGTGTGTGTGTGTGTGTGTGTGTGTGCGTGCGTGCGTGCGTGCGTGCGTGCGTGCGTGCGTGCGTGCGTGCGTGTGGGTGTGGGCGTGGGTGGGTGTGGGTGTGGGTGTGGGTGTGGGTGTGGGTGTGGGTGTGTGGGTGCGTGCGTGCGTGCGTGCGTGCGTGCGTGCGTGCGTGCACCCCGGTGTCACCCCACACGTGGTGCTTTTGCGGTTTAATTCCCGTACACGCGCAGCTTCCAGCATCCTCTTGGCAGCAGAAACTAAACCTGACCAATCAGCGAAGAGCTTTCAAAGATCAAGACCGATAAAAATTGCCATATGGCAGCGAGGCCGTTCAGCCCGGGACGGCTAAGACAGATAGAATATGGTAGCTTGGCACAGGTTCGTTCCAAGCTACCATATGCTCCATACATAGAAATATAGTACAAGATGTTTAAGTTATTGCAGTCAGCTGCCTAGCCTGGTTGTAAGTTAAAAAGCACAAACGCACTTTTAGCATAAATATGGATAATTTCTAACACTTGCGCAGGAGGATTAACGAGATTGCAATCATTGGCACACTTTTGTTCCAATCTGGCAACCATTTATTTTCCAATGTAAGCAATGCTACTGTCTTCCTGTGGAGCAGCCCGTCACGGCCTGATCGCCCTGACGGCCTGAACCTAACCTAGTCTAACCTAACCTAACCTATCCTAGCCTAACCTAACCTAACCTAACCTAACCTAACCTAACCTAACCTAACCTAACCTAACCTAGCCTAACCTAACCTAGCCTAGCCTAACCTAGCCTAACCTAACCTAACCTAACCTAACCTAACCTTACCTAACCTAACCTAACCTAACGTAACCTAACCTAATCTCACCTCACCTCACCTCACCTCACCTCACCTCACCTCACCTCACCTCACCTCACCTCACCTCACCTCACCTCACCTCCACCTAACACACACACACACACACACACACGCACGCACGCACGCACGCACGCACGCACGCACGCACGCACGCGCGCACGCACGCACGCACGCGCGCACGCACGCACGCACCTCCCTGGAGTCACCCTCTTACATGGGACGTCAGAGCTGGCTGCAAGACACGGACATGGGTCATACGGCGGTGCGTTCAGTCCCAGACCCTGCGGTGTGCGCGGGCCCTGTAGTTTGTGGTTTCCTCCATTGCCATATTTCCACCTTAAATGGAACTTAAACACGAAACGACTGAAGAGTGCAACATGGCCGGAAGAGTTTTGGGGCTAGAAAGACACATAGCGGGTTCCGTGCGTCGGTGCACTGGTTATAGAGATGCATATCATAATGCCGACGACAGGCTCGGAATGCCTATCGTGATTGGCTCGCTGACGGCTGGTTGATTGCCCTGCTGCCGAGTCCTTTCATTCATGGACACGTCAGCCATTTTGAGAATCCCATTCGTTGACGGCAGCAGCGAATGTTGAGGATGATCTCCGTTAAATGGAACGTTGTTGATATTAACATCTCAGTTATGAACGTAAGCGATGAACGCGCAATTGCACATGGTGCACATGGGCCGTATTCGCTTTGAATTGTACCATTTTACTTATCACTCCTATACTGATGGCAACAGTTCTTAATGCAATACTATGCTATCTACACGTCGTGTTACTGATGAGCAATTCAAGCCATGTCAGTCGAGCGCTGTAGCGCAGCCGTAAACTGACCACTCCAGTAAAGTAGGCAGTGTGAGCAGCTTCGACTGCGTATAATATTTCAACGGTCCTCATGCACGTTACCAGTACTTCTAACATTGCCACGTGGTTGAACTTACGTTGGACCTAGCAAAAGCCAGATTAGCAATGTTGCACAATGTGTTTTGGGAATCTAGACGTAATTGGGTAACATTGCGGTCTTGTCTTGCCACACCCCTTTAAGGCGTTTACCCGTAATGTGGAGCGCTTGGCGCGTACCGTGCTCATTCCAAGTCCGTTTTGGTCCGCTGAAAGAAATTATTGACAGCCCGCGATGGGTTAATGGTCAGGTGATAATGCGCATTCGCTCCGAATGGTGAAATAGTCCGGCTACTCTATCACGAATAACCTCCATTCATTATATTCGACGCTGTTTATTATGCCGCCACTGACCATGGCTGGATTTTGTATTACTGGTGAGTAGCAGAGCATCCCTGAGCGGCTGTGACACTCATTATATATATATATATATATATATATATATATATATATATATATATATATATATATATATTCCTCATTGCTTATCGAACCTAATACATGATGTAACACACCATATTTTAGTTTTACACATGCGCTTTGTAGTTGTTCCAAACCCTGGCCACCGTTCTCTTTCCCATTGGTGTATTTTGCCGAGGCCTGCCGTAAATAATGCCCTCTTTGACTGTTGACAGCTCAACACGCAGCTGTGGGCTCAACTGACATGCTCTTGTCAGACAGTTGTGCGCTATGGGGAGGTCGCCTTAAGGAAATGGCGATTACGTAGGTTGGAAGTTCAGCGCACAAAACTTGATTTCGTATCCACAGCAATGTCTCATGACGCCATGACGCAATGTCTCATGACGCCATGACGCAATGTCTTATGACGCCATGACGCAATGTCTCATGACGCCATGACGCAACGTCTCATGACGCCATGACGCAATGTCTCATGACGCCATGACGCAATGTCTCATGACGCCATGACGCAATGTCTCATGACGCCATGATGCAATGTCTCATGACGCCATGACGCAATGTCTCATGACGCCATGACGCAATGTCTCACCGCCGTCACGGAAGAGCTTACAAACGTGCCGGCATTGCGCCCGCAACAGTCGTCCGGTATGGCGCTGTCTTCTGCGACATGCGAGGGTCAGTGTTCGTTAAAGGGAGTGTGCCACCTTTGGTGCATACTTTAAAAAAAAAACTCAGGTGAAAGCTCCTGACCAGTTACGATTATATCTAATGGTAACGCCGGAGATTGTCACCGCAGTACCAACAAGATGGAAGGACGGCCTTCTTTTAATCATTTTGTTTTGTCCATATAACGCAGTCAGTGTTTTGGTACAGCATTAGGCTCTTTCTTTGTAACCCCATGTTTTATTTCTGGAGTGGGAGATCTTGGAACATGCAAGACAATTAAGTGAGACATTTATGATGTCCTCTGCGACTGTGCGCCCTGTGAGCTGGAATTTCACATCAATCTCGCTCAGCATTCGCTTGAACATTGGAATGATCAAGAGAAAAAGCTATCTGGGATCTAGCCATTTACAGATAAGCGCATTAGTGTAAGTTTGAACATGTATGTCACGAGGCCGTGTGATATGTCGCTGGTATATACTTGTTTTGAAGACAGCCTCACAAGTTGAGATAAACTGAGCATCTACGTAAACAACATTTATCAAGGCCAAAGTGCCCTCAGAAAAGGTCGTTTTCTTGAAAACCATAGGGAGAGGGGGGGGGGGGGATGAAGACTTAAGGATGACGTCTCGTTGTATTCGTCTGATACTTTCATGGTATCTGTATGTTTTTTTTTTCTCTGAGTAGTTTTTTAAGCTCTCACACCATTTATTGCAGAATTATTCTGACCTGTTATTCGATTGCGACCAGAACATAGCACCTATGTTGGCAAATACAAAGCCAACACAAATTATTACCTCCATAGTGGTGAGCGATGAGTCCAATGGCCTTCCACCCTTAACACGCGCTCGGGTAGGGGTCAAATTGACCCCCCAAAGGTTTTTCCAGAATGGTTTCCGAACGACGCGGTGTAGCCGTGCCAAATTTTGCATAGCTGTAGACAATTGAATAGCGGATCGTTTAACGTAAACAATTTATACGTACTGTGTAAGGTCGCTGACATGTGGCAGGTCAAAGTCAGGCCATGGTTTCAGCGAAGGCAATTTCTAGGGAATCGTCCAATCTGATACAATAACGGAGAGTTTGACGAAGCCATACATCTCTTAGATGCTTTCTTAGGCACCACAAATATTGAATAAGCAAATTATGTTGACCTAAGGTCGGGTATAAAGGTTAGACCAAGGTCAAAGCAAACCTGATGTCTTATTTTAGGGGTTGCTGCATGGGATAGTTTGTGGTGCCCACTTCGAATTTATTGACAGCAGGAACCGCATCACATGTCTTTCATTGACTTCTCAGAGCCCAGGACTGGTTATTGACCTAAGATGACCCGGGTCGATATTTTGTTTTGGAAACATACTGCCTTGTCTAATCTTTGTCGCTTATTCAAATGTAAAACTCAGGGCAGCCTTGTATGATTTTGGTCACCATGACTTTCAAAAGGTTAAACAAGGTCACTGACCTCAAAGGGGCTTGTGAACTTTTGCTTAGAAACGGTTGCCTAGGTTCTGGGGCGCTTTGGAGACCAACCTGGAAGTTGACCTTGTCTGGCCTTATTCAACCTCAAGGTCATGACATAGGAAGCTGAAACCATGACCTAAGTGAGTTCACGTACAGGTCAAGACACCCTGTATATTTGGTGTCTATCTCTTTTAGTTCCCAAGATCTCAGGGGGTTCTATGTGACCCCCTCTCACCCGAGCGATGGGTATCTAGCCGGCCGCCCGGGCACGTGTTAAGAGAGGCTACTTCAAGTCGAAATTCTAACCTCTAAATTTTTTTTGCATAGCTGTAGACAATTGAATAGCGAATCCTTTAGCATCAGAAATTTAGATGTACCTGGTAAGGCCGCCGACCGATGTGAGGTCAAAGTTATGCCATGGTTTCGGCAAAGGCAGTTTGTAGGGAATCCTTCAATCTGATCCGACAACGGAGTGTTAGACAAAGCCATACATCTCCGAGATGCTTTCTTGGGCAACACAACAGTTGAATGAGCAAATTACATTGACCAAAGGTCAGGTATGAAGGTCACACTAAGGTCAAAACCAACCTGTTATGTTACTCTAGGGCTTGCTGTATGGGATCGTTTCTGGTGCTCATTTCGAATTTATTGATGGCAGAGACCGCATTATACATATTTCATGGGCTTTTTAGAGGTCAGAGTGGGTCATTGACCTAAAATGACCCAGCTCAACGTTTTGTTTTAGGAACATACTGTCTAGCGTAATCTTTGTTGCTTGGTCAAATGCAAAACTCAGAACAATCTTGCATGATTTTGGTCACCTTGACCTTAAAAGGTCAAACGAGATCACTGACCATGAATGAGCTTGTGACCTTTTGCTTAGAAACGGTTATCTAGGTTCTGGGGGCACTTTGGAGACCAACCTGGAGCTTTACCTTGTTCGACCCATTTTGACCCGAAGATCATGACCTAGAAATCTGAAATTTTGACCTCAGTGAGTTCACGTACAGGTTAACACATTCTGTAAATTTGGTGTCTCTAGCCTTCCTAGTTCCCGAGATCTTAGGGTTTCAAGTTGACCCCCCACCCGAACGAAGGTTATGTAGCCCGGTGTTAAGGCCAAGCAACATATAATTGTCGAGGTGTTCATATCTGGCGTTCGTGAGCGCGACGTCCCGATATAACGGCCGTGAATTGGCTCTCAATGTTGTGCCAGGTACGATGACGTCATCAAACAATGGCGCATTGAACAGCATATTTACTCAACAGAGAATTGTGGTGTCAAGAGCAGTCTTTTTGACTTAAAGGTAAACCAATGGTTAACAGGGAGCTTGTTTCATAATATGTGATGCTTGCTTCAATATGTTCAAAAGTGAAACATTCCCTGCAGTGTAAGGTTGTGAGACGACTAGCCAGCGCGGCACACTCACCAGTCTTTCAACTTGCGCGACCTTGTTTCAGACCTTGTCACCAAGCTGGCGGCTTGCAGCATGTCCTGAACGACCTACCGTGACCTTCGGCGCATGTCACCATGTTCGAGGGCGTGGTGTCGTACTTGCTCAACAAGTACCTGAGCAAGTACATCGATAACCTGGACACGGACAGCCTGAACATCAGCGTCTGGAGTGGAAATGTCGAGCTCAAGGATCTCGAGCTCAAGCCAGAGGCCCTGGTAAGTTCAGTTCTGCTGTCGCCGGGACTGCCTGCCGGCCGTCAGTTGGCAACCTTTTGTTTGATGGCAGGCCGCATGTTAATAGCTGAACCGCTCGTGTGTGGAAGGAAGCCATTTATCGTCAGATGGTCACTGGTCTTTGGGTTGAGTGCGCAGGCCATCAGCCGTGCATCCGTCTTGGCGGGCGCAGGCCCTCAGCGTAGTTACTGCGTTCGCTGGAAGGTTAGCCAGGTTGCGTCGTGAATTCGCCGTAACTGTCGTCAATATGATACGTACTACGTCGGCAAACACGACCATTCGAAGTAAACCCATACTACGCCTGGATAATCGCAGCAAACGGCTGGCGTCGTGCGACAAACCGGTCGGCTGGACTGTATCTGCGACGTCTGACCTTTGCACCCGATCTGTTTGTCGGCGTGTCGTGCGGCCCGTGCCGGATATAGCTGGTCAGCAGTCGGCGTGTCGTGCGGCCCGTGCCGGATAGAGCTGGTCAGCAGTCAGCGTGTCGTGCGGCCCGTGCCGGATATAGCTGGTCAGCAGTCGGCGTGTCGTGCGACCCGTGCCGGATAGAGCTGGTCAGCAGTCGGCATGTCGTGCGGCCCGTGCCGGATAGAGCTGGTTAGCAGTCGGCGTGTCGTGCGGCCCGTGCCGGATATAGCTGGTCAGCAGTCGGCGTGTCGTGCGACCCGTGCCGGATAGAGCTGGTCAGCAATACTGCAGTGTCGGCAACCGGCACTGATCTCTCCGACTTCTCCCCATGCTGCGTCTGGTCTTTGTTGATGTTTTTTCCGGACATTTCCGCAGTACAGTGCTGCTGCGTTTACTGTTTGGCGCAGCACGACTTTGTTAGCAGTATGGCTCATCCGGTGTGTGTTTGTGGGTGCAAGCTTTTGTGTTTTCATTTGTTTAGTAGTGAGATTGGAATCCCGCCGTGACGTGCTGATGGTGCGTCGTCAAGTGGTCAGGCAATTATAAGCCAACCACTGCTCACCGCTGGTGGAGCATTGGCATTATCATGCTGAACGCAGACGAAACCGCACGACGTAAACAATTTCGTTCATATGCCTCCAACAAGAAATCTTACGAATATATCCGCAAGTCTTCATTTGCTTACAGTTAATCGTTAAGCTTCCAATGGTAAAGTTATTGTAGGCATACTCTGGAAGCGACTGCTGAACAAGAGAGGTGGAAGCTAACTGTTGGAAGGAAGAGAGGTGGTAACGGCATGCCTTTTCACAAAATTTTCAGCGCGAAATGATCGCTATAGTCGACACACCCGAAAACCAAAATATCGTCACCATCTTTAGTGTGTCTGCAGTCCGCGGAACCAATCTGCACGACTTGGCCAGCTATATCACCCTGTGTCACGTAAAGTACCATGAGCAGTTCAACTACCACGACACTTCATGTATGTTTGGATGCTCGCAGGCAGGGTAACTTCACAAGGCACCAAGGTCGGCAGGCAAACTGAAATATAAATTACCGAGCTCGTATGACGGGCTGAACGTTGTGGGCGGAACCTGATCTTCCTTTCCCCCTCCCCATCGATGGGCGTAGCTCGAGGTTGCTGCCGTTCTTCATCTCTCCTCTCCCACCAGACCTTAGGGTAGGGCCGTAACGACCACCACTTCCCCAGGTCACATCGAATGCCGTAAGCTAGTGACCCGGTGCCAAATCACACTCCCCCGTGTGACCGGGCTGTGACCGGACTGGAAGCTATCGACTGCACCTTGTCTGTGTACCGTCACCGCTGGTCAGCCCGTGACCCGCACCTGACCCGCCCCGCCCCGCCCCGCCCCACCCCGCCCGCCACCAGGCCGGCCTGGAGCTGCCGGTGGCCGTTACGCGCGGCTCTGTGGGCCGCATCGCTCTGGCCGTGCCCTGGACCAGCCTGTGGAGCAGCCCGCTGGTGGTGACCGTCGAGGGCGTACTGGTGCTGGCTGGCCCGGTGGCGGCGCGACCCTACGATGCTCAGCTCGAGCGACGACTGGCACGCGCCGCTAAACGCGCGATCATCGCCCGGCTCGAGCGCGACGACGCCATACCAGGTCAGGGCTGGGGGGAGCTGAGGTCAGCGCTGGGGGAAGCTGAGGTCAGGGCTGAGGAAGCTGAGGTCAGGACTAGGGGAAGCTGAGGTCAGCGCTGGGAGAAGGTGAGGTCAGGGCTGGGGGAAGCTGAGGTCAGGGCTTGGGGAAGCTGAGGTCAGGGCTTGGGAAAGCTTAGGTCGGGGCTGAGGAAGCTGAGGTCAGGACTAGGAGAAGCTGAGGTCAGGGCTGGGAGAAGGTGAGGTCAGGGCTGGGGGAAGCTGAGGTCAGGGCTTGGGAAAGCTGAGGTCAGGGCTTGGGAAAGCTGAGGTCAGGGCTGAGGAAGCTGAGGTCAGGACTAGGAGAAGCTGAGGTCAGAGCTGGGAGAAGGTGAGGTCAGGGCTGGGGGAAGCCGAGGTCAGGGCTTGGGAAAGCTGAGGTCAGGGCTGAGGAATCTGAGGTCAGGACTAGGAGAAGCTGAGGTCAGGACTGGGGGAAGCTGAGGTCAGGGCTTGGGAAAGCTGATGTCAGGGCTGAGTAAGCTGAGGTCAGGGCTGGGGGAAGCTAAGGTCAGGGCTGAGGGAAGCTGAGGGCAGGGCTTAAGTAAAAGTCAGGGTCAGGTCAGGTCGGGAGGGGTGACGACTGGGGATCGAGTCGCCGGAGCGGACGGCCAGACGTGGGGGCAGAGGCCGTCGCCGTAGTCAATAAATGGATAGCATGGGTGAATACGAAACACGATGCAATGCTCGTAAATCTCACTGGACATGACATGCGTCGGGGTTCAAGCAAGCGGTTAGCCCTGCGTGACCCAGCTACATCTGTCCTTCAGAACGCGGACCGGAGCCCATCCCCGCGGTTCTAACGCATGGGTCCGCCCCGGGTGTGGCCGCTCTCCCTCCGTCCCGAGGGGCTCAAAGTCGGGCCGACCTGAGCGGACCGCGCAGTCTGCGGCCCGGCGCGGTCGATGGCCGGGCGCGGCGCCAGGCTGGGCCGATTCGGGCCGCTGGATCGGACTGCGGGGTCAGGATCAAGGGGGTCGGACGAACTTTATCGCCCGCGTGCCCTCCCACCGCACGTGGCCAGGGAGGTTGTGCTGGACGCGGAATCGTACGGGAAAACCGGTGTGTCTGTGCTCTTAGGCCTGCATGCGTGCGATGTGAAATTGATGACGTTGTCATTGTGCTCCACTGCTTCTAGAAATCAAATGAGGATCACATGGACTACTATATTGTGAGAGTTTATGTATGATAGCTAAATTGTGTCAGTTGCGTAGATCTATTCTGGACGTCTTTTCACGAATGTGGGATGAGCCAGCGCCAGCGCAGTTCTCGACATGGACACGGACTTATGCTCATTGTAACCAGCAAGACGACTCGTGTGACTTGGGAGGAGCGAGACGATAGCAGACGTGAGAGCTACCAATTGCCATCATGTGGATGACACCAGAAGCTAAGTCTATGGAGTCAAACGCGTTTGGCAGCTCATACCAATAGGATTAATCATCGAGCTGGAGTGTCCGCTTTCCGTGCGGGTTTGGCAGGCGGAGGCCTGCTGACGTCGCTGTCGCTCGCTTGTTCATACCTAACGTTGCGCGAACATTGACGGGGTATGAGTTTGGGCAGACCCGACAATTTCGGTGCAGCGGATACAATCGATGCATTTGCTGTGTTCGACGGTTCAATAGCTTACGTTTACGGTTCAGCAATTGCCAAAGTTTGGTAGTTGGGAACAAAGTCTAATGAAGAGCGCAATTGTTTTGGGTAAAGCTGGTCTTCAGTAAACAGAACCGGATGTCTTGCGGCCACAGTACAGATAATCAGCCCCCTTCAAATGTTTCACGCGTCTAAAATTATCAAAAGAGGTACAAGTATTTGCCCTTAGGCCATTGGCGGGTTGACCTGATCCGTAGTTGCCATGATGTCGAGTTTAAACCCCAGCGTCTTGCGCTCGACATTGGTTTTGGAAATCGTGACATTGATCGCTTTCGGGTCAATTCATGGCGCATCTGTGAACCGGGTAGCTGCGTGATCCGTTAATGAGTTGCAATCGGTAGTTTCCGACACCGTGTTTTACGCCTGTATCGCTCTGGGCCCTATCCGACATCAGTCTCTAATACCGCCCCAAGACGGATGTATCCATGTTTTGCGCGCGAGAGCGCGTCAGCATCGTGACACGTCGACCCACCATTACGCGCCTTCTCCTCTGTCAGCTTCTGGTAGTCTAGGTCCCCTCCTGTGACTCTCTAGTCTAGCAACATCGACGTTTGCCAGATCCACAGTTAGTACGTTGGCACTTGCGTGATCAGCTTTTTACCGGATATTGTAAGGGGTCTGCCGTGTTTTATAAGCTGTCGCGTTTCTTCACCCTGTGCTGTCATGTGTTTATCTCGACGTCGCGTATCACCGATCTGCCGTGCCGCTCCGCAGCCGGTGACCAGCCGCCAGGCTTCTTCGGGCGTCTGGTGGCGGCCATCCTGAAGAACGTGCAGGTGTTCGTCAACAACATCCACGTGCGGTACGAGGACGCCATCTCCAGCCCCGGCTGTCCACTGGCTGGCGGCGTCTGCATGCAGAGCATCTCCGCCGAGACCACCAACAGGTTAGACCGCCGCCGCCACCGCTGCCGCCGCCTTTGGCAGGCGGTGTTTGTCGCTGACACGAGGGATGCTTCGGAAAACGTTGTTTTCGCGTTGGCGTTCGTTTTCGCCACACGGTTTAGTTTTTCAATGGGCGTGGAAGTTGTGCGGGAAAGACGTGGAGCCTTGGGTAAACGCAGACTGTACCTAGGCTGGAGCTTCACCCATCTCCGTACATAATGTCGGTCCGATGGTTGTAAATAATAACGCTCAGTCTCGGGCGAAACTGGCACTTTGCAGTACATTAGCGAGATGCTGTTCATTGCGTCATTTGAGCGAAGCTCCATGTGAGCATCTCTGCATCGGTGAGTGATGAGTGCTGAAGTCCCTCGCCAGATGACGGCGTTGGCCGCGATTGGGTGCGGATGGCTAGTGCTGCAAATGATGAGGTGGTCAGAATGAAACTCGATCCGTATGATGGACGTGATTTCTTGGCGTCTTCCCATAATAAATGCAGATTACCGGCGTAGCCATGAGGATGCCGGTGGTGGCAGGATGATCACCAGTCATGACCCCCGGAGTTTAAGGCTGGATATCAAGGGGTGTGGTGATGGGGACTTCTGTTGTTTTATTAGTGTCGCTGCGTGTTTTCTTACATGATTGACTTATTTTGATGTTTTGGCCGCATAATTACGGTCCACTGCGCTTGTGGTGTTTTTCTCAAGATTCAGCTTAATTTGCAGTTTAAACTGCTCGTTGAGCTGTCTTTGTGAAGCTTTATGTTTTTAACATGCATTTCATGGCTTAAGATATCCTTACTCGACGCAATAGCTGTATGGCATGCACATCATTGATATGTTGTATCACGCGCCGTATCTTGCATTCATTTTCACGGGCGTAAGTCTTAAGACAAGGACCGTTTCTTCAGTCGCATGGCACGTTTTTGTGCGCATGCTTCCCTAACGAAATCACGCCCTGTTCGGCGTGCTCTAGGATACACCCCTTACCGCATCGCCCCACCTCCTCGGCAGCAAATGGAAGCCGGCGCAGGCGGCCGCCGACGCCACCAGCATCTTCAAGCTGGTGCGGCTGGAGTCGCTGTCAGCCTACTGGAACGCCTACTGCGAGCAGCCGCCGCTCGACTCGGAGGAGCTGGCCGCCGACTGGAGAGAGATGATGGCCGACACGCTCAACACGTTCGCCCTCAACGACGAGCGGCTGGACTTCTGTGAGTGCGCCGCCCGGCCGAGGCCTCGCCGCTGTGGTGCGGCGGGGAGTGGCGCCTCGTCATCCGGATGACCTACCTACACAAACCGGAGCGTTTCACTGGCGAACGAACACCGCTTGTGGCGCTGGTTGTCGCCGTGTTGGCATACGTGTACGTTTTTGTATAGTTCATTGCAATACGTACGTGATGCTCTTTCTGTTTCACGGTCGTAGAACATAAAGTTCAGTTGTTTGCAGCTTGAATGAACAACTCAAAGGGCCTTGTTTGATGTCCGTGTTGATAGTAGCAATACCATGCGCAGGTGCAGCACCGTAAAAACAAAAATGCTTCCTTACAACGTATGCGCGCATTGACAGTCACCGCCCCACTCCCAACGCCTCCAGTGGTGAAGCCGCTGTCGGCCAAGCTGAAGGTGATCCTGAACCTGTCGCCGGAGCAGCTGGTGCCCCGCCTGCTGGCCGATCTCGTGCTGCAAGACACGAGCGTGCAGCTCTCTCGGCAGCAGTACCTCAGCCTCATCAACGTCACAGAGAACTTCAGCCGCATGAAGGTCAACAGGTCAGCGCCCTGCGCGCCGGCGCCGGTGCCCGCCCGTCTTTGTTGGGGGCTCTACAACATCATGTGTTTCGCTGCGTCGCGTCTTCACGACGGATGCAGTCGTGTCAGGTGTCGTGTCTCCCTTAATCTCTTCTTCAGTTAAGAAAACGAGCGGATAATTCTTCTTTGCGTCTTGGCAACTCTCTTCGCGGGTTTGTTGTCCATTTTCGTGATGGTGTGCATGTCAGAGAAGCTGCTGGCTCTCTTCCCCAGCCGATATCGCAAGTATAAACCACCGGTAGAGCTTCACGGAAACGCTTCCAAATGGTGGAAATATGCGATGACCAGCGTGCTGGAGGAGCTCATCCGTCCATATTCCTGGCAGAGGATCGAAGCACACAGGTACTGTATGTTACTGTGGTTTAAATTGACTTCAGTATCGGGCACTGATGGGGTTCGACGCTGAAAGGAAGAAAAAATAGTCCTTTATCCAATATCGTTTCATCGAATTGGTGCATTTCACACAATGTTTGCACATATATATATATATATATATATATATATATATATATATAGCTTTACAGATTGTAAAAGGCGCTGGGTCACCGTTGTCCCCGATGGACTAGAAAAGGTTTTGGTTCAGTGACCGCGATAAGCTTCTAAAAATGTCGGTCTCCATAATTTCATTTAGAGGTTGCCTTGGAGGGCGGCTACCAGGCGTCAGACCCATCGGTATCTGGCCCTTGCAATCCGGACTTCCAGCCCGCAATACCGATAATCACGCACCTGTCATCAGCGCCTCCCGCAGTGGAGACCAATAATAAAGCCGTGCGCTCGTAACAAACCTTTTCCACAATTTGCAGCGAAGGCAAATATAGAACAACTCTATAGTTAGTTGATGAGTGGCAAAGGCTTGAATGTACCAGCAAGCTTGACCGGTGTATTCTGCGGCTCTTGGCAAGCGACCTTGATACGGCACCGAATGACCTGTGTCAGATCAGGCATGCGAGCTCCGCACGCCGGCGTGACCTGCCGACTTGACCTGACGGTCCTGCGCCCTGGCGTGGCTGGTCTCGCCTCGGTCTGGGCGACACAGTCAGCTCCGCACGCCGGCGTGACCTGCCGACTTGACCTGACGGTCCTGCGGTCCGGCGCGACTGGTCTCGCCCCGGTCTGGGCGACACAGTCAGCTCCGTGCGCCGGCGTGACTTGCTGACCTGACCTAACGGTCCTGCGGTCCGGCGCGGCTGGTCTCGCCTCGGTTTGGGCGATACAGTCATCTCCGTGCGCCGGCGTGACCTGCTGACCTGACCTGACGGTCCTGCGCCCTGGCGTGGCTGGTCTCGCCTCGGTCTGGGCGACACAGTCAGCTCCGCACGCCGGCGTGACCTGCCGACTTGACCTGACGGTCCTGCGGTCCGGCGCGACTGGTCTCGCCCCGGTCTGGGCGACACAGTCAGCTCCGTGCGCCGGCGTGACTTGCTGACCTGACCTGACGGTCCTGCGGTCCGGCGCGGCTGGTCTCGCCTCGGTTTGGGCGATACAGTCGTCTCCGTGCGCCGGCGTAACCTGCTGACCTGACCTGACGGTCCTGCGGTCCGGCGCGGCTGGTCTCGTCTCGGTCTGGGCGACACAGTCAGCTCCGTGCGCCGGCGTGACCTGCTGACCTGACCTGACGGTCCTGCGGTCCGGCGCGGCTGGTCTCGCCTCGGTCTGGGCGACAGTCAGCGAAGCGCTTAAGGCGCAGTTCCGAGGCGGCCACATTCTGAGGGGTTTTCCGGTCAGCCGACTGCCAAACTTTGAGCTGGTGCCGTGATTCCGAATGAATGAGGCGAGGCAGTTATCAGAGGTTATATTCCGGGGAGCTGTATGCTACTGACTGGGTCATTTTTGCCGAAGCGGGAAAATGAGGCAGGGATCCAGTGCGAAATAGCAGCTTTGATTGGAATGCGGAACCGTGGAAGAAACGATCATTGCCTTACCAAGCTTGCAAGGGTTGTGCGAGATGGGTATAGGTGTGTGTGGGGTAGGAGGGGGAGGAGGGGGGGGGGGGGGATGGAGGAATGGAGGCGGGCAAGCTGCGCCAGAGGGGACTTGCAGCGGCACCCGTCGTGTAGCGAGCTAGGCGATTAGTTTCACGGAACGCTGTGAAGGTATCCTCTGTCTGCTAACACACACGTGGACGACGTTGGCTTTGCGAACTCCGATACCCAGGTCACGGAGAAGCCAAGTTCAAGGAATATTGGTGACGCCGGAGGAGCAGTGAAGTTTGCTGCCAAAGGCGGGGGGACGTGGTTGTAGCGGCCTGTTGCGCAAACCGGAGGATGAAACTCGCGCTAGACGGTCTTTTATGTGTTGTGGTTAGCTTTAGCTAAAGAGCTTAAAGTCACTTAAAGTCCGAATCCTTTTGTATTCTTATTCTAGAAACAACGGACCATCAGTATACTGAGAGGTCTGGGTTGGGAACAGTTATCAGTAGACCAGTGCAAATTCCACAGAAACGGTCTCTGCCTTTTAGCTGCTCCACAATGGACGTTATATGGCCCGAAGGTAATAACGCCACAAACCCTGAATCCTAACACTAGTTACCACAGCGTCGCTCCCAAAGACACAGCGTGACATGAAAATAGGGATAATACACTGTCTAGCAACAATACCATTCTACTGTCACGACGATTTTAACTCACTCCGTGGTTCAACTCGCATTAGTCAAAAGATCACTGCAATTTGTCGTTCCATGCGATGGGATAGCCTACCAAGGAACCCGGAAGTCTCGACTGATCCCAAAGCGCCATTGTACTGCGCCCGTGTCCCTTCACGGATCCGCGTCCTCGACAGGAACAAGTACCGCGAGTATCGTGCGCTGTACCTGACCTTCTTGGAGGGGCCGACCCGGGAGGTGGAGCTGCTGGAGCCGCTGGCGCAGCTGGAGGACGGCCTCGATGCCACCGGCATCCTCCTGGCCAGGGAGGAGGCCAAGATGGAGGTGACGTACCCAAGGGCATGTCCACGGAGAACACGAGAAAACGGAGATTATTTGATGGAGCGTGTTTGGGAGGTGGCTGAGATTGTTTGAGTGATGGTATTATTATTTCAATGCCCACATCGCTTTTGTTTTCATTCCTAGGTTGATGCGAATAATTCTTGATCCGCGCGGCTGGATTTATGGGAAAGTAAGGATGTTTGTTCACAGCTACTCGCTATGTGGCCTGCTGCAGAGTTTGAAGCTCGTTAGGAGGAGTGTTGCGGCGCCATTGACTGGCCTCCCGTAATTTGGAGCATAATATCCTACCTTAGTGTTTGATGCTCACTGCGCTCGTTCTCCAGTGCAGGGAGCATGGTACGCCTGACTGCAAAACCAGATTACTTTGCTCTTGGGTGGATCCATGTCGAGGACATACCGTCGTAAACCCTCCCTTTTGCCCTCTTTTTCTCATACTGGCTACGGCAACGTTTGATACAATGCTCTGTAAGGTACCATGCAGCCCGCCTCCGTCAGCCGCTGCCGCCTGCGGGGAGCGGACAGACGCGAATGCCGCGTCGGCCGCTGCTGGCGGCGGTGGGCGACACTCGGTGACGTCACCGCGCATGTTTGACAGCTGGCGCGGCGCCAGTCGGCGACCGAGTCGGCCGGGCTCGACGAGACGGGCGGCTGGTGGGGCTGGCTGACCGGTGGCGCCTCTGGTGACGACGGCGCCACTCAGCCGGCTTCGGCACGCGGCTGGACCGTCTGGAGTCAGCTGACGCCCAAGGAGAAGAAGCAGCTCTACGAGAGCATTGGCATGCGAGATGAGGACGAGGCCGAAGACACGACCGACCTGCCTACCAACTACATCAGTCAGTGTTGCTCTTGCGCACGTCGTCGCTCATCGCATACGCGCCTAAACTTAGAAGCCAACGTTCCACCGTTATCACTTATTGGGGTTTAAGCCGCAACGCGCTTTATAATTGAGATGGTTGTGGCATCAGCTCGCAGGGCTGAAACTGAGGGCAGCATAATGCCTCGGAGTCGTAGGTGGCCGGATGGTCTTTCATTCCTTATCCGTGATGGAATGCACCTAAAAGGTCAGAGGAGGGAAATGCGTCGACCGCCGACAAGCGTGGTATTATGAGGTTCTGTCAGTGTCGGATCACTTCCATGACGTAAAATGCCCTCATCAGGCGTGCCATATACCCCTGCTCCCCCTGTTCTTTAGTTTAGCGGAGCGTCAAGTGATCGCCAGCTGCGACGGCACTTAACACACATTCTCCCGCCCATATCTTTCGTGCCTGCCGTCATCACCAGACGTGACGTCATCTAATGCACTCAACCTGTCGTATTTCTCGAGGCTGGTGTCCTCATGGTGTATGATACAGCCCGAAGCCCCCGTGCCACCCTTCACCCGCACCATTTTTGCCCCCGACGACACTTCTCATCTCCAGCGCGTGACATACACGGCGGCGCTCCTCCGCCGGCAGGGCACAAGCTGAACGTGACGCTGGCCAACCTGACAGCGGCGCTGCTGGCGCGTAACAGCGAGGTGCTGGTGGCGTCGGCTAGCCAGCTAGTCAGCTCGGCGGAGACGCGACCGGCCCAGCGCTCCGTCCGGCTCTCGGCCAGCACCCAGAGTCTGCTGGTGGAGGGCACCAGTCTGGAGCGGGACCTCGTGCCTGTGGTGTCTCTGGCTGATGTGCACGGTACGGCGTGGCGCGGACGTAGGGATGTTGATGCGCGGTGGCATTCACGCGGGGCGGCATTTACGCGCGTAGGACATGCAGTATACGGTTACACACAGAAGGCATTCGCCTGTCGGAGCCACACACGGCAAGTCGAGATCGAACGATGGGGTTCTAAGATTAAGTTTTAAGGTGTTGAAAGCTTTAGATTACGCTTTTGGCTGTTGTAAGGTGGTGTGCGTATATTTTATCTTCTATGGTTGCTGCTCAAGTCGTAAAGTATGTCGTGGATTTAACGTCATTTGTAAGCTCACAGCGATGTCATTTCTTATTCTGTGGTGATCCAGCGAAACGCGATGTTATACCGCAGGCGTGACCAGTTCTGTTTTCTTCAGAGAGTGACCACCAGCCAATGTTTTCGCTCGACTTCGAAGTGAACCCACCGGCTGCCGACTTTGGCCTGACTGTGAAGGTGTCGCCTGTGGAAGTGGTCTACTCTGAGGTAAGAACTGCTGGGGCGCGTTCGATGCGCATCCAAATGGTAGTGTTTAACTGTTGACAGAGCATGTCTCCATTCGGCGCCGTGCCTATGGTAGATTATACAGCTTTACATATATACAACATTACAACGCTAAACGTGTTTATCGATGGCTTATGTGAAATGGCCATGTTTTCTGGACACTCTTCTGTCACTACTCATTGGAGTCTTGCCCATCTTCTGGGTACTGGATGGCATCTTCCCTACAGGAAGCCGACATCATTCATACTGTCCCCGACGCCTGGGTGTCCGTCGTACCACTCCTCCTGTTCTGACCCTGCCCGCCTATCTCTCCGCCCGCCGACACGCCGCCCGCCCACCGCATCACGCCGTCTCCCGACGCCTGGGTGTCCGTCGTGCCTCTCCCCCTGTTCTGACCCTGCCCGCCTATCTCTCCGCCCGCCGACACACCGCCCGCGCCGCATCACGCCGTCTCCCGACGCCTGGGTGTCCGTTGTACCTCTCCCCCTGTTCTGACCCTACACGCCTGTCTCCTCACCCGCTGACACGCCGCCCGCCCGCCGCAGCACGCCGTCTCGGAGGTGCTGAGTTTCGTGCAGACACCACAGCTGACGCTGAGCGCGGCCGCCCAGCTGGCGCGCGGACAGCTTAGCCGACTGACCGAGGCTGGCAGGGCGGCCCTGCACGAGGCCATCTCGCGCCGACGCACCCTCCAGCTGAACCTGGACCTGGCCAGCCCCTACCTGGTGGTTCCCGAGACCGGCACGCTGCAGAGGTCAGACAGCGGGGGCGCTTGTGGGGGGGGGGGGAGGGAGGGGGACACGCGGGAGCTGTTGTGCTCAGAAGGCTGACAGCCTATAATAGTGTCAGGAGCAAAATAGTGGGATGGTTTTCCTCTGAGCAACAAAGCGAGAAACTGATAGTCGAAGTAAGTTGTTAAGAAAGCTTTACGCGTTGGCACGGAACGAGTTAAAATTACGCCATTTTGATGATAACTGAAACTAGGTGGGGTGTAAGTCTCAGTATGTCACGTTACACGCTTAACTAAGATTATTAGCCATCTTTTATTGTATGTAGAACGCTGCTGAGCTTGTAGGATGTCAGCTGAACCCCTCCCTCTCACCTCATTACACCAGCTGAACCCCTCCCTCTCATCGCATTACACCAGCCGAACCCCTCCCTCTCACCTCATTACACCAGCTGAACCCCTCCCTCTCACCTCATTACGCTGCATTGGCAGCCTGATGAGGTAGACTCGGTCAGCCTCCTCGCGGTGCTGGGGAACTCAGCCCCTTCATAGCATGTGAGCCCAGTCTGCTGCCCTCCCCGGCAGTGGTGGTAACCTACTGGTGGCTGACCTGGGTCGGCTGGTGGTCACCTCCGAGCTGCAGCCGCCGCTGGACCTGGCCGTCCTGGCCGAAATGAGTCGCGCAGAGCTGGAGGAGGCCGTTTATGATCGCTACCGCTTCCTGCTCACCGACCTCCAGCTGCTGTTCGCCGACTCGGGTACGGGGCTATTGCTCGTAGGCAGTGGTGCTCGGCGCTCGCTAGTGTGGAGTTGGCGTTCTGCCGTTGACGGAGGGTGGCTGAGGGGGGGGGGGAGGGTCCAAGGTAAGCATGTGCTTAATATCTTTGCCGTGACCGGACTGCTCGAGCGTCCAACTTGTCAAGCAGAATTTCCGCGGCTACGGTACCAATTAGCTCTGTAGGTTCTTTAGTGTACTGTGTGGCGCTCCCACTCAGCCGCCCGTTCTGAGTTATACGAACCTAGGGCGCAGGTGGCTCATGGCACAATCCGTAGCGCGGTTCCAGAAACCGCGGTGGTTTCAGTATGTTGTTCATTGCGCTGCGTTTGTGGGGTTACGTATTGGGTGGTTTGGTGAATCGCATTTTCCGTGAGATCATCAGGCATGAGTACAGGACACATCTGTGTTGTCAATGACATTGTCTCTCATAGCTACGAGATGACCACGAATCTTCTTCACCTGCGATTTGATATTATGCGTCGAGTGGGCTTAGTTGGAGCACACTTGGAAACTGCCTGGAGGGTGAGATATATCTGACAACGTGAAGTGGAGTTGCGGAACAGCTTACCGATATCTCCTGCCGGTACGAACCCCGAACCTTGCTCTGGTCGCTCGGTGACAGTATTAGCAGAACCGAAATGCTGGAAGGGCTTTGGTTTCAGCAGTTTAATCATTTTCCTTGCGCAATGGCCAGAGGCGCGGCAGTCCGACCGATAGGACAAATAACGCCGGTAGGAAGCCCGTGCAAGGAAAATACCACTGGCAGGAAGCCGTGCGAATTTTGAGCTTCTCATAACAGACCTCATGGCAGACACGGACATAACAATCCTCACCAACGAGAAGGATCATCATTTGACGTTCAGCAGTTTCCGACACCTATCTCATGACGTCCCGGCGCGTACAGAAGCGGCCGGTCCAACCCTCGAGGCAGATGCAGCGGAACTCGCCAAGGCCCCGCGGATGGCATGTCCCGCCGTTTCGGCAGGAGCGCGTGCGCCGGCAGATATCGCCGTCGTCGGCGTCGGCGGCGCGGCCGGCTGCGGCGACGGCGACGGCGGCGTCTGCGGCCGCGTCGGCAGCAGCGTCTGTGGCAGCGGCATCGGCAGTAGCGGCGTCGGCACGGGCGGCACGGCCCAGGTCGCGCTTGCCCCGCTCGGATCCCGCGTCGCCCACATGCGTCTCTATCATCAGGGAGAACACGCCGTCGTGGATGATGGCCCGCCGACGGCGCGGCCGGTCGGCGGTTCCCGGTCGCGGGGGGGCAGGGGGGCGGAGACTGACGCCGTTCGAGCGGCGGGCCGGCCGGCACCGGCAGGGGCAGCAGCGGCAGTGAAGCTCAGCCGCCGCGGACGGCAGCGAGGTGCCGAAGACTCGCTCCTCGCTGCACGCTGCGTACGCTACTGAACTGTTGCAGCACGTCTCGGCTAGCGTGCTGTCGCAGCGACAGGTGCTCGATTTCTGAAATATTTAAGGGTCTGGTGGTAGACTCGTGCGAGTGCAGGCAGCTTGCTTTCTCACCAGACTGGAACGTAAATATAGTTCAGGTGGAACGACGACGATGTTACGTAGCTGCCTTGTGTGCGGCATCAGTCATGCCTAAAATCTAGTCGCTTCGAACTTTTAGACACGCTTATCGATCCACGAAAAAAGCTTCTGCTTGCCTCGTGAAATGATCCGGACCGTAGATTATGACACTATAAGCCTGGTGTAATGACAGCAATTGGCCTTCAGTACAATCCCTGGTGCTCGTCAATGCATCGAAAACCCGCATGGCCTTAGCAGGCCGCGGACGCCGGAGTAAGCAAGAGGACGCAGCCCGGGCAGCCATGTAAAATGCGATCTCTCTTGACGCCGTGACATTTCCTTAGTTTTTTTATTATTGTCACAACATTCGGAATCTGTTTTCACACGGTCTCATTGTTGAGGATTGGCTACATTTAGCAAAAAGCCTTTCTCTGCTGATAATCGCGGTGCCATTTACCTTGTGGCTTAATGTCTCCGGCTGCACTTCACGCGGAACACTTGCAGTGTTGCATCTTGCATAACCCACGCTCCACTTGTGGAGACATTTTGCACTGCAATACACATACATTGCACTTTACTGAAAACTGATGTAAGCTACTGTAATTTGTTTTGTTGCCAGATTGAGTTCTAGCATTGCTCTTCAACCAACACCCTCGCACATATATCCGCATGGCTCGGTTACACACGCTTACGCCAATGAGTTCACCAATGTGGAGACTGCAGTCAAATTTACACCGTAGAAGAATATTCAAACCAACCTTGCTGTTGCCAAAAGACATGAAACCCATAGCCAGGGATGCATTTGTGCGGATTCCTCTGGATTTTGGGGCGTCTTTTTGCGTTTTGTTGCTTTATATCTGTTGTGTATATATTTGTTTGTGTTGAATTGATCCGCTTCAAGAGCACAACAGTATTTGTGTCCAGTCAAAGTCGCTGATATTGATTCATGATTGGTAATATATAACTGCAATAGCGAAATGTGGATCATCGGTTGCATAGATAATCAAGCCTGCGGTGTGCAATATGCCAAAGATGGTCCAGGAGGAAATTGTGGCTCAATAACATCCCAAATGTCTCATAGTTTAATCTCACATTTTGACAAAATAATTCGTGATTGATCTGCGCAAACGTGCAGCTGTTGGCATACACCCTCCAAATTCAATATGGCATCTCTGAATGCCATGGATGTTAGGCGGTCTAACTTTGAAATATCGAGTGGTGTTAATGCTCGGGATACGTTCAGGATATAAAGTTATAACGCGCGGTTAGTGCTGAAGGCAAGTGACCAAATGGGGATGGAGTTTGCTACCCTTGCAATATACAAAGTCAGTACCGAGCAAACGACCACAGACATGCAGCGACAGTCACGCGACAGGCTGTGTTCCCCTTGGTGACCTCCGTTCCCTCGGGCACCCTCGGTGACCTGAACTGCACCCGCAGGCGACGAGTGGCGCTCGAACCTGCGACGGCCCACCTCCGAGAACCACCTGCTGCCCAAGGTGCAGGCCGAGATGGTGTTCTCCAACTCGGTGCAGCAGAGCTACACGCTGGTGCCAAGGTCAGTCGAAACAGTGCGATGTGTTTTGTGGCAATGGTGCAGTGGAGCTACAAGCTGGCGCCAAGGTCAGTCGAAACAACGCGATGGGTTTTGTGGCAATAGTGCAGCAGAGCTACACGCTGGTGCCAAGGTCAGTCGAAACAGCGCGATGGGTTTTGTGGCAATGGTGCAGCAGAGCCACACGCTGGCGCCAAGGTCAGTGGAAACAGCGCGATGGGTTTTGTGGTCACCATACATGTTGTACATAATCGAATTGTTGGAGGCCTTGGGGCAAGAATATTTGAGTTTATAGGCATGTATTTTGCTGTTAATTTTCTGAGTTGAGTACACGACATTGCCGCGATGTGGGATAACTCGTCTTGCATTGGGCGGCATCTAATTGGTTCCATTCCTTTACCAAAAGTAATCTGTGCTCTGATCGTACAGAATGCCGATTTATTGTGATATCAGACCACGACGATAATAGCCTAACGCGTACTTTGAGAGGAAAGGGATGTCGTTCAGTGTGCATGCATGCCTCTTAACCGCGCAGCAGCAGTGGAATATTCTGAGAAGTTTCTTGCATCATGGTTTAAAACGACGATGTTTCGCATTGAGCATCGACGAAAATACGAATCGATGCAGACTGCGCCACGATAACACCGACACGTCAATGTACACGAAACGCTGGGCCGGCCGCGAAGCGTGCTACCATCCACCGCTCGCGTCCTGACACCCCTGCCGTCCGTCGCATGTGTCCTGACACCCCTGACGTCTGCTGCACGTGTCCTAACACCCCTGCCGTCCTTTGCACGTGTCCTGACACCCCTGCTGTCCGTCGCACGTGTCCTGACACCCCTGCTGTCCGTCGCACGTGTCCTGACGCCCCTGCCGTCCATCGCACGTGTCCTGACACCCCTGCTGTCCGTCGCACGTGTCCTGACACCCCTGCCGTCCATCGCCTGTGTCCTGACGCCCCTGCCGTCCATCGCACGTGTCCTGACACCCCTGCCGTCCGCCGCGCTCCAGACACAAACTGGACATCACGATGAGCGCGTGCCGACTCCACCTGTCGGACCGCCGGATCCGCCGGCTGGTGGACTTCTCGGAGCGACTGCCGGTGCCGCGGCCGCTCCAGTACCGCGACACGGTGGACGCCATGCCCAGACGAGACCACCTCTGTTTGAAGGAGTGTCAGGTCAGTGGGGGAGGGGAAGCCTGAGGGAGCGTGAGGCCAGTGGGAGGAGTCGAAGTGGGCGTCAGGTCGGTGGAGAGTGTGTTTCTGAAATAAAGTCGGGCCGGTGGAGAGGGTTTGGGGAGGCTCAGGTCACAGCGGATGGTGTGAGGGGGCATTAGGTCAGTTTAGAGCTTCTTTATGGGTGTCAGGTCAGTTCAGAGCTACTTCAGGGGTGTCAGGTCAGCTCAGAGTTACTTCAGGGGCGTCAGGTCAGAATAAAATTACTATAGGGGCGTCGTTGTCAGCGCGTCGAAGGATCTAGGGGAGTATCGGGTCAGTATGGAGGGTCCGGGGAAACGTTAGGTCAGAGAAAGTTCGAGGGAGTGCCAGGTCATTAGAGAGGGTACCGCGTGTTAGGCGACATCAGGGAGCGGGAGTTTAAAGGAATGTCCGGTGAAAGGCAAGTGAGCGGTGTCGGAACTGGGGCACATATACATTGACGGTGGCACACTGCAGACGTAGGGGTGCAAAGTGTGTGAGGTGCGGTATTTGAAGGCAGGAGGGTTTGGATTTGGACCTTAAAAATGCAGATATCGCGTTTTTGAAGTGTAGTCTTGAGAAACGTCCCTAACAGGAGTGCTGCCTAGTTGTTGCCTCTGCACGTGGTAATTACCTTCGTGCAACTGACACGGTACTTCTGCGATCCTGGACGCCTACCCAAGACGAGAAATTGCATACTGTCCTTCCGTCCAAGAAATCAGCGAACGGATATTGCGTTAAAGACTTCTCGATTCGCGCGACGTACACGCGTCATGCTTGAATGTAGCGTGCGCTGTAATTTGATGACAATTTGACTGCCTCCCAAAAATCATGCTTTGTCTACGAACGAACCGAACAAAAATTATTTTCCAAAAGTAGGGTTTTGGTTCCAGAAAAATCCAGAGCAGTTCAAGTTCCATCGCCTTAAGAATTGTACCAACGTTGCACTCTCCGCATTGGGCCCAAAATATTGCGGAGTTACTACGGTGCAGCCAAAACTTATGGTGAAAATGGCAATCACACCAAATGAATTAGGAGAACATTCATCAACGTGTGGCCAATTGAGATGGCTTTTCGATAAGAGAGACCCGGGATTTCGACGTATTAGCATTTGCACCCAAGCCCTCGTTTTCCGCCCCAGGCGTGTCATGAGCGGTTGTGGGACGCATCATTATAGCTGTGACTCTGGGAAGATTAAGAGTTGCAGCTCGAGATGTTTTCAAGCCGGACTTGCATCATTACGATACGTATTGCTCCGTTTACCCAGTACCAATGCACTCTGGTCTGTGCCGTCGTGCTTGCTACCTTTATGTTGTCGGGCGCAATGACGTCGAAAATCATGGCTGACTGAAGGAATGCGTGTCCTCCGTTTGAGCTGCATGACAAGGGGGCTTCCTGTAGCTTGTGCGCTATTTAGGATATTTGATGACGTGCATAACATTCCACGCGCAGAGGCTGAGCTTGACTTAATGCGGTCGTGGCTGTTGCCCGCGGCGGAACTAAAGCTGTTTTTTGTTGTCCCCAGATACCTACGGTATGTTGTCCAATCATGGACGATCAAGTTTTGCTTGTTTTGAGTGCCTTGTGCCATATAGCACTCATTTGGCATCTGAGGTGGCGGCCACCTTGAGTAACGTTTTTCAACTCACACCGAGCATTTTCGATGCATGCGTTGTTCGCCATTTACCAAATAACAACTAAGCTGTTTGGGCCCGGAAAGCTGGCACATTGACGTGACTTTTCGTTCCGTTCACCAACAGCATTGTCATCGAGCGCATGGCCGAGCATTTGATTCCTATACAGAGTCCGCCGATGTGTGATTTTTAACTTATTGATAAACGATTTGGTCCCTGTTATTTGATTGTGAATCAAGAAGGAATAAGATACGAATGGGCATGCGTTAAGCCACCGAAATGACGAAATTATGTTATGCTTGACATGCCTCTCACGGCTTTGCATGTTTGAATGCATCACCAAAAGAAAAATGGTATTACCGGACCACGTGTCAGTGGTGTGGGAATGTACAGTGCCGTATTAGGTGACAATTATGTGCTGGATTTTAGATGGTGAATGTTTTTTTATAAGGTACCACTGCTTGACCGCAATAGGTTGAGCGATGGGAAAATTTGTTTTCTGCGGCTTGTCTGCAGTCAGGTTATTGTGTGAATTTGCGTACATTCACGCTAGCGATATTACATGCAAGTTGTAGAGGTATCTATGGAGTTAGTGTCCTTACTGAGGTGCATTCTTTTACCAACCTAAAAGACGCCTCCATAGGCAGACTGGATGCAATGTTGTAGTCGCCTTTCCATAAATAAGACTTCCTCACTGTCTCACTAACTCATTGTGTACCTCTCGGATGGCAGCTTTGCGCAGTTTACTTCAGTTGAAACCGACAGTTCAAAAGCCCTCACATTTGTCGTCGCCTTTGCACCACGGCATCGTACTCGTGCTGTTGTAGTAGTCTTTACTCGTGCTGCTGTAGTAGTCTTTGCCTGAGCGGGGCATGAAACGTTTTCTGGTGGAGGCTTACCAGCATTAGTTCAGGTTCGGAGGGTGATCGAACACAGCCGTGACGACATTGACCATGGTCAAGAACCGATCGGCGTCTGTCCGGAGTCTTTAGTCCAGCGCAGACGGTCCGGCTCGCCCTGCGCTTCCCGGGCGCTGACTTGAGGTCACCGCCGTAGATGGAGCCAGACACAGGCGAGCTGCGCCGTATTCGCCGGCACCTGCGCCGCAACGTGCGCCGCGCTGCCACCGCCGCGGACACACCGGACAGCGCGGCGGCGCCGGACAACGCATCTGTCGACTCTACCCCGCTGTCGTCGACGGGCGCTGAGGTGCAGAGGTGAGGGGCGGCGGCGGCGGCGCCGGACAACGCATCTGCCGACTCCACCCCGCTGTCGTCGACGGGCGCTGAGGTGCAGAGGTGAGGGGCGGCGGCGGCGGCGGCAACGCATCTGTCGACTCCACCCCGCTGTCGTCGACGGGCGCTGAGGTGCAGAGGTGAGGGGCGGCGGCGGCGGCGCCGGACAACGCATCTGTCGACTCCACCCCGCTGTCATCGACGGGCGCTGAGGTGCAGAGGTGAGGGGCGGCTGCGGCGGCTGATTACGCAGCTCGGACCCCGCCAGGCTGGGTGAGAGGCCCAGAGGCCCAGGCTCACTGATGACTTTGATTCGTAAAATGGTTAGTGGGTTAGTGTGCCGGTTAAGAATGCCGCTTTCAGCGGCGCCGCAGGCAATCCAGCTGACAGATCCAGTGGCCTGGATGCATAACGAGTCGTATAATCGAGCCTGCCCCGCCCCGAAATTACTTTGCTGGAGTGGTCTCGTCTTCGTCGACTATACGTTGTTCTGAAGGATATGCGTTTCTTGTCTGCTTTTGTAGCTCCTATTGTGTGTTGCTATTTTTGTTACAAAAACCACGCAAACGCAGTATGGACCTGTCGTGTGCTCAGTGGGTGGGGAGCTTTGGTGTCCTCCCAGACGCCGTCGGCTTGCGTGTGCATAATCCATCGCCGCCTTCGCTGCCGACAGAATCATGCAGCACGAGGTGACGGAGTCGGAGCCGGGCAACAGTGACCAGTGGGCACGAGCCGTTGACCAGCCTGGCTTCCAGGACAACGTGTCGGCGCACAACACGCTCAGCGTGATGCTGCGCCTGCAGATCCCAGAGGTGAGGGCGGCCCGCCGCCGGGACAGGAAGCCGGCAGTCCAGAGCTGTGTCACGAGCTGCCTCGCATAGCCAGTAATCGTGTTGCACGTGAGTGCCGTGAGTATGGGTGTGTGGAGCTGAATAGGGAAGGGCGGAGAAACCTGGACGACGAGCCCTCCGACTTTCCGTTAGTGGAGCACGCCACCAGTAACCAGTGCGTAAGCCGTGGTCGGTGCTTCGCCGATCCCTAACACGTTACGCCTGCGTCCGCTGCGTCCGAGCTGACGTTGTCAGTGATTGGACCGTGGAGCGTGGCGTGACGTTCCCGTGTGTTACGGCAACTGAGAGTGAGGAGTGACCTCGGTGATGGCACCGCCCACCAGGTGACGGTGCACCTGGACCGGTCCGGTGACGCGGCCGACCGGCCCTACCTGATGCTGGTGGTGAGCACGCTGGTGGCCGAGCTGGCGCAGATGACGTACGGCCCGGCCGCTCAGCTCACGCTGTCCGGTTTGCGGCTGGTCGACAAGCTGCACGCCACAAATGGCGGCGAGTATCTGGAGCTGATCAGCACGGCGGACCAGAAGCAGCTGGTCACGGTGCTGTACAGAAAGGTGGGTACTGTGAGCTGATCAGCACGGCGGACCACAGGCAGCTGATCACGGTGCTGTACAGGAAGGTAGGGTACTGTGAGCTGATCAGCACGGCGGACCACAGGCAGCTGATCACGGTGCTGTACAGGAAGGTGGGTACTGTGAGCTGATCAGCACGGCGGACCACAGGCAGCTGATCACGGTGCTGTACAGGAAGGTAGGGTACTGTGAGCTGATCAGCACGGCGGACCACAGGCAGCTGATCACGGTGCTGTACAGGAAGGTAGGTACTGTGAGCTGATCAGCACGGCGGACCACAGGCTGCTAATGGCGTTGCTGTATGGGAGAATGGGTCTGGGCGTCGGTCACTGATATACAATGGACTGAGCATCGTTTCATGTATATTCACTGCTGGGGACTACCGGATGACTGTTGGCCTGACTTTTTACTACGGGCATGTAACTGGTGTAATTATGGTTAGTTGCATTTTCTGTAGGGCATATCTCTTCTGTGTATGTAAAATAACCATAAATGTTGGGTGCCAAAATTCGAAGATGACATCCGTGTTGAGGATCAACACATCGTGTAAGGATTTATGCATGGGTGATTCGTTATGTTTTTCACCCGCCGAAATGGTTTCGATTCGCTTCATCTAAACCTCTATTTGGAGAAGCGTATAAGTGTCCAAATTTCCTCTAAACTTGTTTTTAGTTGGAGAAGTTTTTGAGTGTCCAAATCACTCAAGTTGTAGCTACCTTGCTCTGTCACGAAGAACAGCCTTTTCAAAAAGACCTTTTGTGAAATTTACTTAACGCTGCAATTGTTGGAAGAATTCTCGTCAGAATCTGTGTAGATGTAAGGAATTGCTTCTTTAGTCTGGAGCCGCCTCAGTTTGCGACAGCGGACATAATGTTAAAGCTAATCGGAACGTGGAATGCTCTGTCGAAGATTACAAAACATTTTAAGATGTCTTCAAAGATGTCGTGCAGCATACCGCCATGAAAACTGCTACTGGCTCATTTAGTGCTGATGAATTTCGCCGTCGTGCAGCCTTTGTTACGCGACTGTGAGGCATTGCGTCGGATTGGGTTGTCAATTTAAACCCGTGACTGTTGGTTCTGTTGCACTAGGTGAGCCCGAGCTGCCCAGAGTTCAGTACAGTCTTCCACAGCGTCGAACAGAGCCTAGTCATGGACATCGACACAGTCAACATGCTGTTCCATCGTGGCGCCGTGCTCACCCTGGTCAAGTTCCTTCAGTACGCCGGCGAGCGGTAAGCTCCCGTGATGTCCGATGCCCCGGCACGCTGACCGTCGTGTCTGTCGAGCGTTGTCGTGTGGTGTTTGTCCATCCAGTCCGCGACCTTTCGTGGACTAGAGGATGTCGTGGGCATGGACGTCGTGGACGTCTGGGATCTCAAGCGATGTTTAGTTTTTAGTCGGTGTTAACATCCATCGAAGTGCCTGTCATGTATCGCACGCGGTAGGTGTACTGGGTTGAAGTCGTCTCCCCGTACATGATTGGCGCTTGCTGTATACGTCTTGTGATATTCTGCGTCGATGCGGTGAGCTTACGTGATGTGCGCTGTAACATGCGTGTTTTGTCAGTCCTATGTGTCATTTGGGTTTTTGTCATCAGGCTCCGCCAGAAAAGACAGTTATTTATTTTCACATGTGTTGGAAGTGACCTTCGGTGTGCGAGTGTCATTCTCAAACCCTTCCAGCTTGCTGGTGCCCACAAGGTTGGAGGGGTTCTATTGAAATTATATTGGTGATTTTCGGTCAGTCACACATTCATCTCGCATCCAAACCTCAAGTCCAAGGTTTTCCGTGTCACCATGCCATCAAATAGCCGAGAACGCGGCCCAAGGTCGTCAGCTGAAAATTACGTCGGGCTTTATGGTGAAGACAGCAGAACATAATGGCGATGCATCATCTTCAGTGCACAAAATATGCGTGCTAAAAAAACCTGTTACAGCTGGAACGCGAGGAGCCACGGTCTCTTTTTACTCGATTACTGCAAGGCATGTTTGATGGTGATGAGGAGAAATGAACTTCCGGACGGGAGTTTTTCACGTAGAGGTGCTCTGTTTACATGTCTTGTGAACTTTGAAGTAAATTTACTTGTGGTAGGTAACGCGGTTTACGCATAGACGGTTTGATTAGTTGTAAGGCATGATAAACACCAATTTGAACAATTTTTCCTTTCCTTTGCTTTTGTGTTTGACCATATCTCCTGTGATGTTTTTAAATCAATTTGGTGAGAGCTCCATTCCCAATGCTGAAATTCACCCCGGATCAAATTTGACACATAAACAGATAGCTCAGCTTTTACGACAACATGGCTACGGTGTTATTGAATATGAGCATGAATCGCCCTTGGCGGTTGACGACGACATCATATACACGCCAGAGCAAGTACTTCCGGAGCTCTTCGGCCATGTGCGCGCGGCGACGAACATCCTGCGGTCGAGTAGAGTGTGGCTGGACAAGGAGGGACGAGCGAGTGTTAACTACTTCTACGACACGGAGACGAAGGCCAACCGGAAGTTGTTCCAACAAGCCTTAGACACGTGGGCCTCATCCACTTGCATCACTTTCAAAAAACTAGCGGACGGGAAATGCACGAGGAAAACGACCGAGCCCGGCATCTGCGTAGGCAACCGAGACCTGTGCCAGTCCATGATTGGCAACAATTTTAAGTACACGAAGGGCTTCCAGAAGTTGTCGATTGGGGACGACTGCGAGCTGTTCGCAGCTGCGCACGAGTTCGGCCACGCGCTCGGGCTGCACCACCAAATGGGACGATATGACCGTGATCAGTTTATCACCGTCAACTTTCGCAACTTCGAGCTCGAACTGATGTCAAAAGCCAAAACGGAGGAGCACTTTCGTTTCAAGTGGAACCAAGGAAAGAGATGCAAAAAGGGGCAGACATTTGAAACGAGTATCCCGGTGCCCTATGATTACATGTCACTAATGCAGTACGGTGAATCTGACTTTGCGGACGCAGACTATCGGATCATTTTCGCCACTCGTGATGCACATTACCAGTACATGTTTGACTACGCCAGATCTGGCGGGTATCTTCAAACGCATTACGATAAATTTGTCTTGAACTCGGTCTACAAGTGTCCGGAAAAGTGGGCTGCAGCATGCAGAAAATCCGGCAGCACTCCTCCCAAATGCCAGCATAACGGATATGTGAATAAAGACTGCAAGTGCGCCTGCCCTGAAGGATTTCGAGGGTCGCAATGCGAAAAGAAGCACGGTTCTTTGTTTCCTGTATTGGACAGAGCCAAAGTGATGATAGACGTCAGCAAGCCGGGGCGTGTCGTGCTCAAAGGAAAGGGAATGCACACCAACAATGATAACTACCCGTTGAGAAGGTTCATTTATTACCAATACGTCACCGTAGTGATAAAAGGTCAGGACGCGAAAACCATGACGAGCGTCCGTGTGTATGAACCAGGCGATGTAGCCAAGTCGTACACCCTGAAACTGGGCAAGATACTGAGCTACTTTCAACAGCTGGAGTCAAACGACTGCGAGTATGGCTTTCTTTTCTTTTGGGGCAACTCTTCTAGAGGCCTCATGCGTACCGAGTGCTTCTCCTCGTTCGTCAACAACGAGCCGAAGGAGAACGCGCCGGTCTTTCGCGCGAAAGATCGCTTCATGGACATTGTCATGATCGCAAAGCTGGGCGAGATGTTCAGCTACGCTGGGTTCACCAAGTGGATGCTGGAGATGCTGCAGATCACTGTGTCGTTCCCGCAGCGGCCGCAGGGTGCGCTGAAGCTCATGCAGTCCCCTGGCGGCACCATGGTGAGCGGCGAAGACAACAGCACGGTGCAGGGGGCCGCCGCCCTCCGCAAGGCCATGTCCACGCTAGGCGGTGTAGCAGCCGTGATTGGCGTGTCGCTGGCATTGCTGCTGCTCAGCGCCGGGGGCATAGCCGCCGGCGTGATCTGCTGGAAAAAAAGGAACGCCAAGCAGGAAACTGGTGTGAAAGACGCTTTCGTGAAGACGTTCCGTCTCGAATCGTCCTCCTCCGGAAGTGAACCTTCGAGTGAAAGCGGCAGTGATTGACTGGCAATGTGTGCTGCTGGCAATGCCAAACGTTTCCGATAGATTTCTGGTCGGTCGGGTCTTGGGCTATATGTGACAGTGTCTTGGTCGGGTGCTGAGTGGCAGCGTAGGGCTTTGCTGCGCCACAAGAGTGCTAACATGATTATGACCGCTACGGTCAGGTAAATGCCGACACATTTATCCTTAGCTTGGGTTCGTTGTGAGCGCTGTGGCGACCCCGATAGGCTTGAAAGGCTTGGATGTGTTAACAACATTTTAGAATTAAGAAGACTGGGACAGGTGTGTTAGCACCGAAACCGACTCAATTAGGGTGAAACGGCCTCCATACTGACCTGTGGCAGGCAAAGTGCGGCCGCTCAGATAAACTCGTCGGGACGAGAAAACCCAGAAAGACACGTGCGTACTGCAACACCAGAAACAGCTTACTCATGCGGGTGACGGGGGACAAGAACTAGCTTCCGGAAGGGGCGAGGAGGAGTCCAAATTTTAGGAGGAACTGCGGTACTTTCCAGTGAACAATTTGAGTGAAAGTGTACCGTGCGAATTTCCGTAAAGAAGGCACCCTGAAAATGTCCCAGGTATCATCTCTGACTCATCCGTGCAATAGCAACTCTAGCCAACAACTGAAGTTTTACAAGCCACAGCTGTGGTTAAAGTTGCAGTTGACGTGATTCCACAGCTAGTGAATAAATACACGAATGGCATCTACATAATCACGCTGAAGTTTAAAATCGTCACCTTAGTTTCCAGTTTCTCGGAAGCTTGTGAGAGTCGATTTCCGCATTTTCACGCACCACATGGGTGGGCCGAGCGTCTTAACGGCAGCCCCTACCAATGTCTTCTGTACCAACCTCATCACGTAGCTTACCGTTGTGCGGTAGCGCAGCAGTCATGAAAAGTCAGCCTCACAACTGTGAGTGTCGTTTGGCACCCCACTAGCGTAGCGTAGCGGCCACAGTGCTGCCCTGTGGGGGCTGTATAATGACTTGCCTTCTGGAGGCGGCCCAGATGACTGCTGGTGGCGAACGCTGAAGGCTGTGCGGCAGTCAAGCTTTCTCAGGCTGGTAAACATCTTGCGCTTCAGCGAGCTTTGCTCTTTTTGAGAAAAAAACGACATCGGGTATGCTGCCCACTTTTTCCTAACTGGCGAACTTACTTGGCAGGGGGGCGTTCAGGGCTGATTTGTTCTGACACAGCTCGTCGGGCTTCCGCCGGTTTTGGCTATCGTTGATGCGCTTCCTTTCTGGTTGGTGTTCGCCTTTGCAATGACGCCTCCCTGCGCTGATCAATGACAGATATGCTTTGGACCGGACAACAGCGATGCATTTCTCTTCCAGGCTAAACTGCAGCCATGAGTTTTCCCATCAGACGTGACTGAGGCGATTTATGTCCCCGTGAGGCCTGACTGTAACGATGGCGTCTGGCGGCGACCGCCGAGACCGACGCGATGCTGTCTCCTCGCACGACCTGAGGAGGGCGTGTCCCAGCCCTGCCAGACCTGGCCGTAGCAGTGCCGTTGTTCAGCCAGACCTTACTGGAGCGGTGCCCCTCCCGCCAGACTGGCTGAACTGAGACGGTGCCGCTCCCGCCGGACTGACTGAACTGAAGCGGTGCCCCTCCCGCCAGACTGACCGAACTAGAGCGGTGCCGCCTCTGCCAGACTGGCTGAACTGAGGCTATGCCCTTCCCGCCAGACTGGCCGAACTGGAGCTGTGCCGCTCCTGCCAGACTGACTGATTTGGAGCGGTGCACCTCCAGCCAGGCTGGCTGAACTGGAGCGGTGCCCCTCCAGGCAAACTAACTGAACTGGAGCGGCGTCCCTCCAGCCAGACTGACTGATTTGGAGCGGTGCACCTCCAGCCGGGCTGGCTGAACTGGAGCGGTGCCCCTCCAGCCAGAATGGCTGAACTGAAGCGTTACCGCTCCCGCCAGACTGGCTGAACTGGAGCGGTGCCGCTCCCGCCAGACTGTTTGAACTGGAGCGGTGCTCTCCCGCAAGACTGGCTGAACTGGAGCGGTGCGGCTCCCGCCAGGCTGCCCCTTCTGCCGGACAGAAGTGCAGTGATGGCTTTGTTCTTTCCGGCTTTGGCTGTCACGATGGCCCTTCCCTCCTGGCCTAAAAGTAGTATTGCGCTTTCCCTGTTAGACCTAGCGGTGTTGCCCCTCCACACCTTACATGACTCGGAAGCTCTACACCTTCGCGGGCGGCCTGAGTGCATTGGCCGCCGGTCCTGTCCACAGGCTGGCCACCAAGGGCCTACCGGCGACGGCGCCGGCGCTGTCGCCAGCTCTGCTGGCTGCGCCGATGGCCGACGGTCCGCCGACACCGGCCGGAGCCACCCGCTTCAGCGGCTCGGTTCGGCTCCAGGAGGTGGTCGGGCGGCTGTGCGACACCGATTCCGACTTTGTGGAGGTCAAGGTCAGTTGGAAGGGTGGGGTCGGTGCGTGAGGGCTGGACTATTGAGGGGTCTGGATGGCGAGTGGGAGCTAGGTTGATCGGAGAGTAAGTGATTTGGTTGACTTTTAGGCATGGGAAGTGAGACCTGGAGATCCCTCGAGGATAGTTCTACTGTTGAACTTCCTTATGCAGGACCGACAACAGCAGATTGAGGCTTGTGGAATGTTTGGTGGTGTGATTTGGTCGGCTCATGATCGGTGCCAGTATTATATTGCCTTCCCAACAGACAGCTAATGTGCTCACATGGTCAAAGGTTTTGCTCCAGGGCTTGTTCGTTGCCTTTTGCCGGGTCCGAGATGGTCAAATGCCGCAGGAAGACGAATGAGATCAGTTTGATCATTATCCCAGTTGGCCTGCCGTTTATATGCATGTCTATCACCGGTGATCTGAAAAAAATTGTAGCTGACGTATTTCATCGGAGCATCGATTATGGGATGAATGATTACTAACTGTCTGAAGAGTATCCAGGTCATGAAAATAGATAAGTATATTACCACAATTTTTTGGGTATCTTTTACATCGGGAACAGCGCACATTGAACTTGACCCGTTGCCGCTTACAGCTGACAGGAGCGGAGATCGATGGACAGCTGAAAGCCAATGACAAGATGATATTCAAAGCTTCTTTAGCCGAATTTGCCATGGAAGATATTTCAGAAACCACCCTGTACTCTAAGGTAAGAATGAAGCATCAGTTTTTAAATTTGCCATGGCTTTTAATTTCTGTTTTGCCGCGCAGTTTTCCCGCTTGCGATTGTTTGTAGTTCTAACGCAGATAAGACTCTGATCTTGGTATTTCAAACGATGGATGGCAAACATATCGGAGTGGTATTAGTCAAAGACGACGCAAACTCAGCTTCTAATGCGAATCAGCTGCCGAACACACTGCCAGATGGTCTGTGCCCGTTTATTATCTCTGACCGACCGAGCCATCGGTAATTCAGAGTCGGCATGCCTTCAGGTTATCCGGGTAACCCACGCGTCCTCGGGTCCTGTCGATATTCACGTGTCGCAGGATTTCTCAATAAACCCACATGTCTTCAGATCCTCCCGGTCACCCCCGTTATTCTAGACCCTCGCCAACGGCCGTGTATCGGCAGATCGTCTCGATGGAGGACGAAAAGCTACTGGAGCTGGGCGTGGCGCTGTTGTCGGGCGGCCGGTCGCCGTTGGAGCTGACTGAGCCGACCCGGCCTCAGGGCTCCGTCCGGCTCCGCGTCGGTCGCCTGCACGTTCTCCTGCTGCACAAGATCGTGGCTGAAATGCAGGTCAGTGCGCCTCCTGAGAGCACGTGGGCTGGGCTTTGCTAATGACGCTCTCTGGGAAGGGTTTGTCAAGTAGCACGCTACTGGGTTGCGAATTTGTACCTCTAAGTTATGACTTATGCGAGTCACGACGAGGCATTGCGGTGATATCCGCTTCCGTTATTTCCACTTCTCTGTGCGGCACCTGTGCCGCCCGCGCGTCGTTGGCGTTGCTGGTGAAGCTCGGCCAGTGTTATGCCTCACTGCTTTTGTGAAACGGTCTTCCTCACGATACGGTTTGTGCTCATTTCGGTGCTCGTTGGGTTCCGTGTCGTCTGACCTGTCATCACTACCTGTTTCCCTGCCGCACGCCGAGTGATCACCGCCTCCTCCCCGCCGTCGGCAGAGTTTCCTGGCGCCGTTCGTGGTGCCCGAGCTGGGCGGCTGGGCGGCGCGCGAGGCCGAGCGCCGCCTGGCGGACGGCGTGGCCGGCGCCCAGCGGCAGGCGCCCACCCTCAGCCTGGACGTGCAGCTGCACGCGCCGCTGCTGGTCATCCCTGGACACTCGCGCTCTAGAGAGGCACTGCTGGTCAACCTCGGTCAGTGGCGGGCGTCACCGCCGTGGTGACAGAGTTGAGGAATGCATGTTTTGTTTGAAAGAGTGCGCTTCGAAATCAGGCAGAGGTGACCAAGATGCACCAACAGTAAACGCGACGCTCAACCTCGTGTCCTTCCGTGGAACAGGCGACCTGACGGTGGAGAACCTGATCAAGCTGAAGGAGAAGCCGTCCCGTCACGTCATCGACAACATCATGGTCCGGCTGGGCGACGTGCAGATCAGCCGTGCCGCCCTCACCATGAGCGGCGACCTGGAGGTATCACTGGACAGGGGCTGCGGTCGTGTGTCTGGTCTGCAAATATCGAGCTGCGGAGGTCTGCCTGCCTCCCAATTATGTCCTTTCGGTTTTGTCGCAGTTGTGAACACGATGATAAAACAACGTGAATATCAATGCAAACGATGTCGATGTTGTACATGCAGCAGCGTTTTTAAATGGGACAAAACGGCTTTTAGTCCTTGAAATTGAGATGCTGGTGTGATATTCGAGGATGTTAAGGATTTAGGTTGCAAAGATCAGTGCGGGGCTTCAGTGACACACGAACGTCAGTCGTGCCACCTGCAACTGAATCCCGATACCAATTGACCAACTATGAGGAAGATTTCTTTTCATCTACCACGCCCAACAAACTGTCAAAAATATCAATCATTATCAGCGTTCCAACAGCCGCCGGCCGGCTGCCGCGTCCTCATCCTGCCGTCTGACCGTCGCCCCTCCCCTCGCGCGTCAGGTGCTGGACCCGATCATGGCGCCGGCCGGGCTGCGCGTGGACGTGCAGCGAGTCGTGTTGCCGGCGCCATCTGGTGTGCTGCCACTCGGCATCTCCGCCAGCCTGGACACACTGCATCTGGACGTGGCCCAGAGCGACGTCACCCTCGTCTACACAGTGCTGACGGAGAACCTGGCCGAGGGACAGTTCGCCGGTGAGCGACGTCACGCTTTCCGGTCATCAGACGCGGCTATAAGCTGCGGTGGTGGTAGGTGACGACTCGCTGGAGCATGTTGCGGCAGGTCCCCTGTGGAGCCTGGCTGAGTGAAAACGTACTGGAGGTGGTCCCACTTCACGCTGTTGTGGAGGTGTGCGTAAGAATTGGTTAGTTCTCTTAGAATAGCAGGCATTGGTCTGGCGTTGGAACTGGTTGGACGAAGTGGTAATGACTATCTCCGGCTTTCATCGTGACTCCGGCAACGTTCGGGTGCGGATGTGCTGAACTCTTATGTCAATTTTAGATTTTGACGCGTGTTCCCCCTGTCTCATTATCCTCTTCCGCCGACTCGGTGTACTTTGATGAAATATCTCGACAACAAAGCCGCACGATGCCCGACTCTGAGCTCGTCATCACGCCTCTCCGCCAGATGAGAGCTGGCGTACGTTCTCTCCGGAGCTGGCGATGGTCCAGCTGCCGCCGGGCGTGGACGAGATGGTGGGCCAGCGGCTGCAGGCCTTCCTCTCCGGCGAGGCGCGGCCCGAGGCCATCGTCTCTGTCGCGCTGGACGGCGCTGTCGTCACTCTGTACGACGACGGCGGACAGGTGAGGCACTCACGCTCGCGGGGCTGCGGAGGCGGCGGCCGATACTGAGAGGATGGGGAAGGCGACCAGGAGTGCTGCCCCAACTCCTCGGCGTAGGGTGTCGTAAATGTGGCTGCGAAATGTGCGATTTCTCAGTGCATTCAGTGGTTATTCATTAGCATTGTCTTTTCGCTGTTTCTGAGTTAATATCACAGTACAACTTGGTCCGCTTCTTGAACGAATAAATGGGAACAAAGTAGTCCTTGTTGAACATTTTACGCTCCATTGTTTGTCTTGAGTGTAACGCCCCCTCACGCGAAGTGAACCAGTACCGGCATCACAGCGTAGCTTCACCTCTCCTTTCGAGCTACTGCAGATGGCCGGCTCGAGCTCGCCCACCCGAGACGAGGCACACGCGCTGCTGCGCTGCGAGGTGGGCGAGGCGCGCGCCGAGCTCGACCAGTACTCGGATCACTCCATGTCGGCGCGGGTGACCCTGCAGCAGCTGACGCTGGCCGACGCTCGTCCCGAGAGTCCGGCCGTCGTCAAGCGGTGTGTGGCGCGGTGTGGAGAGGGGTTCGGGCTCGGTCGGGGCCCCGTCTATGCTGCGTTAACACACGGGGTGGATGTACATCCTTCTCTGTCGGCTAAACACCGTTAAGAACTACAGCCGCCCGTCACATGCTCGTGGCACGTTATGCGCCATGCTTGCATCCTATGTGCCTGTGTGACTGTTCCGTATGCTGTTTCGCCATCGTACTCCGGTCCCCCGCCACACCTCAACGACCGGCCATCGGTCTGCAGGCTGCTGGAGCCGGCCACCGTCAAGGACGGCGCGCTGCTGGAAGTGACGCTGGAGCGCTCCGCCGCTGGCGACCACGCGGTGCGCGCGCTGCTCGAGAGCACGCGGGTCACGCTCTCCGTACCGTACATGGCGCTCATCCACTGCTTCTTCAGCGACGCCTGTCCCCACGCGCCGGCTGCCGCCGCCGCTGAGGCGCATGCTCCCGCCTGGACCAGCAAGGTGACGCCGTGGGCAGGGGAGCAGCCGTGGGCGGGCCACGCGAGAGGGGTGGCGGGGGGCTCTGCGTGGCGTGGCCGGCGTCGCTGTACGGTGCGATGTTTGACTTAAGATGGTCAGGGCTGGGAACCAGTCCGGCTGTGAGACTGTGACAGAGTTGGACATGGAATTCATCAGACTCACCTTTACAATGACCTAATGATGTACTTTCGCAAGCTAGATCGAAACAATCTTAGTATGTTTTCACTGTTTCGAAAAGATGGCGTTGTTTTCCTGTGAAGCATCTACATTCTCTACGATCATCAGGTATTCATCATTTTGCATTTTGATGACAAGAATGTACGATGAAATAAAGAGCGTAATAGTGTTCTTTTCCAGCTCCATCAAATCCATTCGGAAACTCCGACCTCATCTGGCAGCACCAGTGGATACCTTTCGGCTGCCAGGTCGGCTGTCCACGAAGAAGAAAATGGTACGTTGTCGAAATTGGCAAAACCGTTTGCAAGCATTTTTCGAGCGTAGTGCGTTATTTCAGCACTGCTTTTTTGTGACTTGTCGAGAACGGATTTCAGTATTCATACACGATTTTTGAGTAAACGTGCGGGATCCAAGCGACGAGTATTTTCAGCGCCAAAGTTCCGAGCCGAGTCGCTTGAAGTTTGAACATTTCCTCGCCTAAACATGGTGGTAACAGCCGATCACTGTCCCATTCCCTTGGAGGCTGCTCAGGGACAGCCGTCCACCGAGACCCGCCACTGCTGCCACCGCTCATCTGACGCCCCGCTGCGTCCTGGCCTAACCTGATCTGCCCTGTCCGGCGCAGGTCTCACGGTGACTGCTCAGCTGCGGACGCCCGAGCTGGTGCTGCTGGTCGACCCGACCGAGGTCACTGGACGCCGGCTGGTGACCCGGGCCGAGGTGGCGCTCAACTACGTGCGGGCGACCGGCCAGCCACCCAGCGGCTCGCTGTCGCTGGCAGATCTGCAGGTCCGTGGCGCCGCGTCCAGACGGCCACGAACGGGGCGCACCCGATGTAGACTGTTTGAGGAGGTGGTGACAGCGGTCATCTTGATGCCAGAACGGTCGTCTGTGATCCGCGTATTACAGAACATCAGTGTGAATGACTGGCATGCATTCTTGAGCGAGCATTTCGGACGTGACTCTGTGTGCGCGCGCGCGCTTTGTGTGTGTGTGTGTGTGTGTGTGTGTGTGTGTGTGTGTGTGTGTGTGTGTGTGTGTGTGTGTGTGTGTGTGTGTGTGTGTGTGTGTGTGTGTGTGTGTGTGTGTGTGTGCGTGTGCGTGTGCGTGTGCGTGTGCGTGTGCGTGTGCGTGTTAACGGCTTCGCCGGTGAAATTTCTCACCCTGCGTTGGGTGTTTTTCATACAGCCGCGTTTGTACAGCCGGCCGTACCGGTCGTCTCGCATAGTTGTTTGGATTGCTAATGGTTCACCTCCTGCTCTCCTCTCTCATTCCTTTAGATAACGCCTGTGTTTCCTATGTCCACAATGAGTATCAACGTTCTGCGTGCTGCTTGATGTACCTCAGTCGTCTTGTACTCTGGCGGAGTTCGTGGCGGCCGTTTCAGCTCTGCCAGACCCGGCGGGGCGCTCCGCGGCGGACGGAGCGGGTCGTCCTCGAGCCCTGCGACCTCTCCATGACCTACGTGGGGCCGGAAGGCGACACGGGCGTTGCCATGGCGATAGCTCTGAACGAGCTCAACGTCCGACTAGTGGAGTCAGTGGTCCGCACCATCTCGCAGGTACGACAGACGCAGAGATGGGACAACCGCGAAGTGTTCGCACGGTAGCTTCGTCCGCTGCTCGTTGATCTTGGTGGTCGGGTAATCATGCATGCTACTGTTGTGTCCTTCAGATCAATTTTGATTAGATGCTTGTGCAAAGAATTACATCGTGGTTGAACGTGTGAACTTTGGATTGCTCAAATAGCAGTGATTAATGTCGTGCACCTTCCCGCGTTTGGCGTGCTTCTTCGGGATGTGGTGCTAAGCAGTGATCACTTCCCGTGTGGACGGTTTGCCACATGCTGTCGCGTATGCCACTCAGCAGCAACAGCCGTGTCACATCGGCTGGTGGCAGTCCATCACCAGCTCGGTGAGTGTAGCGGCCATGCCCGGCCGCTGCCACGGCCCGCTCTGCCTACAGGTGGTCGCGGACGTGCGACTGAGCATGGACCGGCTGCAGGGCAGCCAGCGACCCGCCTCGGCCGAGGCCGACAGTCTGCCTTCCAGCCCCACTATTGAAAACATCTGGCTGCCCAGGGCGCTAGAGAAGCCCCCGCCGCTGGAGGAGCCCGGTGAGGGCTGGGCAGACGTAGGGGCGGGATGAGTACGATACACGAGTGCGATGACGTCACTAGACGGACGTGCTTTGTATTCAGTTATGGGAAGGTAGCAAAAGTATGTACTGTATAGTGGCTTATATGCCGGAGGGTGCACTCCCGACGGGAGCAAAGCTTTACTGCATTATGACAGCTTCTCTGTGAGCAAGTGTCGTAATCAGGATACATGAATCAGGTTATAGTCCGTTCTGCAGTCAATTTGGGTTGGTGTGCTCGTTACGCATTCCGGACATCTGGCCACCGTAAGGAGCGTTGTGATCCCGACATCCTTCTGCGTCCACTGCTATAGAGAACCACATGTGATGGCGCCCCTGAAGACATTGTGTCGGCGCACGAAGTTATGCAATGTCTCCACAATGCGTCCCACTGGTTCATTACGTCATCAGTCGAGTGTTGTAAGTGAGAGCTGCAGGAAACAGCTGTTTTTTTTTTTACAAAAGGTGTGTGAATCCATCAATATGAGACACATGATACTTTTCTGTCATTCTGCTTGTTATTCTCAGGGGAGCACATCTGCGCAAGGCCGGTGTTCCCCACCAACAAACCATCCGAATCTCTGGAGATTCGCACACCGGAGATATCGGTACGCCTAATGTCGAACGAACGGTGACAGTGTTGTGAGTCTTGTTATCAGTAATATGGTATGACATGTGTGATCATCAGTCGTGTTACTACTTTGCTTTACTCAGCAACGTGTTATGGTGTGATGTGATGTTGTCTAATTGAAATGAAGCCATACGAGAGAAATATAACAATAAGCGAGCTGCAGATGTGGGTGGCGTAGAAGTGTTTGCCGCTGGCTGTGCTCTGAGGTGGCGAGCGTGCCGTGTGCGCTTCCCGCAGCACGTATAACGATCGTCCTCATCTGGGAGACGATTGCTCCTGGCAGTGTGCGTGCATCTCACGCATCCTCACGCCGTCCGCCAGGTGGTGTTTGAGCGCGAGGAGGACGACCAGAGGTTCCCCGTCGTGGCCATCCACTCGGCGCTGGAGCTGTCCCTGTGCGACTGGAGCCAGATGGCCTACCTGAAAGGTCGGTCCACTGGCCTGCTGGTCCGCACCGGCCCGAGTAGCGGGTGCCGCCGGCTGCCGCGGGTGACGGGCTGGCCTCGACGGGACGAGCGGCGGGACGGGCTGGCCTCGACGGGACGAGCGGCGGGACGGGCTGGCCTCGACGGGACGAGCGGCGGGACGGGCTGGCCTCGACGGGACGAGCGGCGGGACGGGCTGGCCTCGACCGGACGAGCGGCCGGTGCAGCAGCGCTTTACCGGGCGCGCGCTGCAGCTCATGGCGTAAGCGAAATTCTTGGGCTGTTTGAGGTGGACGGACTTGGTACAGTCGGCGCTGTAATGCAGATGCAGAAACATTGTCATGTCGGTGAGCGCGAGGAGGTCTGATTTTGTTTGTCATGGTTGGCTGAATAACGCTGAGATCCGCTGGGTTTGCCAATGCTTGAGAGTCGTAAACGTGGGGACCGCCCGGCGTCCGGCCTCCTGTTCGTGGGATTCAAAGCTGTGCTCTATTTTGGAAGACACCCTCAAATAACGCATGTTCTGTTTAAACACACGCACGCGAACAGTTTTTGGGCATGACTTAAAACGAATTTAAGTTTATTTCAATACATCCCGTAACCAAGTAGGAACACGGGATGGTTAGTAATCGGTCATAGCGTCTGGTGAAACATCGTTACTCCTTGTACGCCCCCGGCCTGAGGCCCCTGCCCGCTTCAAGCGTGGCTCTGCCGCGCCCCGGCGCCGCTGAAGCTCCACACGCCTCACTCGGCGCTTGGGGCGCACTAGATCGGCACACGGCCGTCTCCACTTCAGGGGAGCTGCACCTGCAGATGTCCTGCTTCAGTGACGACATCGGCGCCTGGGAACCCATCCTAGAGCCGGTGCTGCGGGCGGAGGAGGACTACCGACCGTACGAGGTCCTGTTCAAGGTAACCGCGACGCTCCGCGGCAACGCTCCGCGGCAACGCTCCGCGGCAACGCTCCGGCAACGCTCCGCTCGGTGAAGCACACCGGCGGGGCGCGATGTACTGCGACAGGGAACTGTAACCTAGTTGTCGCGTCTGCGTTTGCTCTCGCCTTTTCTTGTTTGTTCATGTTTGATCAGTACATGCCCGAGGTATAGTGCCATTGTCTATTCTCAGCGGATTTGAATCTGCCTCTCCAACACTGCAGGTAACTTCAGATGTCATTGGGCTGTTTTTGCAAATATGTTACTGGAACCAGCCCAACATGATTTTTGCACTGCTATTAGCCGCCACGTATCAATTGTTCAATCAGCCGCCGTCAATCCACCGTCCATCCACCGTCGATCTACCACCACTGATCCCTCAGACACCGCCTGCCCCTGCCGTGTTGGTGACACCCTGCCACTGACCGGCGTCCCCGTGCTGCTGCCAGGTGTTCCGGAGCGGCGCACACCCAATCTCGTGCGGCGCCTCCCTGCCGGAGGACCAGCCGGATCGCGGCGGCCCGTTGGCGCCGCCGTCGGCCGGCTCGGCCACCACAAGTACCGTCGACACGGACGAGGAGCAGGCGCACAGGATGCGCCGCATCAAGACGCCGCGCAAGTACACACGACGGAAACGCCGATCCAGTGAGCTGGCAGAGGGCGCAGGGTGGGGGTTGGGGGGTGGAGGGGGAGGGGGGCTGTAGAGGGAGGTGCGGGTCTGGAGCAAGGGGTGGTTGTTGTCGGGGCTGTGAGTGTGCCTTGGTATGCCAGGCTGATAATGCGTGCTCGGTCGTACGCGTCTTTGTTGTGCCGAGTGATTAGTTCCACTTTAGGGTTCTAGGTGGGTCATGGTTCTGGTATCGGTAAGTCCCGCTTATTGCTTCGGCCTCTTTGTCTCTCCATTCATCCATCCACGACAGTTTTCAGTCTCTGACTTGTGTCTGCTTCCAGAAGCGTCCAGTCACATCGTAGGTAGCATGATGACCACCGACTCCGACTCGGACGACGGCTTCATGGAGAAGATCGCTACTGCCTTCGGCCACCTCTTCTCCAGGTGCAGGCAACAGAACGGCACGGAATCGGCAGTGCGTGTCGACGTATGTGGGGATTTCGGACATTTTGGTTTTTATCGTTCTAATTATTGCTCGTCATCCTGTGCTGCCAATAACGCTTTTCACTTCGTGTTTGTGTTACAATTTAGTTAGTTTTGCATATACTGATTAGTGAACCTAGGTAAAAAGTGCGCTAAAAACTGACGGAAACATGCAAAACTTGCTCCTTTTTCATTATGTCGAACCCGGTCAAACTGTTAGAAGACTACACTTAAAACTCTTCCGTGAGAGATGCTGACTGTGGCTGCAGTGCTAACTGTGGCTGCAGTGCTGACTGGGGCTGCATTACTTGCTGTGGCTGCAGTGCTGACTGGAGCTGCAGTACTGGCTGTGGCTGCAGTGCTGACTGGCTGCAGTGCTGACTGGCTGCGGTGCTGACTGTGGGTGTAGTGATGTCTGTGGCTGTAGTGCTGACTGTGGCTGCAGTACTAACTGTGGCTGCAGTGCTGACTGGAGCTGCAGTGTTGACTGGAGCTACAGTACTTGCTGTGGCTGCAGTGTTGATTGTGGCTGCAGTGCCGACTGGAGCTGCAGTACTGGCTGTGGCTGCAGTGCTAACTGTGGCTGCAGTGCTGACTGGAGCTGCAGTACTGACTGTGGCTGCAGTACTGACTGGCTGCAGTGCTAACTGTGGCTGCAGTGCTGACTGGAGCTGCAGTACTGACTGTGACTGCTGTACTGGCTATGGCTGCAGTGCTAACTGTAGCTGCAGTGCTGACTGAAGCTGCAGTGCTGGCTGTGGCTGCAGTGCTGACTGTGGCTGTAGTGCTGACTGTGGTTGCAGTGCTGACTGTGGCTGCAGTGGTGGCTGGAGCTACAGTGCTGACTGTGGCTGCGGTACTGACTAGAGCTGTAGTGCTGATTGTGGCTGCAGTGCTGACTGTGACTGTACGTCGGCAGTGACAACGAGGAGGGCGTAGAGGACGGAGAGGAGGCGGAGGAGAGTGAGGCAGAGCCGCCCGCTGCTGACCCCAGGCCACCGGGTCAGACCGGCCAGGACATGCCGGACGGTGCGACCCGGCGTGCTGCATGATGTGGATTTGGAGAGGAATATAACTGGATTTTGTCTTATATGTGTATCAAGGTTGTGTTGTTTTGGTTACTTGCCCTTCGTTGGGCGACTGTCAACATCCCGCGCCATGCACACATGTTAGTTGAGCACATGTTGCACTGAGTTTCGTATGTGCGTGCCATCGCCTCTAGAAAATCCATAGCGCACATAACGATGAGCATGGTGACTTTTCGTCCCCCCGGAGGCAATTCTAAATCCACGCCCCATCTGCCCCAACGTCGTGACGGATGAGCTATGGCGGCTTCGCCACTCGCGGTGACTCGCCGTCCGCCGACACCACGGCTGGCTTTTCAGGCCCGGAGGTGATGGTGACGGCGTCAGTGGCACCGCCCGCCCAGCTGGCCACCTATGTGCTGATCGAGTCACGTGACCCGATGGATGTCACGCTAACGCCCCAGGCAGTTAACGTCACGCGGGAGGTGGGTGGGCTGTCGTGGGCGGAGCCGTTCACCTCCGACCACCGCTGTTTTGTGTCAACTCATCTTGTATGCCCTCTCAGTATGTCATCCGCAATTTCTGCCTATGTCGTATCCTGATTCTAGAGCGCACCCACTGTGCTTGGTTTTTGTTGGTTGACTTTGCAGCGTAACAATGGTCTTTGGTACCCGCTCCCTGCGGCTGTGCCCCGCCCGCTGCCGCAGCCGTCCGCTCACCAGCCGCGCGCTGCACCAGGTGGTGTCGTGGGTGACGGACGAACGGACCCGGGGGCCGGAGCCGCACCAGCAATCCTCCAAAAGGGGCCTCAGCGTCGACAACCGGCTGGGAGACGACTTCAAGGTCGTCGTGCTGGGCAGGGCGGAGGTACGACAGGTCGATCTAATGATCTTACACCAACAGCAGGCTGCCACTGTGATGTGCGCTGCTTTTGTTCCCGTCCAGTAATGTGGTGGGCTGCGTAGAGATTTGACAGAAAACGTACGTGCTTTTAAAGATAGTTTTTTGTATGGATGGCAACGTTCTGTCCATTTACGATCGTTTAGAAAAGGAAACGTCATTGCGCCACGGCCGTCGGGTGGTGTCACGTCAGCTCCTTGTCTACGCGACCGCGGCCGTTGGGTGGTGTCACGTCTGCTCCTTGTCTACGCCACCGCGGCCGTTGGGTGGTGTCGCGCCTGCTCCTTGTCTACGCCACCGCGGCCGTCGCAATAACTGCTGGCTGCTCTCCACGTGTGCTGGGCAGAAGCTGGGCGCCGAGAAGGTGCTGGCGGAGTGTATTTACGGCTACCAGGACGTCGTTCCCGGCTCTCCAGTACCGACCAGTCCCACCCAAGCGCTGAACCAGTGTCACAAGAGGTCAGTGACGGCGTACCAATTCGACGAGTGGCCGCTGTCGCTACTCATGTGGTCTACCGTCATAGCTTCGTGGGACACACGTAACAATCTCTGTTAGACATCACTTTGTGTGCGTATCTTGGCATAGTCGTGTCATCTTGGTGCGAGGAATTAGGTCAGGTTTTGCTGCAAGCGCTGCGTTTCTTAAAGTGCATTCCTCTCGTGTATCATAGGAGCATTATAGGCTTCGTTAATATGAATCGGTAATCGTTTTCCGGCACCGTGTTTGCGCGGCAGACTGAGTGCGGGCAGTGGCGGCAGCAAAGTGGAGGAGTTCATCGGCACCGTCCTAACGGCGGTCACCACGCCGCTACGGTTTGACGAGAGGACGCTGCCCGAGCTCTATCATCTGGCCATCCGACAGAAGATCAGAATAGAGGCGCCGGGTAAGGTAACCGTAGCAGTAATCAGACGGTGATGGCGTGCCGTGAGTTCTGACGCCGAAAGTGACCAACCTGCAGTCTCCCACCAAGTTCTGCTTGATCGGAGATATCGGACATCATTGGTATATACTATGGTAATGTTTACCGCCCCCAGACAGTGTCCATGGTTTCAAGTGGAGTAATAAATGGTTCGGGTGCCCCACTCCGGATGTTCTCTCCATTACCTTTCTAAAACGTCTGTTACACGCTCAGTAAATTGGTAATGCCACGTGGATTACAATGGTGAGCTGAAAAGAATCATAGCTTCAAGCGCGTTTGCCATCTTGCTCAAGTTAGCAAGTTCGCCAGCTTTAGTGGGTCGCCTGCAATGACAGACGCCTGGATTGTATTTCAGACAATCAATGAATCGGTGCACCTCCTGCCGCAATATATCTGTGGTAGCCTCTCCGATCCCGCCCCAGTCTGATGTGTCTCCCCCTCCCCGCGGCGGGAGGCTTCGAGCCTGCGCTGGCGCTGCTGCCGTCTCCCTGTGATAGCCTCTCCGACCCCTCCCCAGTCTGACATGGTTCCTCCCTCTCCCCGCGTCAACAGACTTCGAGCCGGCGCTGGCGCTGCTGCCGTCACGCTCGCTGCGCCGCCTGGTGTCGCTGCGGCGCCGCGCGGGCGACAAGGTGACGCCTTACCAGGCCGTGCTGGAGACGACGGCGCGCGGCGAGCACCGCGCTGTCCGGCTCACCTCACCGCTCCAGGTGAGTTGCGCGCTGTCCGGCTCACCTCACCGCTCCAGGTGAGTTTCAGGTCGTGGCAGCGTGGTGCACAGCCGATTTTGGTCTTAAGAGCACCAGCGTGTTGGCTTCGTTTGTTTGTCTTCGAGTGGCAGTGGTTTCCATAGTGAGGTCGAGCAATGGGATGAACAGTGGAGATTGTTGTATGTTGGAGAAGACATGAAAATTCATCAGTGAAGGTCAAGCGCCTCTTTAGCATGGCTTTTCTAGTACTCGATGTTGTTACTCGCTGGCACTGCCATACATCCCCTCCATTCAGCCGTCCGTCAAGGGGCGTGTTGACCTCTCCATGTCTGTATCGTGTTGTTCTGGCGGCACCGACAAACACCGCTAATGCCGCCGGCGTCGGCCAGGTGATAAACGGCCTATCGGCGCCCGTGTTGCTGCTGTACCACGAGGCAGAGCTGGCGGGCGCGCTGCAGGTCTCGCCTGCCGCCGAGGCGGCCAACCCGTTCGGCTCGCTACGTCAGGTAGCCGTGCTGAAGCCGGGCGAGGCGGCGGCTGTACCGCTATTGGTGGCCTACCACTGCCGCCTGCTGGTGCAGCCCGTCGGCACCAGGTGAGGCCCGGCGGTGCCAGTGCTGGTAGTGGCGCGGCTGGTGCTGGTGAGTTGGGCCGGCGGAGTGATGATGCCGTTGTTTTGTTTGTCAGTGGTGCTTCTTGTTGCGTGCATGGTCTGTATGCCAATGCGTGTGACGCGGAAGTGAGGACAAGTGTTTTGCCGCATGTGCGTGTAGCTAGGTCTAGGTCTCAGGTATAAGGGCATGCTCTGAAATTGACATTAACGCCGTCGAATGCCTAGGCGTTGCACTTCCGCATACAAACTTACGAACATTGTAACTTGTGCGCATGCTGCCATTACTACGAAATCCTTACGTGACGCATGAGGACACCAGCACCCTAATTCACAATGTCGGCACAACTGTTGTGTAACCCTCTACGCCGTACACTGCAAGTGTACATTCAGCTACGCTCATTTTAGCGTTCTTGACCGGTGGGTAACTTCACCTAAATGGTCTCTGAACTGCTCCAAGAACTCTTCGACCTTCATTGATTGAACGCCCACATGCTATTTGCCTCGCCTTTAATGCGAAACACGCGCATCTTGTCCTTTTTTCGGCTCTGGCTACCTGTCTTCTCTGTCAAGCGAGTTTGTGTTTGTATTTGGCAACGATTCATCTTATACTGATATTTGTTATTATTTTGCATAGTTTGAGCGCAATTAGATTTTCCGAGTTTGCTGATATGATAAGGTAACGATTTTGAATTTGCACCCGTCCGAATGTCAGCTTTTGAGGGCAGCTTGCTGCATTTTGTTGCTGTTACGTTTATAATATTATGGGAATTGTGTCATGGAAGATATATACGTTTGCTTTCGGTATTGATTACAATAATTGTTCTGATGCAGCCGGTGTTTGTGTTGTCAACACATCATGATGTCAACAAACGCTGAGATTAAGTGCAGAAGGTGCTATGTGTCTTGCATGTTTTCTTATTTTACCTGACGAATTTAAAGCCTGCTGACAGAGCTTCCTCCACGTCTCCGCCTGGACCGCTTTCGCATTCCTTCCCTTAGGCACGACGTGAGCAACGAGGCAATCTGGTGGAAGGAGATGGTCAAGAAGCCGGGACCGCACTTCATCCGCTGTGACCCCAGCTCCGGTCACGGCTACAAGGTGGTCGCCCAGGTGAGAGAAAGCGACCGCACTTGGCAAGAAGTCACGAGCGAGATTGGTATCGCCGGTCTACTCGAGTGGCGGCAGCTGGCACCAATGGTGATGCAGGCGTCACCAGGGGCAGGAGTGGAGCTGTGGATCTCCGGCTGGAACACAGCGCTCAGTGTTTCTGCCGCCTCTCGGCGAAACGCTTGCACTTCCAAAAACCGCTGACGGGCTATGAAAAATCGTTGCAAGCCCATGTGTTGTTTGACATTCGGTCCTTCGCTTTAAATGTGAACACATTTATGAGTCATAGTCACAGCCGTAGCCGTAGCTATCGCCCAGGAAGCTTGTGACCCCTCCGACCGTGACATGGCTATAGTCCTAAGTGTCATCTCCGCTCCGTTATAACTGGTGTGTATGAGAGTCGTCAGCTAGTGAACCGGGCTCGCAGCCAGCCCCCCCCCCCCGCCCCCGCCCCCGCCCCCGCCCCCGCCCCCCCTTCTGATCCGGCCTGCCCACGTCGTCAGGTGACAGTGGCGCGCGAGCCGCCGGACAGCCTGGCGGCCGGCTCGGAGGCGGCCGACGAGCGCGGCATGCCGGTCATGACGGTGCGTTTGCAGCCGGCCGTTATCGTGCACAACAACCTGCCGACGGCCGCGCTGGTGGGCGAGTACGGCGTGCCGGCCGGCGGCACCCTGCGGCTCACCTCGCTCGACCCCGCCACCAAGCAGGACGTCGCCGTACAGGTACGGGACAGCGGTGGGACGGGTAGGCGGGGACGCTGATGGTGCGGAAGGAGTACGGGGGTAGCGAAAATGGCGGGGACGGCGCGGCTGCGGATGGCTGCAAACGAGGCGGACGGCGCGGGCGCGCAGGGCGCTGGTTAGACGGGATGGACATGCTCGATGCTGATGGAGTGGGCAGTACGGGTGTGCAGATGTTAAAACGTCGCCGGATGATGCAGATACAGCGATGCTGATGGAGTGGGCAGTACGGGCGTGCAGATGTTAAAACGTCGCCGGATGATGCAGATACAGCGATGTTAAAACGTCGCCGGGTGATTCAGATACACCGATGTTAAAACGTCGCCAGATGATTCAGATACAGCGATGCAATCGGGACACTCGGTCCTGGCGCCGAGAATGCGATGGATACGCGACGGTCATGGTTTGCAACGACGCAAACACGGCAGATAGCAACATGTAGAAGGTTCGTGAGCAACGCCCTTGCAAGGCATTGGCATCACTGGTCCTCTGGTCGCCGTCAGCTGGCTGGGTATCGTGGCTCGCGCTGGTCAGGCCGTCTGGAGCTGTCTGCTGAGCTGCGCACCGGCGCCACCATAACGGTCGCCGCCGACCGGTCAGACCCATCTAGCGACAACGCCGGGAAGCTGACGTTAGAACTGCGTCGCCCGGAGCCGACCGTCATGGAGCTGTACCTGGGCGTGCCGTACTGGCTGGTGAACAAGACCGGCCTACCGCTCAGGGTCAAGGTCAGTGTCTAGCCTATCACAGGTCAGCAACGGACTTAGGCTGCCTTAATGCGCGTGCCAGTTTCGTGGCCAAGCACATCACTCTCTCAAGCTGATGATGGTGACAGGCCAGCTGGTATGAGCATACAGGATAGTGAGGCTACCTTAAAATGCGTCGGGTGAATGCCCTCGGCTTGTTATCTTTTCAAGTGTTCTGTGTATCTGTGCCCCTGTCCACCATCCATACTGCGCGCATCGGGTCTCAGTCGCCACCTGTCTGTCATGAGGCCAAGGCTTATCTGAGGATCTTTGCTTATCTGAGGCCGGCTGATTTCATCGGGCTCTCCGCCAAGCGCCTTTTCGTGATGCTCGGCTAAGCTCGTATGTTGTCAGGTATGATGATGACATCAGCGTTACGAGCAAACTGGTATGGTTTGAGGCGAGTGGCAGCGTTTTCTACTGTCACTGACTTGCCGCCATCGCGGTTGGTTTTGTGTCGCTATACCTTCCTTAACGGATGCGCAGACCGGTGCAATAGTCTTCGTGGCCCGGTGTGGTTCGATCTGTTCTGGTTCTTTGTGACCTGGCCCGGTGTGGTTCAATCTGTTCTGGTTCTTTGTAACCTGGCCCGGTGTGGTTCGATCTGTTCTGGTTCTTTGTGACCTGGCCCGGTGTGGTTTGATCTGTTCTGGTTCTTTGTGACCTGGCCCGGTGTGGTTCGATCTGTTCTGGTTCTTTGTGACCTGGCCCGGTGTGGTTCGATCTGTTCTGGTTCTTTGTGACCTGGCCCGATGTGGTTCGATCTGCTCTGGTTCTTTGTGACCTGGCCCGGTGTGGTTCGATCTGTTCTGGTTCTTTGTGACCTGGCCCGGTGTGGTTCGATCTGTTCTGGTTCTTTGTAACCTGGCCCGGTGTGGTTCGATCTGTTCTGGTTCTTTATGACCTGGCCCGGTGTGGTTTGATCTGTTCTGGTTCTTTGTGACCTGGCCCGGTGTGGTTCGATCTGTTCTGGTTCTTTGTGACCTGGCTCGGTGTGGTTCGATCTGTTCTGGTTCTTTATGACCTGGCCCGGTGTGGTTCAATCTGTTCTGGTTCTTTGTGACCTGGCCCGGTGTGGTTCGATCTGTTCTGGTTCTTTGTGACCTGGCCCGGTGTGGTTCGATCTGTTCCGGTTCTTTGTGACCTGGCCCCGTGTGGTCGGACCCCGTCCGGTCAGATTCCGCCTGATTTGGTCAGGGGTGATCGTGCCGGTGTTCGAGAGCGGACGTCTGGGGCCGGGGCAGCCCTGTCGTGAGGTGGGCGACGTAGCAGGGCCGGGCACCGCAGCGGCAACCTGGCACAGCTCTGACCCCGTCCACCACTCGCGCACGCCCTGACCCCCTCCAATGCTCGCACACGCCCTGACCCCTCCAACGCTCGCGCACGCCCTGCCCCCTCCATCGCTCGCGTACGCCCAGACCCCCTCGGCCACTCGCGCACCCTCTGACCCCTCCATCTCTCGCGCATGCCGCTGACGGTCGTGGCGCGCCGGTGCCGCCAGTGTTCGTCGTGCTCGTCTGCGCTGGAGTCGGTGCCGTCGGAGGAGCCAGTGCTGTTCCGGCCGCGCGGTTCCTCCAAGCTGCGCCTCAGCGTGCAGCAGTCGCCATGGAGCCCGCCGTTCAGCGTCAGCGCTGTGGAGACGGCCGGTCTTGTGGTCTGCCGCGACAAGGAGCGACACAAACGCTACAGGTCGGTGGCGGGAGCAGCTGCGCTCGCTGTAGTGGAGGAGAGGCGCGTGCGGTCACTGGTTTTTACCGGATTCCATGGACGCGGAGCAGAGTTCGGTACAAGCCGCCTGATAGATAGCCTTTAAAATGCAATCATTCAGTTTGTCTTATGCTATATAGTTTTTGTCGGTATAGAGGACGGATTCGGAGCATCCCAGAAAGAACGGAACAGACGTCATAACTCAGCGGTCAGAACAGTGCAAACAACCGGTGAGTGATGCCCTTCACGCCTGTCGGCAGAGTGTTGATGTCCGTGTCGCTGTCGCACCTTCTGCCGACCAAGATCATCACGTTCAAGCCGTACTTCATGCTGCAGAACAACAGCCGCCACCAGCTGATGTACATGGAAGAGGACGAATCGGCCGACCTCTGGCTGGACATGGCCCCACGCCAGGTAGGCCCGGGAGCGCCATCCGCAGGCATATCACAGCGAGCACCAGCATTGCGGTGCCTATGTTGCTTCGATAGAGCGCGTCTAGACATTCAAGAGGGCGTGTCTTGAAGGGTGCTGTAGGAACCGCTCACATGCGTCGTCATTGACAAGTTTGCGGGTCAATGACGTCACACTTGTTTGTATTCTGCGCGCCTCTGCAGGTGTCTGCGTTCTGGCCGGCCACCAACAGCCTCCGTCTGAGTATCAAGTACCGCGACTCGCGTGTAACGTCACAATGGTTCTCCATCATCACGCAGCACCAGACCACCCTGCGCATGGCGGGCGGCGTGAGTGACGCCATAGGAGTGACGTCAGAGACAGGGGGCCGCTGAAGTCACCTGTGTCTTTATGACCAGGGTTGTGAAATTTAAATGATTGCAGCAGGATGCTAGAATGTTCGATTGTGTTTTGGAGTTTCTCCCGAGGGTATGAATATACGGTTTAGTCATACTTTGTTTCCCACTCACTGGTATTGTCGGCATTTTTGCATACCATGCCCAAACGCCCTAAGGTGGGCAGGGTGGTGGTGGCGACGGTCATGTGTCACCTCTCGTGGCCGCCGTCCGTTCGGCATCAATGCGTGCTACCCTGCCGTCTCACGCTGGGCGTTTGATTCTCTGAGCGTCGGGTGTGTGAATACTCCACCGTAGCCTGTCGCGCAGTCGCCGCTCCCCCGCCCTCGCTGCGTGCTGTTCTGATCGATGTGGGGCCGGCCGGCCGACGCCAGTCGGCGCTGGTGGTGGAGGTGACCGGCGGTGTGGAGAGCCCGTTCCTGGTCAGCTTCGAGCCGTACTCGGCCGGCGACGCTCCCGTCCGACTGGAGAACCTCTGCGACGATCTCTTCCTCAAGTTCCACCAGAAGTCGTCCGGGCAGGTCAGCGTGCTGCTGTGGGCGGCCACTTGCCATCAGAGCCTCACGCGCCATGCCGTACCTGATGAAAGGGCCTGTAAGCGCTGTTGCCAGGGGCTACGGTTAATATGGCTTATGTTGGTATGACAATATCAATCGGAAGTAGTCGGGAAAGTTAGGGTGTACTGTCGAATGTGTTTACGAAATAAACTTTCACTCCCTTACACGGAATAGGTTGTATCTATCATCATCAAGATTGCCAGATCGCATACTTGGGTACACAATGACTGAGTAATTGGCACTTGGTTGTCTCTCACTGGGCCTGTCGTGGGTGCAGGTAATGCTGCTGGGCCCTTACCAGTCGATGCTGTACACGTGGGATGACCCGACGGCTGAGCGCCAGCTGCTGTGGAACGCCTACAACAGCAAGGCTGTCGACATGGCCGCTGTGATCGAGAAGGTCTGTATGCAGGTGGAGGAGCGCCGGGGAGGGCCGAGGGGCTTGACCGTTGTGCTGGCGTGATGACCTGTGCTTGTGCTGGCCTGATGTCTCGCGTGTGCCTGACAGGGATACCATGTAGTCTTCAGAGGAACCTGTAATGGTTAGAGATGGCCAATAAAGTATCGTCTATGAGAGAGAAGAAGGTCCACGCTTCCTAAGATCTCTTTGTATTCTCGCAAATGCAAATACCAATGTACGTTCGTCGGAGGCAGATGTGTGCCTGGATCCCAAAGGTGGATCCAGGATCCCATAGAGCCCTATGCTAATGGGACCCTGTGATCGGATCCTGAGATATTTGTTGAAATTCGAGGCACATTCTGGCTCCTGCTGGTTTCCTGGCTCGAAAATGGCAGTGCTCCACGGCGGCTGCTCGTGTCGGGTGTTCTGCCCACGTATAATGGTGCTCGGCTGGCCGCCTGCCGTTTGTGCCGCACTACGGACGCCTGTCACCTGGGTTTTGTACAGGACGGATTCGGCGAGGCGCCGCTGACCCTGCACACAGTGAAGGAGAGCCGACTGGCACGGCTTTCCTCCAGACTGCGCCGCTCGCTCAACAGCACGCCCCGCGCCTCGGTGGGCGGCGGCAGCAGCACCGACGACAGCGACACAGAGACCGGCGAGCAGGCGTCAGAGGTGGCCCACAGACAGGTGAGGCGGCAGCAGCACTGACGACAGCGACACGGGCACCAGCGAGCAGGCGTCAGAGGTGGCCCGAAGACAGGTGGGACTGCAGCAGCACTGACGACAGCGACACAGAGGCCGGCGATCAGGCGTCAGAGACGGCACACAGACAGGTGAGGCGACAGCAGCACCGGCGACAGCGACACAGAGACCAGCGAGCAGGCGTCAGAGGTGGCACATAGACAGGTGAGGCGGTGGTCGGGCCATACTATGGTGCAGCTGGGGTACCCTGTGTCGCAGTACGTTTACTCGACACCTTGCCACCACAGCTGCCTCTGCGACAGCCACCGGCATGCTGGCGTTGTCGGTCTTTTTGTTTGAACGTAATGCAGGTGCGAGTGTAAATGGGCTATTAATCCGTCGAGCAGATGGTTGTTCGCATGTAGAGAGAAAATGTGCCGATGCCTCCGTCGCTGCTGCCGTCCGCCGTTATCTCTCACGGACCCGCCCCTTCGCGCAGATGCTGCGTCCCCGCACGCGCCGGGACCGCACCACCGTCTTCTGGGTGAGCTACATGGTCGGCGCGCAGCGGGCGCTACTCTTTACCCAGGATGAGCGGCAGGCGGTGCGCGTGCGCCAGCGTGTCGACGGCGAGCGCGCACGACTCGAGCTGTTCCTCTCGCTGCGCGCCGCTGGACTGTCGCTGGTACGGTGGAGTAACGATCGCAGCGGAGTTAGGGGAACTAAGGGGTGACCAGGATCTGGCCGAGGTTGGCGTAACCTTGCTTGTGATATATGACCTTGCGTTGCTGCGGTGATCGTGTTACTGTTTCTGAGCTCTCCAAGTCAGCAGAGAGGGGACGTATGTTGTATTTCACTGCCGTAATGTTATGGCGTACGTGCTGACAAAGTTGTGTATCAATGGAAGCATCAGGCGTGTTTTCCTATGGCAGTGCTTTACGTCAATAGGTGGATTGCGCCGGTTGGTGACTCGTCCATGTCGTGACCGTAGACTTCCCCTCGCCCGTACTGTGACCTTCGCGTTATTACGACGTGCATCCGGACGGCGCGTTATTTATCCGATTGCTACGTAAGCCTTGACCCATGCTCAGACTGGCATATCACCTCCGACTCGTTTTCGTAGGTACTGCTCCTACTCTTACTTGACACGACCGTAGGGTGCTTTGTTCTTAGGCAACCCTTACGCAAGCCCTCGCCTTCAGGTGACCCCTGAACCCTGCCTTGACTGTCAGGCGACCCGTGACTCATGCTCCAACCATGAAGCGCCCTGACCTCACCACGACACCTTGCCCCTATCGTGACCTTGAGATGCCCCCCGACCGTGATCCGTGAAGTGAAGTGGAGTGAGGTGAAGCGAAGTGAAGTGGAGCTTGTCCGTGAAGTGTGCCGTGCCCGCCAGGTGACGGCCGGACGCCAGGAGCTGCTGTACGCCAGCATGCGCTCGGCGCCGGCTGCCTGGCACGTGTGCGTCCATGACAACTGGAAGCCGCTCAACCTGGAAATGAGTGCCTGGATCGAGGACAAACACAACAACGACATCGCCAGGGCCAACATGAAGGAGTACATCGAGGCAAGTTGGTGCCAGGGAGGTGCTAACGGTGACAGATACCTATTTGAAGGATTCTCTCAGCCTGTACAAATCGTTGATGTGTATAACTTTCTGACATGCTTTGGATATACCAAGATGGCCTCGATAAAGTCGCCGTCGTGGTCCACATGGCTGTTGCATTGCTCAGAGATACCTCAACGTCAGTAAAACTCCTTTATCCGGCCATTTTCCAAAGCCAAAACAAGTATCGACGCTTTGGTCGGCGTCCAGTGTCCGTTGTCAGTGTATGGGCTCCGTGGCCATGGCTTCCGGCGGTCGCCGCCAGGTGGACCTGGCCAAAATGCAGATGACGCGGCCGTTCTACGGCCGGCTGCGGCGCACGCAGCGGCCCGCCATCTGGGTCCACTACCGCCGCTCCGCCACGCTGCGCTATGTCCACTTCCGGCTGCACCGGCCGCAGGTACGGCTGCTGCCGCTGGTGGGGCCGGCGGCCGGTCAGACTGCGCCGGGGCCGGGCCGTATCGGTGAGCCGTGGTGTCAGGGTGGTCAAGTCAGGCTTTGTTGGTTGGATGTTTTGCCGTGCTGGTTCAGGTGTTGACAGGCGCTGCAATTCTCTTACCTCTTTTTAAGTAGATAATTTTCCTACAGTTCTTGTGGCGGTGCTTGTCTCAAGTGTAAATTTTGGATTTCATGATACTTTGATATTAGCAACATTTCCGACATTCCCGCTGATGAAATGTTGTGCTGACATGCTGCAACACTTATCGAGCACAACTCGGCAGGATGACTGTCTCACTGCCACCGTGCTACCGTGCTGACGAGTCGTGGTCCCCACCAGATCGACTGCCAGGTCCCGGGCTCTGTGTTCCCGGTGGTATTCCATCGCGTACCCCCTCCCGCTACCGTGCTGACGAGCCGTGGTCCTCACCAGATCGACTGCCAGATCCCGGGGTCTGTGTTCCCGGTGGTGCTGCACCGGGTGGCGCCGCCGTGGCGCGTGGCCGAGAAGCACGGCGTTGCGCCGTTCTTGGAGGCGTGCGCCCTGGTCAGGGACGGCTCGGAGGAGGTGCCACTCAACCTCAGGTCAGGGACGACTCGGAGGAGGTGCCACTCAACCCCAGGTCAGGGTCGGCTCGGAGGAGGTGCCACTCAACCTCAGGTCAAGGTCGGCTCAGAGGAGGTGCCACTCAACCTCAGGTCAGGGTCGGCTCGGAGGAGGTGTCACTCAACCTCAGGCCAGGGTCGGCTCGGAAGAGGTGCCCCAGGTCTCGCCAGGGATGTTGAACTCTCTAACTTTAGACCACGGATTGGCCAGGCGGTGTTTGTTGTCCACCAAGTTTCTCAAGTTGAGTCATGTAGATAGTGAACCAGGGGGCTCTCTCAAGTATAAGCGTTGACGTCATAGGGACTATCTGCACCAGCCTTATGCGAAACGCTGCGTGTCTCTGATGTGATAGGCACTTGAAGATCCTGGTGCAGGAGTTCTCTCTGGAACTCGACAAGGGCCTGCTGGTGTCGATGTTCGACCTGGTGGTGCCGCTGTTGCCGCCGCCCCCGACCAGCCAGATTGGACTGGTCCAGGACCTTTCGGCCGCCCACCAGCCGCTGGTCCCAACCAAGTCGCCGGTAGGTGGGCTGAGGTCACCGACATCTGGCGGTGGGCACGGCGTGGTGATTGTGTTACGTCGCATGTGAGCCGGTGACGTCATGTCTCGTCGACGCGTCCTCGCCAGTTCCAACTGCCATGTTGAGGAAATATGTTTCAAATATGCTAACAGGGCATCAATATTTTTGTTGAATGATTTTGACCGGTATGCATCAGTGGCGAATCCGTGCATATAGCGTCCCTCTAAGTCCCTCTAAATAATCCAACTGTATATTATACGGTTACATGCCGATGCTTCCGCTGTCTTTCACACATGAGAAGTGAGAATGACGGGTCCGCCGTGTGCTGTTGTCCAGCTCTCTTACGACATCCTTCTGCTCTCATCCTCCACCGACCCCGCCTGGTCGTCTGTTTCAGTCGCTGACGCGTCTGGAGCGGGCCATCATTGAGTTCGTGCACCTGTCGCCGCTTAAGTTGTCGTTTTCGTTCTCGCCGCGGGGGGCGCCGCTGGTGGGTGGGCCGCCACCTGACCAGGCCGCCTGGAAGCGGGACCTGCTCGGCTTCCTGGCTGAGAGCGTCGGCGCCCCGGTCACCGAGGTCACCGAGGCGGAGCTCAAGTGAGACGCCCGCCACAGCCGGTGCAAACAGGGAGCCCCGGCTGCGATGCGGGTGTGAGACGCTTTTGGATGTAAGCGAGCGCTCGAGCTGAATTCCTCAGATGATGGATGTACTTACCAGCTATAAGAGTCGGACTTGAGCTGTCCCATGCATATGCAGCAATGATGGCAACGTTCATTGTTTGGGGGATTGTGTGTTTTCTCCCCCTGATAATAACGTAGCACATTATCAGTATAGATATCATGCCGCGGAGTCCTCAGATGCGTCCGTATGCTGATCGTGTGCTGATGTATAATACCATGATGCGTTGCTGCGCCGTCGCCAGGCTAGGCTACTTCGAGCGTCGTGGCATCTCCCTCTCCCCGGCGGACCTCCTCTCGGAGGTGAAGAACCACTACAAGTACCAGCTGCTGCAGGAGGTTCGTCACGGCCAAGGCGTGTGGTCGTCCGTAAACGCGTAATCGAACAGAATTGACCGGACTTCCTACCTCATCTAAGTGGCGAGCGTAAATGTTTGCACAGTAAACGCATGGACAAGAGGGTCGAGCTCCACTTTGTTGTTGTAATCTCGTCGCATATAGCGGGTTTGGGGTAGGTCGTAACATTTGGGGTAACATGTGCTCGTGCCGATGATTTTTCACACCGTCTCGTTTCAGGTGTACGTCCTGATCCTGGGGCTAGATGTTCTGGGAAATCCGTACGGACTGATCAAGGACTTTGCCCAAGGCGTATCAGACTTCTTCTACGAGCCCTACCTGGTGGGTGCCCTTCGTCCTTGTCTGCACGATATCGCTAGGTGAATGTTGTTCCTTTGGGATTCGGGGTTCGATAATTTACTTTGTGCTGGCGGGCGGTTTATAGAGGGGTCAGAGGCGAGTTATTCCGTTTCAGGGGCATGCCTTTCTATGTACAGCAGGACATGTGTGCTGGCACCGGACTAGGTCTCCCATGCTGCGAGCGTTATGCACTCAAAAGACGTTTTCGCGTCTTGAATACCTTTTGTTCTTATCTTGTTTGTATCTGAGACAAAATCTCCCCGCACAAAACTTGTCAGGTATGGTCAAGCTCCACTCGGTATCCGGTCGTGCCTGGTTCTTCATACTTTTCTGGCTTGCCAACACCGCCGTACCGCTGTTATTCCACTCTCCACCGCCAGGGTGCCATGTCCGGTCCGGAGGAGTTCGCCGAAGGCGTGGCGCGTGGCGCTCAGAGCCTGTTCGGTCACGTGGTGGGCGGCGCCGCCACCTCCGTTTCTCTGCTGACAGAGTCGCTCGGCAACATGCTCTCCGTGCTCAGCTTCGACGAGGACTACAAACGGGTGAGACGTCTGCCGGGAGCCATACACGAATGGGAGGCGCGCTACGCGCGGTGGTGGGTCCGCGCCAGGGAACTACGAACTGGATGTGGGCGTGGGTGTGGGTGTGGGTGGGTGTGTTTTGTGTGTGGGTGTGTTAGCAACGCGGGGAGTGGGCAGGATAAGCACTGTAGGTGATTGGGGTTACAGCGAAGACACGAATGAAAAGTATCGCTGAAGGGCTGCAAGTGGATGAATGTGGAGGACGTGGCAGGACTAGATTACTTCGTTTACGCCCACAGCAGGCACGTGGTCCTGGTGTGTGTGTAGCTGGTCTGGCTGCGTGTAGCGGTTTTCACGTGTACTGTGTCGCCGCCCCCCCACCCCTCTGCGTCCGTCACAGCCTTCTGATGTCGCCCGCAGAAACGGAGGATCTGGATGAACCAGCGAGCTGGCCTGCCGGAAGCTCTGCTGGTGGCTGGCAGGACCTTCGTCATGGGCATCGTTCTGGGCCTGGCCGGGCTCGTCATGCACCCGTACAGAGGTTCGCGCGGGGTGGTAGACGGCGGTGGGTTGAGAGTGAGGCTGCGGTAAAAGGCGGTTTTTCTTAGGTGTTCTTCTCATTGATTGTCATTCTGGAGTGACTGGCGTCTTTCGATATTGTTGATGGGGGTAGGCCCGATTTTCGGCAGGCGTGTAGCAAATTGTCAGTTGACCATATCGGCTGACGATTAAGACAGTGGCTAATGTTTTGGTTTATCTGTACAGGTGTTGTCGCGATCTCAGTCCCATACTGAAGATCATACGAGTGTTGGCAAGGAGTGGGGCAAGCTACTTGTGCACCCGACTGGAGCTATCTCTCAGCCGACAGCCTGTATAACTCTTTCGTGTGATATCTTCGAAATCGTCCGTACCTCACCCATTTTGCCCCGCCCCATCGTCTGTCTTACCCCGCTTTGCCCAGCTTTGCTTCCTCGCAGCTCTCAGCTGACCTGACTTGACCTGACCTGACCCGCAGGTAGTCGTGACGGCGGCGTGGAGGGCTTCTTCTGCGGCGTGGGCCGTGGCCTGCTGGGCCTGCTGACCAAGCCGGCCGGCGGCGTGCTGGACATGGTGGCTATGGCCATGGACGGCGTGTCGCGCGCCGTCGAGCTCGGCGAGCAGGTCATCCGAGCCAGGCTGCCGCGCCACGTCAACCCCTACACGGTGCGGCCGCCTGTCGGACGGAGCTCGACCGCCGCCCGGTCACCGTGCACAACTGCATGTGGTGTGACGTGTGTCATTTGATTGTGCAGTGGTCAGTTGTCAGCTGATGAACGACGGCCATAGTGCTGCGACGTCGTTCTGGGGTCTAGGTCGTGGGTGGGATCGCGGCTTGTCGTTTATCGCCGTTATGATCCAGCCATTGCTCGCGTATCTATTAAGCATAGGCCGTGAACCAGTGGCACGCTGTTGACGCGCGCGCCGCTGATCAGGCTTGGCCACGGCCGTCTCGTCTGCGTCGCGTCTGTGGGGTGCCGCGGCCGCCGCCCCCACCATCCGGCCGGCCGGTTGTTTTTACCCCGTCTCCGCGGTCAGCCGGCGCGGTCGCCTGCCACCGCCCGCCGGCGCGGTCCACTGACCCCGTTCCGCGGCCCCACGCCGACCTGACCTGGCCTGACCTGGCGGCTGGCCTGGCAGGGCGTGCGGCCGTTCTCCCCGTACGCGGCGCGCGGTCAGTACCTGTTGGGCTCGGTGTGCGAAGGTCGGCTGGCCAGGACGGATGTATACCTGGCCCACGCGGCGCTCAGCGCCTCCGACAGGAGCGACATCTGCCTGGTCACGGACCGGTGAGGAGGCCGCCGCATCGGAGGGGGGGGGGGGGCTGTTGAGGGCGGCCGTCTGGAGAAAGCATGGTGTTGTCGATATGCAGTCACGCATGTGTACGTCCAGATCACGATGGCAGTAGAGTTTAGCGACGTCAGTAACCTCTACAGATACATATGGGCTAAGGGAATCATGTTGTGCATGTGCAATTCACAAACACTAAAATGTACAGTAATGCTGCAATTTCTAAACAGGCAGGTTTCGGCATGGTCAAATGTCAACAAAACGTACGTGCGTTTTTGTCATGGCGTTGTTAGCTAAAGAGCTCGAGCGGCTGGTGATCACCTGCTAACGTCCCGTCGGCAGACACGTTCTGCTGCTGCAGTCGAACCGACTGTGGGCCGGCTGGGACCTGGACTGGTCGGTGGAGGTGGCTGAACTGGACGGCGTGCCGCGCGTCGAGGACAACAAGCTCGTGCTCAAGCTCAGGAAGGTGGGTAGATGGGACGGTCGCCGACGGGGGGATCTTGTCTTCAGGTCGTTTCAGAGAGTTAAATGAATATTTGTGCCATTGCGAATATCTTTGCGGTGTGCTACTTGCCCTTCATTGTATATACATACTGTAGACCTGTCTTGCATATCCGTGAATGAGATGCCCGGAAGAAAGCATTTCCTTAGGGGTGTTCATGAGTCATAGTTTCAAGTATAGCCTTTGCGATTCGTGCTGAAAATGTGTATGTTGCATTATGAGCTGACCATATCGTGAATGGTAGCTTTTTTAGTCCTCCGTGATCTCCATTGCACGGGTAGACGACTGTCTGCCCCTGTCCTCTGCGCCTGGCCGCACGTCGTCCGGCGCTCTAGCTGTCGACGACGCCAGACGAACTCGTGCACGCTGTTTCAGAGTGACGGCCATGACTGGTTCCGGGTGGAGCGACGCGAGCTAGAGTCCGAGGACATCGAGCTGCTCCAGTGGCTGCAGAACAAGATCGAGCGCGCGCTAGTGCTCGGCATGTGGTAGCTCACTGGCGGTCCACCGCGCCGGAAGCAAGTCTGTCACCATCCCGCGGGTAATCGGGTTCTGTCCTCTTGTATGCCTTCTCTTCTGCGCCTCGCACACGCTCCTGTCCCCTCGACATGATGTCAATATCCTTCCAGGTTTTTCTCGTTTGCCTGTTTGGGCCAGTGATGAACATCGCATAGCGGTATCACGGACTGAGCATGCGACGAAATCACAGACGTTTGTGGTATGGCCAGCGAGCGAGTCGGGTGTTCTGGACGAGCCCGTCGTTGGCCGGATCAGCCGTGCGGTCTCCATGCCGGCCTGTGTGATCTCTGAGGGGCGTTTCGCGGCCTCCGGTACGGCCCATCCGGCGTGAACCGCAGTGTCGAGCGCGCTGGGTCTATGGTCGAAGTTACCTAGCACCGGATTTGGAGTCCGAAATCATCGGAACGCTGAAGTAGAAAGGGAGGGCTGGCACGAATGTTGTGTCGGCAGACGGGACATGATAATAAGCGGCCCTCTCACTGACGCTCTTGATATCGTCAGAGGGCGTCTGTGACGTCATGCCGTGGTCAGGCAGAGTGGTGCAGCCGGTAGGCTGTTTGTGCTGCATCGGCAGTGTTTATGCGTACAGACGTTTGTCATATGATACCGGTTTATTGGGGACATTTATCTGGGAGTCTATTTTTGCGGCGTCTTCGCCTTTCGTCGGAATGCTTGTGGATGCGTTATCATTGTGTTTCCGATTTGTCTTCGCGAAGGGTATGCTACTTTGTTCTCTCGGAAAAGCAGTGGGCCATGTATTGGACAGGTTTTACACCGTTTGCGAGCCATTTGTCGGCGTGAAGTTCGCGGCTGAACTCCCGGGCTAAGTGTGTATTCTATACCTTGCTGATCGGATGCGAGGCTTCATCGCAGTAATGCTGTGTGGGGGGGGGGGGGGGGGGGGATGGGAAGACGTGGCGTCCTGTGAGTGCGAATGCCCAGTGCTGGCGCGGCCGATAACGGCAGCGCCAGGGCGCGGCGGGCACACGGAAACCGCTCGTATCAGCCCCGTTCCACGGTGTATCTCAGTGTCTAGTCAGGCCTTGTCTGTGTTATCGCGGAGCGCAGCGGGAGCCGATCGCGCCCGGCCGCCGCGCCACCGGCCGCCGGCTAACCTCGACCGTGACGGCCCGGCCGCCGCGCCACCGGCCGCCGGCCAACCTCGACCGTGACGTCACGTCACCCTCGTCGACGTCACGGCGTCTGTGCTGGCCGTCCGTGACGACGATGGAGTTCATCAGTCGGGGAAAGCGCGATTACTGATCGGTTCCGTGTGAGACTTTGACGTCTGTCACGTGTCAGCCACTTAATCTGCGCAGTTGATCCTCTTGTCGCCATGCAACGATCGGCCTCCAGAGTGGGTTACAGTGGCTGGTGCCAATTTCCAGCCAGGTGTCATTTTGTCGTAAGTTGATTTTGTCATATCAATTTCCCGGATCTAACGCCCGCCCCGTCACTGGGCCTGCAATCCACACTTCCCTGATGGTGTGTCACGCACCGCTTTCAGCGCGTTTTTATCGCGGTGATTCTCTTCTAGGCGGTTTTTGTACCGGGGATTAATTGCATGAAAGCGATCAGCAGACATGAAATGACCAGATCTGTTCAGCTAGTTTTTGCAGTGGCATTGCCCTCGCCCGAACTGGAACGTCAGGTAGCTGTTCCGGGTGAGCACTTTTTTCTTCCGCCCTGGGATTAAGTCTTTACCGTCGGTGTTGACGATGGCTGGTCACATGCCGTTTGGCAGTTGTCACGTGACTCAGGACGGCGTAACGGGGAGCCGAGCGACTCTGGCAGGGCAAGTGAGGCGGCTTGGTACCAGCGCCGCGGCAGAGCACGCGCATCAGCCGGACGCTGTGTGGTCGGAGCTGGCCAGCCTCGGATCTGGCTTGTTTGCCGCGCTCGGCCACGTGGACGGGTTGGAGCTGTCGAAGAGCGATGTGGCTTGTGTTTGGTCTGTTTTTTGGTGGTGTGACGAACAGGGGTGGTACTGTGTTAACGCTGTAGTGTGCTGGGCCAAGTGTTCAGGAGTCTCTGTATCACTATACCGGGATTATTTGAAAAGTGTGGGGAGTGTCTGTCGATGTGACGAATATAGTATGCTCGGTTATCGTTTGTGGACCACACGCCGCATCCAGGTCTCAGACGATCGCAGCCGTTGAAAGTATGGCGTCTCATTCCGAACACTCATTTCCGAACACTTTCATCTCTGAACACTAAGCATCAGTGCACAGGCAAAATTAAAATCGGTTTGAAGTTTGTCGGTTTCCGCATTAACATTTTAAGGTTACAGGAGCACAACTCATTTTCAGATCGCAAACATGGCCGCATAATTGCCTACACAAATGAAAACTGCCCAGCCGCCATTCCTACCACGTTGTTCGACTACTAAGCGAGGAAAGAACGACGCGTTCCTATCCGGACTTCTCTGTCTGGCTGGACAAGATAAAGCATCACGTACTGAACAATGGTCCGGAACGGCTCTCCCAACCATCTCGGGAGCGTATCCACGGCTTCTAACGGCCGCCACAGAAGCACCTACGGCACTTTCACGTCGCGATAATGGCTTCTCAGCCCGTAACGCTGCGCAGCCGTACGCCGCCCCGTCTTCCCCCGCGAGCGGAACAGAAGCCGGGCTGGCGGGCGGGAGGTGTCGGTAGTGTCGGCACGCGCGAGGATTGCCGCTATCTCCTGATCAATACCACGCCGTTATCGACAATCGGGTCGACCGGCCGCCGCCTCCTTTGTATACCGTCAGTCCGGCGGTGGCCGTGCGGCGGCGGCGACGCAATAGAGATATCCGGCGCGACCTCGGTGCGCGCGGGGACTAATCCGCCCGGCCGATAGCTGTCTCGCCTCACGCGCTGGGTCGGGTCGGCCGCGGGGTCGGACCGCACCGCGCCGATCAGGCCCGCGGTCGTCTCACAGCGCGCTTGCGCCGCGCCGTCCGTTGGCCGGTCCGGCAGCCGCGCGTCGACTGAACGACGGCCAGCGGCGCAGGGAGGGGCGCCGCGTGCAGCAGCCGGCAGTCGGCTGCCGGGAGCGGCGTCCTCTGGGCGGCGGCCACGCTCCGCTGCTGGCGCGACGCACGCCGCCGCCGACCGGCGTCAGTCGCGTTTCCCGACAGCTGGCCTGCGAGCGAGTCGGACCAGCAGCGGCGAACGCGTCGGCAGTGGCAGCAAACAGGCCAACGCGGACGGGCGGCGCGCGGACCGAGCGTAGTGACGGAGCGCCAACGTTGCGCTTGGCGCACGGGGGGCCCGTGGCCCGACACGCCCAGCCGGCGGCCGGCGCACGCCGGAAGTGAGCTCCAGTGACGCGCCTACCGCGGCCATGGCGACGGACGCCGGCGCGCGCGCGCCGGTGCCGGCCTGGAAGCAGAAACTACTGGAGAAGCGAAGCGCCGCGGCGCGGTCGGGGGGCTCGGCGAGCACGCCAGCAGCCGGTGAGCGGCCCTTCAGACCGGTCCCCGGCGAGCGGCCGGCCGGCGGCTCCGGCTCCGGCCGACCGGCCCAGAGCCAGAGCCGCGCCGGTGCTGCGCCGGACTGGGCCGCCGAGAGCGGCAAGCGGCCCGGCGGCAGTTGGACAGGAGCCGCGACCGAGGGAGGGCACACCGATCGCTACATCACGGAGCGGGGCGCGATCCTGGGCATCGTGACTGGGCCGGGGCGTGACCGGAGTGGCGGCCAGTTCCGCACAGACTCCAGCGACGCATGGCGCAATAGGGAGCTCAAGATGGGCGTCAGCGTGGCCTGCACCAACATGGCGATGGCGACGAACCCGAGCCGGCTTGCGCACATGCGGCCCTACCGGCTGCTGAGACCGGCTGGTGGCGACAAGCCGCAGCCGGACGACTCGGACTCCAGCAGTGAGGAGCTGCGTTACGGACCCGGCATCGTGTCGCGGCTCAAGGACCGCTATATCTCCATCACGCTGCGCGAGTCGGTGGGCGTGCGGCGGCCGGCGCTGCGGCGCGTCACCAGCCTCGAGGACATGCTCGACCAGGAGGGCGCCTTCCAGAACGGCGACGTCACGGACAGCTTCATCCTGGATGGGCGCGGCCGCGGCCGGCCCGACTCGATGAAGCGGGCCAAGTCTGTGGGCGACCTGGCTTCCGGCCGGCCGGCGGCGGTCGCGCCGGATGGAAGCCGGCAGCTGCAGCGGCGCGACCGGAAGGAACAGCCGCCGGCGATAGCAACCGAAAAGATAGTCATCGTGGAGCAGACGCGGCCGCGGCCGCCGGCGCATCCCGTGCTGGTACCGCCGAGCGACAAAGCCGTGCAGACACCGGACCCGCCGCCCGCCGAGAAGGACGCACTGCCAGCGCCCGATACCGTACGCACCGTCAAGCGGATGTTCGAACCGTCCCCGCGGCGTGTGGGCACGCGCCCGGCCGGCGACGCCAAGGGTGCGGCGGGTCTGCGGACTGGCATGGACCGGCCGGGGCAGAGGGCCGCGCGACGAGCCTCCCCGGCCAGCCGACCGGCGTCGGCGGCGACCACACGCCTGGCGACGAAGACGGCTACCACCTCGTCGCTCAAGTCGTGTATCCGTGACAAGGCGACGACGACCGGTGCTGTGAGGAGCCCGGCACTGAAGCCGTTCGTGTCTGTTACGGCTCCGGCGGCACCCGCGACGCCCACCTCGCCTTGCAGTCCGCCGGTTCCACTGGGCGGCCGTCAGGTCTCGCCCGCGACAGCGCCGGCCGGCTCCGCAGGCGACCGGCACGACAAGCTCACCTCCTGGAGCCAGCTGCGCCAGGGCGGCTCGCAAGCGGATCACCCGGCCCCGGCCCCGACCCCGGCGCCGGCGCCGGCCGAGGCGACCTTGCCGTCCAGCCCGGCGCGGACCGCCGGCGGGGTCAAGAAGCCGCTGTCAAGGGAGTCGAGCCTGGAGCCGGCGTCGCCAACGTCGTCCCCGGTTCGGCGCCAGGTCGGCATCATCAAGCCCACCCGAAAGGTGGAACACCGCGACGAGTTCAACCGGCGCAAGAACGCACTCAACCACGTCAAGAACAGCGTGGTGGAGAAGGAGATCGCCGTGGTTGGCACTGAGTATCTCAAGAAGAAGGACTTGGAAGAGACGGCGTCGCTGAGCAAGCCCGCGCCTCCGCTGAACGGGACGAAGGAGCCGCCGGCGGCACGGGAGGATGTGCCGCCGCCGGCGCTGCCGCCACGCAAGGCCGTGCTGGAGCCGAAGGAGACCTTGCCGCTGACGGTGGATACGATGCCACCTCGGCCGGCACCCTTCCAGGGCATCATCCTGAAGCCGGTGCCGAAGGCCGACTTCTGTCGCCCGACCGAGCAGGCGGCGCCGGAGCCGGCGCCGGCGCCCAAGCTGACCCTGAGCTCCGCGCATGCGGCGAGGCCCGATCCTGCGGCAGTCTCGAAGCCGGTGCCGGCGGTGGTGACCCGATCCCAGCCGCCCCAGGCGCCGCCTCAGGCGCCGCCGGTGAACCGGCCGGCCGCCGCGCCGGTCAGCAAGCCCAAGTGGTACCAGGCGCCAGATAGCAGCATGGTGTTCAATTTTACGCGGCGACAGGAAGTGCCAGACTACGTCGAAGACGACGGCCTCATCCTGCGCCGCAAGCTGCCCAAGGTGAGTGACTACAGCCTCCGCCGGCTCCACCCTCGTGCTCGCTGCCCGGCCGGGCCGGGCCCGCGTCCGAGCAGCGGATTCGGTTCGATGGCAAGTCGCGCTGTTGGAAGTGGTGATCTGTGTGATCAGAGAGGTTGCTGAACGGATCTTCAGCGGGCGGAGGCATAAACTGTGGGCCGTCGGTCGAGCGGCCCCGCCCGCTGCTGTATTGACCCACACCAGCCTGCACATGTGAATCACCAGTCTGCTCGCGCCGGCCGGCGCCGGATATCCCGGACATTGCGCTTCGGGGACCGGCGACCCATTTCCAACCCAGTTCTTACAGGCGGAACAATGCGACCCGCTGCTTTTTCAATCGGATGACGAATCCAACACAGACGGACACAGCGCCACGTCGCTGTCGTCCACCGGCAGACCCTAATGAACCGGCTGCGCGCGCTCGCCCGCGCTGCCGACCGGCGCCGTTGTCATGTGTCCCGGTCCGGTCGGCTGGAACGACTCCGTTAAATTATGTGTTCATTCATCAGCACATGACAGCGCGCGTCGGACCGTAACCGGAATCAACGTCGCGGCGTGGCTAATCGCGGCTAAACAGGGCGACTCATGTGACTTCCCGGGAGACGGTAACGGCGCACAGCGCCTCACGCCCCGTTCAGCTTCAGCTGTGTGCAGAGCGACCGCTGCCTCGCGCATGATGTGCCTGCCGTAGCTGCCACTGCGTTGCGGTTGCGCGAAACCCGAGGCTGAGGCGGCGAAATCGTGTGGCGGTTCGTGCCGCGGAGGTCTTCCCCAGCCGACGGCGCCAGGCGCGGGTCACCTCGCCGGTGGCGGACCGCACGGAGGTCGCGTTGGGCAACTGACCAGGGCGTGACTCTCGTGTCCAGACAGTTTCACTTGTGCAACTTTGCGCCACGCGTTGGCTTTCCTCGGCGTTGTGAAATCATGCACTCTCGGATGTTTCGGTCGTGCAAGCCCGGGTGACATGCCAACGCCAAATAGCAAAGGGATATCTTCTTTGATAGTGGTTTCGTGCGGTTCTTCCCCGCCTAATGCACTTGTCAACAAATGTTTTACCGACAACCACGCGAGCTCAGACAAGTTCACTCCATGTCCACAAATGCGCATATCAACTACTTAACTGCGCATGCGCAAAAATTTATAAGCTTTAACAAATCCTGCGCCCATAGCAAGGTTCTGTCAACGCAACATTGATGCCGCCAGAGTAAGGCGGCCCAAGTTGTGCCGGACTGTAGCTTCAGCCAACTGTGTCCTATCTCGCGCCCTGGAGCAATGAGGCTCAATGCACAGGAGCCGGTCCAGTCGTGCCAATACCGCGCCTCGCTGAACTTTGAAGCATGAAAATGTCAATGACGCAATGCGTCCGGGTGCCGTGTATTTATCAGCACCATATCTGATAGTTCCAGTGCAAACAGGCCCTGTGAAACCTGTAAACCCCGGAGCTCGGTGTAAATAGCAAAACATCGCATCGGATCATGGCTGGAGCCTTCCGTGCCTCGTGGAGTTTCCCCAGGCACATACTTCATAACAGCGCCTTCCCAACGCAGTCGGAAAATTTCTGCCTCTCCACGTGATTGTGAAATGTTGCACACTATGCCCGTCATTGCGGTGTGCTGGTATTTAGTAGCGTTCGGCACCACACGCCGGTGAAAAAGTCCTCAGATTGCAACCAACTTTGCCTCACAATGCGGCGCAATAGGCGAGGTTCGCTCCCAGCATTGGACAGTGGTGTTCTCCCAGTACGACGCCACCGTGTGTCCGCGGTGAGCTGTCCAAGTCGGCATCGCCGCTCGCGTCGATCCAGACCTCCCCTTCCGTGACTTGAGCGCACGGGACCGCAGTGTGCATCCAATTACCTCGACCCGGCGGCACTTGCTGGTCGGGGCTGCGCTCGGCGGCGGCTCTCGGACCGTGTCGGATCTAACCCCGATCCTGGCCACGTTGCGGTCGCGGCCGTGCTCCCGCGCGTGCTGCCGCCGGCAGCGCTGGCGGGTAGTTTACCTCGCGCGGCGCCGGTAACGGTCGGTACGCGGCCCGGGTGGCACCTGCAGGTATCGTACTGCTGTCGCCACTCCGTTGCGGCGGCGGCGCGGTCACGGCCGGCGGTCGGGTTCGGACTGGCGCGGCCTGTCGCGGTGGGAGCGTGACGTGTCGTAGTTGTATCCTGGTTTTAGGCGCCTGGAGAAGCCAGCAGGACCCCATATTTAAGGCGCAAGCTGCCGTGGAACGGGTCGGCTGTTGGCGGTGGTGGAGAACTGGAGCGGTATGGAGACGGTCTGAGATCTCCTGTCATGACCTGAGGTCAAACCCACGCAACGGATGAGACACGACAGGCTGTAAGGCAGGCGTTGATGGAGTGACCTGAATGCAATGTTAGGAAAGAATCGCAAAGGGCAGGTCGTGTCGCAAGCTCTGCGTCTGCAACTTTTTTCATCTGTCCGAGAGTCCAAGAAGACGCTTGATCCATAACCTGACACGTAGACGGACCCAGCGGACACCTCGAGATCACGTGGCTAGAGCGTCCGCTTGGGTAGTCTTCCACCGACAGCGGGGAACACTAAAAGCCCGTTGAACTAATGACGACGGACATTATCCGCGTCTCCGTCGCCCCGCTATCCCAGGTCACCCACCGCGGATGCGGCGCTTTTCGCCGCGGTGCCCCGGCGTGCTGAGCGGGCGGAGGCGGTGACCGCTGCCGGGGCGTTGTCGCCGTGACCCAGCGGTGTGCCGCTTCCGCCAGCTGCTCTCGCCTCGCGCCGCAAGCATGCCAGCCCATTTTTGTTGTTGTTTGCCGGCGGCTAAGTGGAAGCGGAAGGAGGCCAGCGCCGCGCCGCGGAGGGCGCCTCGTGAACCCGCGGCGCGCGCCGCGGCGCATCAGCGCCCGCGTTTTCTCGCCGCCAACAGCTGGCGGAAGCGGCAGAAGACAACGGTGCGGCGTTACCTGGAGCACGCCCGCACCGTCCGTGACGACATTCCCGGCGACGGCGACACTGGCGGGCGTTCGTCGGTCGCGCGGCGGAGGCCGGGCGTTACGCGCTGGTCGGCGGCACGCGCGCTCCGGGGCCGCCGGTGGTGCAACCTCCACGGGTCTGTTGCGGGGTCGGTCGCGATAGTCGCGGGTGGGCGGGCGCCGGGGTCACGTTGCTCTGACGAGGTCAGTGTTCGGGGCTCGCCCTCGCCGCATCGGCGCCCGCCTGTCCACGAGCGGGCAGGCAGCAGCAAGCCGACCACCGTCACGCGGTCCCGTCACGTTCGCGGGGCATACAGATTTTCCGTTGATCTTTGAATGCGAGGAGGAATGTAGGGGATGTCCTAGAGCAGGACGGGGTTCATGGCCGTTAACTTGGTCACCGCGAAGATGGCTTCAAAACATTTTAGTTGCTCCGTCAAAACCTTTGGACCCTTCGCTTTCTCTATGTCGGCGTCCTGGCATTTAGTCATTGTAGGCTGCCCTAAGGTGGCCTTAAAAGCGTACCGTTGTAGGAGACACGTTTGTCCGAGTGCGTAACCCTTCATTTTCTCCAAGTGTCAAGTAGCCCGTGGCTGGGTTTGATTGGTCGACAAAACACACTTTTCACTGCATGATTGTGGTCCGGTTTTTCAGCTTGTTTTTGTTAGCAAGGGTATTTGTCCGATGGAAAGTTTTTTTCATGTTAATGGTAACTACATCGAATATATTAGAATGGACGCCCCAGAACAATGCAGGTCCAGTGACAATTCCGGTCAGCATTTTTACATGCCATCCGCCAGTTGCTTCTGAACCGTCTTGAGAGAACCGTGGACACAACATTCAGCACGACAAACAGCGACGTTCTCGCGACATTCTGTAAACACTCCCTCGCGACACTCGATTAACACCCGCAAGACGGATGCTATTTTGGGCGGAATCAGGTACGTGTTCACAAGCCTGAGCGTTCCCGGGCTCGGTGCCAGCATCGGCCTCGAAAACCCATGGAAAAAGGACCGGATTCCCCATATCACTGCCGGCTGAACCACTTCAGTACCGAAGCACCACAGCGTGCAATTCACGCGCGGTTCACGAACACTCCCTTGGATACTGTGTGCGACACTTCGATTACACGGTTGCTGCTGTTAGCTGTTAGCTGCTGTTAGCTGCAGCCGAACTCACCTTGCGGCGTCACGTTACCGAAATGCCGAGGATTCGCTATCGATTTCTGTTCGACTATCAGTCCTGTTTCGACCAGCGCCATATTTCTCTATCGATTGCGCGCGATCGTGTGTCGTCGAGCTTTCGTCGATTGCGCACGCCCTGGCTGAGTCCGACCTCGCCTCGTTACCGAACGGTGACGGCAGATGCCCGTCGCCGGGCGCCATGCGGCCGAACAGTTACCTCACGGGTGGCGGCGAAGGGCGCCGTTCGCCTGCCTTTCGCCGGCGGAGGAGTGCCCCGGGCGTCCCTGTTGTGCCGGCGGCGTCCTCCACGCAGACGGCAGCTGCCGGACAGGCGATGGCGTCCCGCACTGAGTAGATTGTGCTACGGTAGATGGCACGCTCGGCGTCGGATGGGGAGGGACGGCAGTGGCGGTGACTGGCGATCTGAGGACAGGAGACAGGCGATCTGGGGACGGGGAAGGGCAGGTCCTCAGAATGAAATGTGGCCGTTGTCAGGAAACAGTGGATCTGGGGACCGGAGATGGTGGCCGGGATAGTTGGAGATGAGGGCCCTCATACACGGCTGTAACGAGTGGATCTGGGGACCGGAGATGGTGGCCGGGATAGTTGGAGATGAGGGCCCTCATACACGGCTGTAACGAGTGGATCTGGGGACCGGAGATGGTGGCCGGGATAGTTGGAGATATGAGGGCCCTCATACACGGCTGTAACGAGTGGATCTGGGGACCGGAGATGGCGGCCGGGATAGTTGGAGATGAGGGCCCTCATACACGGCTGTAACGAGTGGATCTGGGGACCGGAGATGGTGGCCGGGATAGTTGGAGATGAGGGCCCTCATACACGGCTGTAACGCACGCTGGCTAATTGTGTGCGTTAAAGTTCGGTTGATATGGCTTCGTGTCGTTACGTAATGGTCGGTTGAAGATACGTTTGAAGGCAGTCACCCTGCGTTTTCCGTCTAGCGGTCCTGCTGAGAATGGGAGATCCGTGCCCTGCTGGGCACGTAACTAGTCAACGATGTGATTTAACAGATATGTCGGTCGATGCACGCCAGCATGAGTGACATAAAAGCAGTCCAACGGATTGGCAGAACAGCGAAACAACAACTCACACGCTATTGGCGGAGATCCCGAGGCATACTGCTACCAAATGATACATAACAAGGACGCACTACACATTTTGCACAAACATGCTCTTGGCATACTGCTGCTCTAAGAAGGAAGCTCCGACAAGTGGACTCAGAGGTGAGTGGTACCAAAGTAGTGCCACTCAACAGCGTCCCGAATCTATCAATATCCGTCACATCTTCATCTCGCCCGTCTAACTCCCAACAAGACTGTTCACACAATTTTCTCCTGTTTCTCCAGCTGAGGGCGCAGTCGAAAGTGAATCTGAGGCGCCCCAGTCGCTGCCAGTGGTGGAGCACCGACACGCGGCCGCGTTCCGGCAGCTCCCCCGGCGTTCCGCCCGCTCCGTTCCAGCCGCCCATTCCCCGGACGGACTGTGATAACTGCAGCTAAGCCAGTTCCTATTCACCCGCCCCCGCGCGACGTCCATGAGCCCTCAACCCCCCCCCCCCCCCCTTTCCTCGCGCTGAACAGACTTCCTCTGACGACCGAGAGCAGACCCGCTCCAACTGCCGTAACGGGCGGCGCTTTGTTCGCTTATACGCTTATACGGCGTACACCAGCCGCTGTGCGTGCGTCAGGAGGCTGAGTGGGCGTCGGCACCACGTCTGCCAGCCGTCCCTTTGTTTCCAGGACCGCGAGATGTGCGGACCGCCGACCCAGCGCGATCCAAGCGCCCCCACCGGCGGAAACCGCCAGTGGCGCTGCGCCGCGGAGAGACCGCGCAACTGGGGCGCTTCATCGGGTCACACGCAGCGCAGCGCTGCAGGACGTGCGCGGACGAGTGTTACGCAGGGGACCGTTGCGGGAGGCCACTGTTGGCACTGTTCCAGCTTCGTTTCTGGTCGGAATGTTTGTTGCGTGGACGGTTCTGTCTTTTTGCTGTTTAACTTAGACTCAGGGGTGCCGGCAAGATTCCTTTTGCGATTGTTATCTTCACAGCTGCAAAATTTGCGGCGAGGTTGTGCAAGCCATGGTTGACAGGCGTTGATTCCACCTTTGTTCGATGATGCGAATCGCCGCGTCAATCGCTGCCGAACAGCGATGTAAGCGGGACCCGCTACTTTCACGACATCGGGGAGCAGGTACTGCTAGAGCCGTTAGCAGGGCACGGGGCTGCGACGCCGGACTGGGCAGGGGACTGGCTGCGACGCTAGACTGGGCAGTGGACGGGCTGCGACGCTAGGCTGGGCAGGGGACGGGGCTGCGACGCTAGACCGGGCAGGGGACGGGTCTGCGACGCCGGACTGACAGGGACGGAGCTGCGACGCTAGACTGGGCAGGGGACGGGTCTGCAACGCCGGACTGACAGGGGACGGGGCTGCGACGCTAGACTGGGCAGGGGACGGAGCTGCGACGCTAGACTGGGCAGGGGAAGGGGCTGCGACCCGGACTGGGCGGGGACAGAGTTGCGACGCCGGACTGAGCCGGTTGATAGCGTCCGTATCGCCTTATCCTGACAGGTATGCTTATCCATCCGGAGACAGATGGCTTTATTTACACAACGCCTGAGTGGTGCACACATCCTGGTTGTCTGCAAAGCACTGTGAACTTCTGTTTTGCGCTCTGTAAATCTGGGTGCGCTCTGCGAATCAAAGACCTGCGCGTATGATGCGCTCGCAGGATGAGAGACCTTTGACGTCACCTACACTGCCGGAAGCCACCCAACCAGGCTGCATCTCTTACATCACAAGTAAATCAACGGAGCTACGGTACCTCGCAGTTTATGCCACCACCGCAGGCGCCCGTGCGTTAAACCCGGGGCGTGCCGGGCCACCGAAAGCCCGCGACCAGCGTCAGCCGCTCGGGCTGCTATGCGTATCCATATCGCTATAGATGCGTATTCATATCGCTATAGATGCGTATTCATATCGCTATAGATGTCTGTCTATATCGCTATAGATGCGTATCCATATTGCTATAGATGCGTGTTCATATCGCTATAGATGCGTGTTCATATTGCTATAGATGCGTATTCACATCGCTATAGATGCGTGTTCTTATCGCGATAGATGCATATCCATATCGCTATAAATGCATGTTCTTATCGCTATAGGTGCGTATCCATATCGCTATAAATGCGTGTTCATATCACTATAGATGCGTATTCATGTCGCCATAGATGCGTATTCATATCGCTATATACGCGTGTTCTTATCGCTAAAGGTGCATATCCATATCGCTATAAATGCGTGTTCATATCGCTGTAGATGCCTATTCATATCGCTATAGATGCGTAGTCATATCGTTATAGATGCGTATTCGTATCTCTATAGATATGAGTTCATATCGCTATAGATGCATGTTCATATCGCTTTAGATGCCTATCCATATCGCTGTGAATGCATATCCATATCACTATGACTGCGGCGCGTCTGGGAAACTAGAGGTACATGGTTCGATTCTCCGCGGTGCCCGCCCTTCTTGCCAGGGTGAGAGGCAGGCGACGCAATAAAGCCCCAGCTGCTGAGTGTGTCGAAAAACCCAATAACACACATATCGCTGTGAGTGCGTATCCATATCCTCAGCGGGAACTAGGCTATTTAGTAACCACGATTTAACCACGATCCTTTGTTGCTGATGCCACTGAACCTCACGTTGACCGATGACACGCCTCCCAGCATCGGCCAATAACCGAAGACTATCTGCTGATTTTTTGCGGCGCTCACAAGCACGTCACCGGTGCCAGCTCACGCCAACAATTGAGTCAGCGTCAGTCCCAACTTCGTGATCCTACGCCTCAGGTTCGATCTTTATCGCAAACGAATGATGGTTCATGCCCGTCGCATGCGACTTTGACGACAGTCGGGTCTGGTACATACGAAGACATTGCGTTGGCAAATGTGGCAAACAACACGACGCTGATAAACACCATTCAGAAAACTGTGAAATAGAAGGCATATGGCGAATCGGTCCGTGTTGGGATTTTTACCGGCTGTGTAGGTATAGAAAGGCAAGCACGGAGCCATTCCATGTCGATGCTGCATCGATTTAACTTTTTAGACGTACTGGTGGGACATGACATCAAAGCATTTTGATGCGACTAAAAACATCAGGCTGGAGATCCCGCTGGTATCCATCGCACCCTGCATTCTATCATTAATCATAGCTAGTGCTGTCTCGAACGCTCGCGTGGAAAGCCTTGCTGAGCGTTAGCAAGTACAATGTGGCTCGTTATTTTTTCGGCGAGATGACTCTATACTATGCATTCAGCGATCTCCACGGTACCGAGTAAAACAGATGTTGGCCGGGTTTTACAAGGTCTTGTCTTTAGGGATTACCGAAACTGAGGCATGCTTCCACGAAACGGAAACGCTGGTTACCGGTTACTACACTGCTGTTAATGCCATGTCACACATGACAAATGCCCTAGAAGAAAAAACACGCCTAACAAGACCGGGCACTGACGCCATTGGACTCATAACTTCTGATGATTCTAAGTAAAATGTCCCATAGCACTTCAAATGTTACCGGCTGCACCCAAAACGGACGTGACAGCAGAGGCGGGACGGGAGCGCTCGGGCTCCGCACTGGACTGGCTATCGTCAGACGTCCCTCTCCTCCCGCCTCCGCCACCCCTCGCCCCGCTGACCACCCAGCCCTTCAGGCGGCGTGTGTCTGACGGCAAGGCCAGGGCTGGCCGCGGCTACCCCCCCCCCCCCCCCCCCCCGGCGCTGTTTGCTGTCGGCGCGGGCGGGTCTCCCGGAACAAAGCGACTCCCTGGCCGGCGACAGCAGCTCCGCTGACGTCAGCGGCTCCGCTGACCGCAACAGTCCAGGGGGCCGACGCCGGGGCCAAGCCAAGGCACCCGCCGACGCGTCCATGACTGGCAGACAGCGGAGGTATTGATGCCGTCAGGGTTTCGCCCGCAGAGGTGGCGTCCCGGGTGGCGGTGTGGAACTATAGCCTAAATGGTCCCGTCATGGCTGCGCGAGCTAATACCGCGCACACGAGAGGCCTGGCAGTGGCATGTGGGTGGTCGTAAATGCCGCGTTGCAATGTCGCAATGCCGTGCACGAGAGCCGCCCAGCATTTACAGGCCGGAACAAAGAAACTACGAACGCTTCCTGAAACGGCGAACTTGACGGGGTTTTCGTGAACTTCCGAGCACAGTGGCATTGCCCGTTTGGAGCCCTCAGTCAATACGTCCGCGGACGTCCCGCCGACGAAGCGAAGGTTTGGGTGCAATTTGGTGGGTTTTACACTGGCGATTGCGTCCCATATTCAAGCTGTTCGTGTTGTGCGGATGTTACACTATCTGTGTGAACGGTATAAGCCATGCTTTGGGTTTAACGTTGTTTATATTTTCATTATTATTTTTGTAGACAAGCAATATTTTCGAAATGGGACATTCCATGCTTGATCGTTATGCTTAATTCCATGCCCAAGCCTTCCGTCGAAGAAAGATAATGTTTCAGATCTCTTGAATCGTCCGGGTTGTGTCATGGGTCCTGTAACATAGTGTGCTTAGGAAACAACAGCTGTCGGTTGTTATTATACTTTAAAATTGGTAATGAACGGCGATATGGCTGACAACTAGCTGACATGTGGCACACTTACCTTTGCACTACCTTAGATTGATGTTTAGGATAGCGCTGCGTACTCTTTACTTCGTGTTGCAGAGCAAACGTAGCAGAAAACAATGGTGAGGTCACCTGTCAACAATGAAAGTGGATTTATGCTTCGTTACATCATGGAGCGCAAGCCCTCTGGCAAACGAGCAAGCACAAACAGCGGACACAAGCTCTCACGTAGCATTATTCCCACCACATGAAGTTGGCCACCCTTCGTGAATCAAAACAAAACCGGATTTTCCGCAGAAGTCTCGCGAAAGCTGTACAAATATTGCTTTTATTCCCGACCATACGACGGCATGCACCTGTTACAGCACCTGTTTTGCCGAATGGAGCTACTACTAAAGACGTGATATTTCTGCGATCCTGCAGTTTAACCCAAACGCCCAATTCGAGGGATAACCTCCGGCTATGTCGATTGAGCTTGAATCTGAAGGGAGTAGAGAAACTTCGAGGCATTTTGCAACGATATCTGTTGCTGTTTCTTCATTTTAGGCTGGATAAAGTTTGTCAGTGAAGGAAGTCTGGTTGCAATCAGAGCGGGAGCGCACAGCACGCTGAAAGTGAACGGTGTTGTACCGCTAACGATTATGACCTATTGTAAAACGTGCGTACCATCCGTTCCAATGGTTCCCATAAAAGGTGGCCTCTTTGAAGTTCTGAACTAACTATACGGTTGTCTTGCATTCAGCCTAGTCCCAGTCATGTGGGGATCAATAGATGGATACGGAGGCTGTTTTTGCCGACAGCACTCTCTCCCATTGGGAGTGTTGAGGGACGTGCCAGATTCACATACGATCGAACAACGTGTCGCGCGGAGCGATCAGAACAGTCTGTTTCACGGGTCCATTAGAGCAGCCGGTGCGTCTCCCGGAGCGGCTGAAGCAGACGGTGTGTCTCCCGGAGCGGCCGAAGCAGACGGCGTGTCTCTCGAAGCGGCCGAAGCAGACGGCTTATCTCTCGAAGCGGCCAAAGCAGACGGCGTGTCTCTCGAAGCGGCAGGAGCAGACAGTGTCCTCCGCCGGGGCGACACCTGCCTACCTGCCACAGTGCCGAAGGCACCTGCCTCGCGGAGCGATTTGAGCGGATGGTGTTGTCTTCGCAAACCATCGGCTGGTCCGTTTCTGCCCGGTAAATGGCGCACGGGGCGTGAAGGCCGTCATTACGCATATGGAAATCTTGCCTCTCGGCGGCAATTACGACAACGAGATTTATGTGGCCAGCGGGTAGGGAGCGGCCATGAGGCGGCTATGGGATCGCTTCCCGCGGGAAGTCATAAACAAGGAGGCCGTACGCGAGGAAGGTTACGCCCACGGGGACGGTATAGTCTGCAGGAAGTGCTGTCACAGAGCGTGC
>NW_023596576.1:29086873-29116873 GCF_011947565.3 Pollicipes pollicipes
GGACGGCGCCTCGCCTCGCCCCGCGCGGTCGCGCGCTCCCGCGGCAGCCGGCCGTCCGGACGAGACCTGAAAACCGTCGTTAGCCCGGCGCCGCCGACCACGCGATCGCAATCAGCCCCGCTTGTCGCTGCCTTGTCGGAGAATCTTCACGCGGCGCTGGCGGCGGCGACCGCACCCGGTCGGCACCGGACGGCGACGCGGGCGGCACCCGGAACCGCCGCCGCCGCTGTCAGCCGGGCGGCCGCCAGGTGGCGCCACTGCAGCCATCTGTTCCGCCAAATTCGGCGCTTTTTGTGGCGCCGCCGGCCGCGCGCTGGGCCAGTGACGGCGATAGCGACCGGCCGCCGGCGCGCAGACACGGCGGCACAATCTGACTGCAGCCCGCCGCTTGTGGCACACTGCGGCAGTCGGGCAGCCTCAGGGATTGGGAGCGTACTGCTCGGGTATTATAGCCGTCGCGTGACCAGGGCTAAAACTTTCCATACTTTTGGGGAAACACGCCCGCAATGTTCCTGAAATTTCACGTGAGGGTTATCGACGTGGCGTATGACCTACATTCGTGCTGTACCCTCTCCCCATATTTTGCATGAAGGCTCAATCCCCCCCCCCCCCCCCCCCAGTGTGACCAGAAGGCCCTCAGACACGAACTCGGACACGGAATTCTGCCCCCTGCCAAACTGGGGTGTGCACGAGTGCAGCCGGCGGTCTTGACAATGCGTCACGATAGCGCCGTCTCCGTGTGCCGTCGGAGGCCCCCCGGCGGTCGAACGGAAGCACGCGTCACGCCCCCACGCGCCACGCAACAGCGGCTGTTTCGCAACGGAAATAAGCGCTCACGCATGCGATGTGCAAGCTAGGACAAAGCAGCGCACTAGCCTGACCCTCGCTAGCTGTGAACAGCGCTGTGCGCTGCTGTGTGCCGCGGCGCGGCGTAGAACAGCACCGGCGCCGAGAACGGCCCGCCCTGCACGCTTCTGCGTTCGTGCAGGCAGCTCGGTGAAGCATTTTACTTGTGACCTGTCCCGTGCACTGGTGCACTGACCACACAGCGGAACCACGACTGCGGCAGGCAGGCGCTGTGGCTGCTGGATAGAGCGCCGGCGCGCTAACCCTCTGTGATCACATCATCAGCGGAGCTGTATGGCAAACAGACCGCCCCACGTGGCTATCCGAAGAGCGGCCGGCATCTCGGCTCTTCACACGGCCCGCTTCAGCGTTCCCACAGCCGCGGCACCGGCCGGCACACAATGTGTTTTCCTCTGCCGCTGAGGCGCTGGAAAGTCTATACCATTCGTCTTGCGGGCATGGCGTCCAGCCGCCGATGGCTCTAACCTGACTCGGCGTTCAGTGACACGCGTCGGCTCGGTGCGCCAGGCATACGGTGCAGGGCGGGAATGCGGCCAGGAATGGGACTAGGGGAGCCTTGCATGTCCGGTCTGTCCCAAACTGACAACGTGGGTCAGGGCTCTGCCGTGGGGATGAGTCAAGAGGTGTGTAACGGGAATAGTCAGGCTTTTTGGTGGTGGAGGGGATTTAATGACACAAATAAATAATTGCGGACCGCTTTGAGATGAGAAAGCCCGGTATCTGGGGAAGCGCCACATCCCCGCGCTTCCGCTACAGCCGGACTCTGGTGCAAAACATCCCCGCGCTTCCGCTACAGCTGGACTCTGGTGCAAAACATCCCCGCGCTTCCGCTACAGCTGGACTCTGGTGCAAAACATCCCCGCGCCTCCGCTACAGCTGGACTCTGGTGCAAAACATCCCCGCGCTTCCGCTACAGCTGGACTCTGGTGCAAAACATCCCCGCGCTTCCGCTACAGCTGGACTCTGGTGCAAAACATCCCCGCGCTTCCGCTACAGCTGGACTCTGGTGCAAAACATCCCCGCGCTTCCGCTACAGCTGGACTCTGGTGCAAAACTTGCATTGTATTGATCATGTAGTGATCATGTGATCAGCTCAGCAGCAGACTTCCCGATTTATTCCCGACCTTATCGGCACGCAGAAGGGCACTGGCTTACGAATGTTTGGAATTAGTCATTGCCTGTAATGCAGCAATTGCTCCACCAGCATGTTATTTGAGGCCCGCTTGGTGCGCGTCTGCCCTGGGACTGCACACACAGCAGTGTTTGCGTAGCTGGCTGTTCTCCCGGCCTCAGCCGTGTAACGTCCCGTCACTCGCCTGTAGCGCTGGCTCCACGGCGCCAAGCCGCAGCGCTGACACGGGCTCGGGCGCTGTGCGCGGAATGGCTGCTCACCGCCCGTCCGTCCACTTACAACGGCGTCGCGACAGACCCCGCGCGCCGGCTGCCGGCTGCCGTCGAGGTGCCGATTGTGCGCGCGTGGCGTGATGGGCGTGGCCGGCCAGCCCGGGCGGAGTGGCGTGACGTTCGGCTCGCGCGGGGACCGGAGTGGCCGCCGGAGAGGGCCGGAGCGCCACCAGCGGGGGGCGGAGTGGCCGCCGGAATGGGACGGAGCGCCACCAGCGGGGACTGGAGTGGCCGCCAGAGAGGGCCGGAGCGCCACCAGCGGGGGGCGGAGTGGCCGCCGGAATGGGACGGAGCGCCACCAGCGGGGACTGGAGTGGCCGCCGGTTGGGCCGGAGCGCCACCAGCGGGGGCGGAGTGGCCGCCAGAGAGGCCGCCGGAGTGGGCCGGAGCGCCACCAGCGGGGGGCTGAGTGGCCGCCGGAGTGGGCCGGAGCGCCACCAGCGGGGGCGGAGTGGCCGCCGGAGCGGGCCGGAGCGCCACCAGCGGTGGGCGGAGTGGCCGCCGGAGCGGGCCGGAGCGCCACCAGCGGGGGCGGAGTGGCCGCCGGAGTGGGCCGGAGCGCCACCAGCGAAGGCGCAATGAGGCATCGCCGGCGACCGCGGTCTGATTTGAACGCAGTATGTAGGAACCAAGGCTTGCTGCTGTGATGGCTGAAAAAGCCTTGAGGTCTGTTCTGTGCCGGGAAAAAGAACAACGTCAGCGCAGTGATAAAAAACACTTCGGCAATCTAAATCAGTGCACTATTCATTGCCCTCTATATCTGCTCCCCACCAATACAACACTCATGATGATGATGATGATGATTTGGGGTTTAATACAACACTCATATATGAACCCTGTTGCCGACGCCACATTCAAACGGAGCACCAGACGGCCTTTATGTGTGTTTGAAGTACTCCCCGAACTCAGCAGCAAATATCCGCCCCTAAACCCGGCCGCAAGGACAGCTTTGTCTGGATCGGGCCGTTTTTGCTGGGGCCTATTCCACGGACCGCGGGCGGGCTCTTCAGCGGGCAGCGTGACGGAATGCCGCCGCGCTCAGCAGCCAGCGAACTTCGGCCCGCCCCGGTCCACTGCGTACGCTGATGACCTCCTGACCTCGACCTGTGCGGTCGCTGCGCACGCGCCTTCCTCCGTGACCGAACGGTCACCAGAGTCCACCGGCGGCGCGCCGGCCCGCCCGGCCCGACCGACAGCTGACCATGTTTGCTGGCGCTCGTTTGCTGGCGTGCTCCGTACCGGGGCGCTTTATGCGGTGAGTGGGAGTTCGTGGTGCAGGCCGAACCCTTGCCTTGTGTGGGGCGCGCTGACGGGCGGCTGGCTGGCATTTTCAAGGTGAGCGTGTCCGGTGTTCACGTCCTTCGCCGGTGAGATGAGGCACGGTCGGCGCCCCTGACCGCTCCTCTAACTGGCGGTCTCAAAAGCTGTAACGACCCCTGCAATCCGGAGCCATAACGACTCCACTGAAGACCCAGCAATGGGACGGCGTTATTGTCTCAGCCCGGAGTCCGAGCGGCAGCTACGGCAGCTATGGGCGCACTCACGCTTTTCCAGACTAAGGCCATCTGCTGTGACAGCTCTGAACGTCGCGGCGTCGCCGCAGCGGCTCAGTGACAAGCGTGGGCCAAAGTTACGTCGGATATGTGGTCCAACAATCGCCAGGACTTCCAGTCGCACCCAGTCGTAAAAGGAGCCCTGTAAGCAGTCCCGCCTAGCAGCTGCCGGCGCCCGGCCGTGGCTGCAGCTCCGGCCGTGGCCTCGGGCTTGGCAGACCGCTCCGTTACCGGCAGCCTGGCCGGGCAGCTGCCGGCGCCCGGTCGTGGTTGCAGCTCCAGCCCTGGCCTCGGGCCTGGCAGACCGCTCCGTTACCGGCAGTTCGGCCGGGTGGCTGCGCGGCAGCCTGGCCGCGCCGCCGCCCGCCCCGCTGAGGTCGCCGCTCCCGGTGTCCGTTGGGATGACGTCACCGAATCGGCAGCCCGCGCGCTCCCGATAAGGCACCGGCCTGGCGCGGGCGGGTCGTGAACCGGTGCCGGACTGGAATGTTAGGGCTTCTGATCGCGGGTTTCCGCTCCGGCCGGCGGCACCCGCACCGTAACCCGCCTCCCCTCCGAGCGGTCCGTTCAGTGCGGACGCCGACAGCTGTCAGCGGCGGGGAGCGGGTGACTTACCGGCGAGCGGGGGTGGCCGGACAGCTCAACCGGCCGTCACGTGCCGTCACAACATCGATCTCGACGGTCGGTTCATTGATCCGGCATGGACCCGACTCCGGCTGGGCCGGCGTCAGCGCTGCTGGCGGACGCGACGCTAGCGGAAATTGCCTCGGCTATTGGGATTGGAGAGAGGAGATCGCTCCGGCGTGCGGGCCGATCGCTTCAGCAAGGTGAGATCGTTCTCAAGAGAGGAGACCGCTCCAGTGAGAGGAGATTGCCCCTGTGAGAGGAGAGTGGTCTGGACCGGCCGCGGCGCGAGCGCTCGCAGCGAAAGGACACACGCGTGGCATGCACACCCCACTTTCGCTGCCTGGCTGCCGGCGCCGTCCTTTCTACCGGCCCCTCAGGGCGGGACTGGCCGAGACCAAGGCTAGCTGGGACCCGTCCTCGATCCGAACTATCCGGCTCATGTATACACTCCAAGATGGAAAAGAAAAAAGGAAGAGAAGGTGAAATTGACACCATGCCGCTAAAAGTACTCTTATTATTGAGAACCTAAGTGGCCAGGAGCACAGAAATGCTCACGTAATTTAACCTTATTAGGCGACTGATCTATAGACAACAGGCGTCAGCAGTTTGTTATCTTTCCGTCTCAAGGTCAAATTAATTTGCATCTGGGGCAGGCTCCATGCTTCCAAAAACCATATGAAGGTAACATGGTCATTTGATATAGCTTTGACTTGTTCTCACTTTAATTTTTGCATTGCTCTCAAAATTCTTGCACAGAATGCCTCTAAGTTTCTTTCATGAAGTGAATACCTGAAGGCCCCAGGATTGTTTTTGCAGACGTTCCTCCAGTTAGGATGCTGGTTGCTTGTCAGTTTAATTTGTGTGGGAAAGGTAACTTAAAAATTCCTGTGTGGTATGAAGGATCAACAAATATAGATCATTGCTGTCAGCTCAAAATAGTAACTATTTTTAATGATAGGACGAAAATTGTCCAATGATGGTGGACCAAAATTGCCCAATGATGGTTTCAAAACATCAAGGAAGCAAGTGTGAACACTGGATGAAAATAGTTGCCATCAGTACTCTGCTAAATTCAGGTTTGTATATTTCATGTGGAAGAAAGCAGTGCATAATTTAGGTAAAACTAAACACAATGATACGTGCTGCGTGGAGAACATGTCTGTGGTGCATATCATCACCTGTCTTTGTACTGGTGAGTAAATATGTTACCTACCTTACCTTTTGATGGGTTTCTTTGCAAGCCATGAGGTAGGTAATTCAACTGTTCAACAATATTTGCACGGAATAACAATAGTGCAGAAAATTATCCACCGCGAGCGTTTTATGCGCAGTACGAAACGGGCACAACCAGCTCGCGTTAGCAGAATTGCCCAACTTGGGAATCATACAACCCATACAACATCTTTAGCGCCAAAAATAATGAGCAGGCAATTAGCATGATTTCTTTGTCGTTTCGACCATTGCTACTCACAATGCTCACAAGAGCGCCTATCACCTTCAAGAAATTGTCATCTGACAATGTTATTATTTCGGCAAGAAACCAGTAATGTGATTTTTAACACGCAGGCAGCAGACGATGTATAACATGTACTAAAAGGGCAATATAAGCACCAATTCACGGACATACGAGAAACGAAGAAAAGTATCCCAGTTCTGCACATTCGTGTCTCTAATTATCTGTTGGTGCGTTGAGCCTTCGTACATAACATAATTTTGATCATTTTTATCAAATATTTGATAACTTACGGCACATCTCGCGCAGACCAGATAGGCGCCTACACTCTTACCATAGCATTGCACTTCTCTCTACTTCTTGCCTTATTATTGCACTCCTAATTTATTTCCAGTTGTGAAGCTTTTATTGATATTTCCAAACAGACAACATAGAGAAAGAGCCAACAATGTCGGTTGAACTGAAGCGTTTCCAGCAATCTTAGAAACGGACCAAGGCGCGGGAACCCAACACCGAAGCCAAGCCAACGTTTTCGGTACCGTACATTAACGTCTATTACCGCAGTGCTCCTCATGCACGAGTCCGGATTATGCGATTCGCACTTATTAGAACCAAACACATTGTAACGACAATGTCGCTTAAGCTACAACACTTGGGTTCAATTAATATGACTACCCCGTTGCCGTGAGATGCTGCCATCATGTCGTGCCGAGGGACTGTCGTATCACCCTCTTAAAGTAGTGCACCTCACACACGAGTCTGGATAATGCGATTCACAATTATTGGAACTAAACACATCGTGCTGACAATGTCGGTAGAACTGCAAGACGTCGGTCCGATGAATAAGACTCATGAATTGCCGTGAGATGTTGCGGTCATGTGCGGATGGACCGCAGTAGCACCCTCTTCAAGTAGTACACCTTTTGTGTAATTCCAACTGGCGAGACCTAAAAACCACTCTGACATCCAAAGACATCCTCTACCGAGATAATATGCCGATAGCAATCCTAAGGAAACGGACCAAGCCCTGGAAACCGAGGACTGAAGCAAAGCCAGCGTTTTCAGTACGGCACAGATACGTCTATTATCGTGTATGTGCTGTACCGAAACATCCAAACCGTACCAAACTCACATCCCAAGACATGCTTTACCGAGAGAATATGGTTACAACAATGCTAAAGTAATAAGCCAAGCCCCGGAAACCAAAGACCGAAATAAATCTCACGTTTTCAGTACGGTATACATGCTTTAATTGGCGCCGTGCACCTCATACACGGGTCCGGATAATGCAGTTCGCACTTGCTAGAAATCAATACGTCGTGCCGACAATGTCGGCTCAGTTACAACACTTCGGTTCAATGAATAAGACCCATGCAATGTCGTGAGATGTTGCCATCATGTGCGGACGGACTGCAGCAGCACCCTCTCAAAGCAGTGCACCTCTTGTATAATTTGAATTGACGAAACCTAAAAACCGCTCTGACATCCAAATACCTGCTCTACCGAGATAGTATGCTGACAGCAACCTTATACCAAGGAACCAAGGAAATAGGCCAAGCCCCGCAAACCGAAGACCGAAGCAAAGCCAACGTTCTCGTTACGGCACATATACGTTTATTGGCGCGGGGCACTTGCAACACCAGTCCTTATAGTTCGATTCACACTTACTAGAAATAAACACGTCGTGGCGACAATATCGTACTTCGGTTCAATGAACAAGACTCATGGATTGCCGTGAGATATCACCATCACGTTGCGCGGACTGACCGTAGAAGCAGCCCCTTAAAGTAGTGTACCTCTTGCATTATTCCAGCTGGCGAGACCTGAAAACGCCTCTGGCATCCAAGAACATTCTCCACCGAGATAGTACTCTCGTGTATAAGGTGCGCTGCGCTTTAAACATGTATGTACCGTACCGAAAACGTTGGCCTCGCTTCGGTCTTCGATTTCTGGGGCTTGGTCCGTCCCCTTAGAATTGCTGTTGGCACATTATCTCCGTAGAGTATGTTTTTGGATGTCAAAGCGGTTTTTAGGTGTCGCCAATTGGGATTATGCAAGAGGTGCACTGCATTAAGAAGGTGATACCACAGTCCGTCCGCACATGGTGGTGACATCTTACGACAGTGCATGAGTCTTATTCATTGAACCAAAGTATTGCAGCTCAACCGGCATTGTCGGCACAATGTGTTTATTTCTACTTAGTGTGAATCGCATTATATGGACTCTTGTTTCAGGTGCCCCGTACGAATAAACGTGTATGTACCGTACCGAAAGCGTTGCCTTTGCTTCGGTCTTCGGTTTCCGGGACTTGGCTTCTTTCTTTGGGGTTCATGTCGGCATATTATCTCGGTAGATCATGTATTTGGATGTCAGAACGGTTTTTAGGCCTCGTCAATTCGAATTATACAAGAGGTGCACTGCTTTGAGAGGGTGCTACTGCAGTCCGTCCGCACATGATGGCAACATCTCACGACATTGCATGGGTCTTATTCATTGAACCGAAGTGTTGTAACTGAGCCGACATTGTCGGCACGACGTATTGATTTCTAGCAAGTGCGAATTGCATTATCCGGACCCGTGTATGAGGTGCACGGCGCCAATTAAAGCATGTATACCGTACTGAAAACGTGAGATTTACTTCGGTCTTTGGTTTCCGGGGCTTGGCTTATTACTTAAGCATTGTTGTAACCATATTCTCTCGGTAGAGCATGTCTTGGGATGTGAGTTTGGTACGGTTTGGATGTTTCGGTACACCACCTACACGATAATAGACGTATCTGTGCCGTACTGAAAACGCTGGCTTTGCTTCAGTCCTCGGTTTCCAGGGCTTGGTCCGTTTCCTTAGGATTGCTATCGGCATATTATCTCGGTAGAGGATGTCTTTGGATGTTAGAGTGGTTTTTAGGTCTCGCCAGTTGGAATTACACAAAAGGTGTACTACTTGAAGAGGGTGCTACTGCGGTCCGTCCGCACATGATGGCAACATCTCACGGCAATGCATGAGTCTTATTCATCGGACCGACGTCTTGCAGTTCTACCGACATTGTCAGCACGATGTGTTTAGTTCCAATAAGTGTGAACCGCATTATCCGGACTCGTGTGTGAGGTGCACTACTTTAAGAGGGTGATACGACAGTCCCTTCGCACGACATGATGGCAGCATCTCATGGCAACAGAGTAGTCACATTAATTGAACCCAAGTGTTGTAGCTTAAGCGACGCTGTGGTCACGATGTGTTTGGTTCTAATAAGTGCGAATCGCATAATCCGGACTCGTGTATGAGGTGCACTGCGGTAATAGATGTTAATGTACGGTACCGAAAACTTTGGCTTGGCTTCGGTGTTGGGTTCCCGTGCCTTGGTCCGCTTTTTAAGATTGCTGGAAACGCTTCGGTTCAACTGACATTGTTGGCTCTTTCTCTGTGTTGTCTGTTTGGAAATGTCAATAAAAGCTTTACAACTGGAAATAAATTAGGAGTGCAATAATAAGGCAAGAAGTAGAAAGAAGTGCAATGATGAGGTAAGAGTGTAGGCGCCTATCTGGTCTGCGCGAGATGTGCCGTGAGTTATCAAATATTTGATAAAAACGATCAAAATTATGTTATGTACGAAGGCTCAACGCACCAACAGATAATTAGAGACACAAATGTGCAGAACTGGGATACTTTTCTTAGTATCTCGTATGTCCGTGATGTGGTGCTTATATTGCCCTTTTAGTACGTGTTATGCGTCGTCTGCTGCCTGCGTGCTAAAAATCACATTACTGGTTTCTTGCCGAAATCATGATATTGTCAGATGGCAATTTCTTAAAGATGATAGACAATCATGCGAGCACGGTGAGTAGCAATGGTCGAAACGACAAAATGAAAAATGCTAATTGCTGCTCATTATTTTTGGTGCTAAAGATGTTGTTTGGGTTGTATGATTTCAAAGTTAGGCAATTCTGCTAACGCGAGCTGGTTGTGTCCGTTTCGCACTGCGTATAAAACCTTTGCGGTGGAGATGTTTCTTCTAAAAAAGTGAAGTACTTGAAGAATCCAGGGGCTCGAATATCTGCTTTTGATGACATAAGGTTGTTGGTTGCTTGCCAGTTTAATGTGCGTGTCATACGTAACTCGGTAATTCCTGCATGATATGAAGGATCAATAAATATAGGTAATAGATCATTGCAGTCAGCTCAGAATGTGAACTATTTTTAGGGTCAGGGTGTACTTTCCTACCTAACGTTAGAAAAAATCATTGTACACCATTCGTCGTGTTTAAGGCGGCACATATCGTAAATAATCTCAAAACAGGTAGAATCATGCCCCTACCTTCGAATTTCAATAACTCCGATGGCGGGCTCCCGAGCGCCGTGCGCACCGCACCGCCTGGACTCCCCAGCGCCGTTTCTGCGTTGCCGTTGCGTAAATACAATATTTCTGCTTACCAAGAACTCTACAAAATTTACGGAACCAAGGTAAACCATTCGTCGTGTTTCAGGCAGGACATATCGTAAATAATCACAAAACAGGTAGATGCATGATCTTACCTTCAATTTTTTATAATTACGATGGCGAGCTCCCGAGCGCCGCACACACACAGCACCCGCGACACCGGCGCCATTACTGCGCGGGTCACAACATTACTGCGCATCAAGCAGCATCAAGAACCATAAAAATGTACCAGACCAAGGTGACAAGAATCCATGAAATTTGATCCTCGAATGCGATGCTGGGTTGAAGGGGATATAGGGTGGCGAGGTTAGGTTAGGTCAGATAGGTTAGGTTAAGGTTAGGTTAGGTTCTGGACTATTCTGGCCGTTGTGTTTCATAAATGTACCTAAACTCGATAAGAAACTATTTTGGTTGCTTTATTATTGTTACGTTGGTCCCATGTTACATGTTTTATGGTTCTTGATAAACAGAAATATTGTGCTTTCGCAACAAAGCAGGGACGGCGCTTGGGAGTCGAGGCGGTGCAGTGCGGTGCGTGCGGCGCTCGGGAGCTAGCTATCGTATTTATTAAAATTCGAGGGTAGGAGCATGATTCTATCTGTTTTGAAATTATTTACGATATGTTCCGCCTTAAACACGACGAATGGTTTACCTTGGTCCCGTACATTTTGTAGAGTTCTTGGTAAGCAGAAATATTGTATTTACGCAACGGCAACGCAGAAACGGCGCTGGGGAGTCCAGGCGGTGCGGTGCGCGCGGCGCCCGGGAGCCCGCCATCGAGGTTGTTGAAATTCGAAGGTAGAATCATGATTCTACCTGTTTTGAGATTATTTACGATATGTGCCGCCTTAAACACGACGAATGATGTGCAATGATTTTTTCTAACGTTAGGTAGGAAAGTACACCTACACCATTTTTAGTGATAGGAGCAAAATTGCCCAATGATGGTTTCAAAACATCAAGAAAGCAAAGGTGAACTTTGGATGAAAATAGCTGCCATCAATACTCTGCTAAATCCAGTTCGTGTATTTCATGTGGAAGAAAATAGTGCATGAATTAAGTAACACCTAACGTAATGGCACATGCTGCACAGAGAGCATGTCTGTGGTGCTTATCATTACCTGTTTTTGCACTGGTGAGTAAATATGTTACCTTGGCACTTTTTATGATGGGTGTCTTTGCAAGCCACGAGGTAGGTTATTCAACTGTTGTTATAATGAATAATTTGTTATGAATTTGGAGCCAAGAATGCTATTGTCATGACACAGCTGTCCAGCTGGTCATTTTTGGACTGTGCAAGCACAGCTGTTTGTGTCACCTAGCCATTGGTCCATATCAGCCCAATGCTGTTGACTGCAGGGATATCAAAACAGTATTTCAACCCTGGTATGTCAAGAAATCAAATAGCTGTATTCTGACTTGCCAGTCACAGCAAGTCTGAATGGCAATGCTGCACCCAGGTACTGATATTGCATTGGATGGGGAAGACAACATAATTGCACAATTTTTGCCACTCACTGTGTAGCATTCATGAGTCATTTCTGTAGCTTAGCTCACTGTCGCAAGCTGCTCATAAGTGCATTAGTGTGGGAGTAGGTAATGTGTTCTTAGGCTGTGCAAAGTAGGTGACATGATGCTGGGTGACCCATCTGATCAGAGTGCAGTTAGTTTGTGAGTGCCATTGGCCAGCACAAGAAAATACTGATTTCCTGCTAGCCATTACATGGTGGCAAATATTCAGGTGTCACAGGCTCCAGGTGTATCTTAAATGTCATCCTAAGTAATGTCAGCCAAAACAGCAAGCCATGATCTACATTGCAGAATGGGAAGCAGAGGCATTGCTTGCACTTTTTGGAGCTATTGTCATGTGTGGATGGTCTTACACATGTTCCTTTAATATTGTCTCTGTGATTGCCATGAAGCAGCTTATAGTTTTATTTACCACTTTGCTTCCTTATCATTCCTGATTTAATACCTGTGATGAAAGAAACTGTTTCTAGCAGAAGTATATGCTGAAATATCTGTAAGTCAGTTTTTCCTGTTTTGTGCAAATTTCTGTGATTGTGCTCCTTGCATTGCACAATGTTCACATGTCTCAGGTCCACTAGTAAACATTTTCAGATTACACTACCTGTGGGACAGATTTGGCAGTGCTGACTGCAACTTTTGTGTTTCAAGTGCTAGGGCTTGTGATGTGGCTATAAAGCCTATAAGTCCCACGCAGATCGTTTTTGCTGCAACGGAGTCTATCTTTCTCCTCGCCCTCAAGCCATCTGGCGCCCAACATGGCTCGTAACATTCGCCATCCATACACAGACAGGGCAATACAACACTGGGTACTCCAAAGTTTTGACTAGTAGGTATCGACACAGACTATAAGTATACCAGAATCAGGATTAACACCAGATTTAGGATGTTGTGCCAAAAGTTGGCAGTGCTGTGCTGGCGGCATCTTTGGTTTGTTTGTGGCGATTAAGTGTAATCACATTTCTCAGTCGCAAAGTCGTTAGATAGCCTTGCGCAAAACACTTGAGTCGTGGTGCGGTATTGGGGATGGTGGTTGGAGGATCAGGTTGTGTTCAAGTAATTTCAGATGCTTTTGGGCTAATCAGATGTATGTCGTTCTTTGCCAAGTCACACCATGTCTCAGTTTGCATATAATGGCTTATTTAAATATTCTGGAGCAAAGCTGACAATGCAATGATTCATTACAGCACAACTTGCCAGTTATGAATGTTGCGGCCTAGGCTACTGGCTGTTGGATGCTTGCGGAATACTGCATGTGAGGTGATTGGCCAAGGCGTGCTCAGGTATATTTATGTTGGAGCTGAGGGCCTTGTTTTTTTAATACATCAATATTGAGACTGCAGTCTGATTGGCGTGTGAATATTCCACATAAGCATTGGTAGCCATTGTCCACAGTGATAATACCACCCATGAAATGGGCCAACCAGTAATTATGTCAGTTCAGCACAGCTATGTGATTGCATTAGATGTGTTTGTTGAAACATGAAAGACACTGCAATGTAACAGAAATGTTTGGTACTATGCAATGTTGTGCACATACCTGATATGACATTTCACCAAAGGAATTATCTGCCTGCACTGTTCAGAAAAGGACAGCATGTTGTATTTATATAAAAATGTGCATAACTGGGGCATAGTTTTGGGGTCTATTGATTTTATTTCATCTATTTAATCTAAGGTCCATTGATAGTTTTTGTTGCCTTGAGCCAAGGCTGCAGATGTTTCAGATGCTAATGAACCTTCTAAATCTGTCTAAGCTGCCCATTTCACTTCAGCTGCTTAGCTGTACCTTTCCTACCCTGAGGTCAATGGATGAAAGTTAAAGTCATAAATTACAAGGCTTGATGAGGAATAAAAACCATTATGTCATATTGAAGTTCCAAATATTTATTTTGCAGGTTTTATGATGTGAGAGCAAGATTTTTCAGGTTGATTTATTGAGTGGAGTCAATGATAAAATGTTTGTATTCACCTCATGCCAAAAACCCTTCATGCAAATGGTTTGAGGGAGCATGCTTACTTCAGCCATAGGTCTGTCAGGTGTTTAAGCTCTTCAAGATCAATCAAAGAAGCTTTATAAATTTTGTCATCAGGGCCTTTGTGCAGTACAGTTCACCATTATGGCAGTTATCATTATAATGTTTGCCATCCCACTTTTAAGCACAACTGCTTCCCAGTCAGCAGTGCTTGCAATGTTACTATGCTATCGTTGCTGCGCTGCTCCTGAGGCGGCATTGCCGGCCCTTCACAGCAGTGGCCGCCAGCATCACAACTTAAGAACCTAACCCAGTGCCTGGTCCTACCTCTGGGCGCGTTGGACGGCCAGCTTTGGACCGCTACCGTCGCGATAGGTTCCATACGTCAGGCACAATAATGTTGTGCGCCCCAGCCATAGGCTGTTGCACGTAGCCCGATGGCTGCATAGTGCCTGCCAGGTATATTTGATAGACACAATAAGATCTTATGTGTACTCCTTGGAATAGCTCGCAGCACATTTCACAGTGCAGCAGATGCATCTTCAGGCTATACATAATATGCATATATATGGATACCATATATATATATATATATATATATATATATATATATATATATATATTATATGTGTGTGGGTGTGGGTGTGGGTGTGGGTGGGTGTATATATGTTCATATATAATCAGAATATTATTGCACTCAATAGCTCTATCGCCAGTCAGTGGCCGTATTCACTCCGTGTTTCATCCTAACTCAGCTGAAAAGAGTTGGCGGCAGCGGGATTCGATCTCGTGCCTAGACATCGTGGTGCGTGCATGGGCCTGCGCTTTGCCTGATAGCTCGAAAATGAGTGCCACGGTGCACACTTTTGTTCCCGGAAATCGAAAGAGAATTGTTCAAGCTTCATTTCTATGTACTTTGCATGCACATATATGCTCAAGATTTAGAAAGCCGTGGGCCTGAAGAATGTCATTTTAACATGGGAACCCTATGGCTAGTCGTGAAATGTGCGCCGTTGCTGCCATATTTTATACTAGACTTTGGACCCCCCCCCCTTCCCCCGATACGCAGAGTACCGGCATTTTTTTGTTTTGTTCTTTTGTTCAGTTCGCCTCAAAAGCGCAGTTTTCGCTCATAATCCGTTCCTTGATTAGAACCCCAACGATTCGAACTAGGCGGGATTGAACTATCGACCGTTATCCGACGTAAAGCCGGTTTCGCCCATGTAAACGCACCTCGGCGAGAGGTTTAAGGTCGCATGATCCGTTCCGATCTTAATTCGAATTACCATTGGCTGCCCATGTAAACCGGGTAACTGTTGCCCGGTGGAGGGGTGGGACGCTTGGTCACCATCGGCTCTTTAGTTGCTTGGAACCGTCATGGTAGTTTGATTATGTGGCTGGATTATCTCACTGTAACTGGCAACAAAAGCATTCTATGTTTTTCACCCCCTCTGGACTTTTATGCTTTGCATCGTCCTGACGCACTTCAGGAGGCAATACACTGTGTTGCCGTGCGCCCCCCCCCCCCCCCCGCGCCGTAGTTTTTATTTGTTCGGGCCTGCTGCGCGGCAGAAGTCGTTCTGCAACCGACCGGCAATGTCGCGTCTCGCCGTCTCGCCAGAGCACCTCCAGTCTTGCCAGGGGTGGATCCAAGATCTCGTCGAGGGCGCGGGGGCAGCAACATTGTGGGCCTCCTAGAGTTTGAGGCCCCCTCCCAAAGTCGTCAAAGGGGTAAGCGAGGTCTCCCGCCCTGCCGCTGCTGCCGGGGCCCCAAATGCCGGGGTACACTCGGTTGCTCAGGGGCTCTTCATATTGGTATCGGGCTTTTCATATCGGGCTCTGTGCTGTTGCCGGAGCCCCATGTAAGGTAACGCTCCGAGGCACTCGATGCTCAGAGGCCCTCTTCATTGACCTATGGCTCTTTCCCTTCTTGAGCTTATTTGCTGATGACCCTTCACTTGTCAGAGGTCTCTGTTAACCTGCCCGGGCACTCTTGATCACACAGGGGCGTTAATTCATGTACGCGGATCCTCGGCTAGTGCCGTTTGTTCAGGGGATCCTGTACTCCGGCCGGACCCTATATGTTAGCATGCCGGGGTGCTCCCGATCTTTCAGGGGTCCCACCATATTGGTGTTAAGTCTTTTTTGCTTGTTGTGAGGACCCTTCACTGTTTACTGGAGCCTCTTTGTTGGCCTGTCACGGCGGTTTCGATTGCTGAGGTGCCGTCCTTATTGATCTCGGGTTTTTCCATATTATAGGAAGGCCTACACCATTGACGGGGACCTAAATCTTAATAGTTTTTATTGGGGCTTTACTTCTTACCAACTGATGACTGAATCTGTGGCTATGCCAGTTACGCCGATGAAGTCGTTATTGCCATCGTCGAGCATAATTTTACACGCCGCCGGCGTCGTCCGTCTTATTTCCATTGTTTATTGGATTTGTGACGATAATTATACCTGTGCGTTACGTTTTGATCGATTTTTAAGGACGGGATATTCTGTTTTCCCTTGCAACAGACAAAGCAAAAACTCTGTATTAGTCCTCAGCCATCGGCTGATCTCATCAACTACCCGGCTAACCGTGTATAAGCAAAGAATCAAGCTCGTGCTTGATTTTGATGGTATTTAGCAGCCAATTATAGTGTATGCTGCCATGTTTTCTTCGGAATACTTAGCCTTAAAATGACAGAATCCACCATGATCTGACGAAAATGAACAAGCTCCATGTATCTGCATACAAAGCACGCCTAGTTTTCTAGGGCTGTGCGCAATAAGCTAGGTTCCCGTATACCAACGGCATGCATAAGAATACTAAAACTTTATGGCCGGAATACGAGGATTTTTGGTGGATACAGCCCTGAAGTCTAAGGAGCTCACAAAATGAGAAGACTTCTCCAGTTGTCTAACATTTTTGCAGTGTTCATGTGTGGAGATTTAGTTACCGCGAAGTTGACTGGTTCCGATCACTCCGATATGGTGTCGCGTTAGTTCTGGCCGGTGCTTTTGACCGGATCGCACATAGCGTTTGTTAATAATGTTTACATATGTATATATATATATATATATATATATATATATATATATATATATATGCATGCTTTTATGACGACAGACACACGAAGCTCGCAAAACTTGCACGGTGTATCACTGGTGACTGACTTCTTTATATCTGGCTGTTCATTTTTTTTTCACCGGACAGCACTCACTGCCGTTTTGACTTGGCAGCAACAAACAATTCTTTAGCCGTGCAGAAGATGTCATTAGCACCACATACTGTAAATAACACAATCAACACAGCAAATCACAACACTGCATGCCAACCGCCAATACCCGCGCCATTCATCAGTGTCTTGTGCCTTGTCTATGTGATCTGCTTGTGATGCTGCTCCGAAGAGATAATTCAGTGGTTTGGTACTTTTCTTTGCTTAGAAGTCGTTTATGGTCATGCATGAATAATCCATTCAGAATTTTTGGTTTAATTGTTCTGTGTGTAGATGACAGAACTGCAGTGTTTTGTATAAGCGCTCGGCGCGCGAGAGAGTATTGTGGTCGGGCTGTACGTGATTCCTTCGTGCCCCCTCCGTAAGGTGCTCTGTGAGACGTCGGAACAAATGTTGTCGTTGCATCATTGTAGCATGCGGAACCTTGCAGCAACACCTGGCACCGGCAACAGACGTGTGGAAATGACCACGTATCGAAATCGGTACTTTCCAACGCTGTATGAAGTCAATGCGCGTAAAAGGTGTCCCCTTGCCATATGTTTCACTAGTGCAATTTTTAGATTGGTGGTCGGGACGGATTACGACAAGGCACAATGACGTAATCTCTTTTGCCCGTAATGCTACAACTGCCGAATCCGTTCAGGAAATCAACTGGTCAGCCAACTTAATTGCATTGGTAAAACGTTCTGGTCAGCAGCTGAAGGCATTACGTCCATGGATTTTGAACGCTGTTTAAAACCAAAGCTTTGGGAAATTTGAGTTGCCCACTTAGACAGAGGGGCTCTTTAAAATAATGGTTATGGTGCCGCGAAATGAAAGTTGTGGTGCTCCAAACTGACCATTTTGGTGCCCCATAGCCCAAGGGGCCAATCCAGGATTTCGTCAGGGTAGGAGGCATAACACTGCTGTATCCCTAGAATTAATCCTGCCCTTTGGAAATGAAGGGTTTGGGCCGGTTATGGTGCACCCGGATTTCAGTACCTATCGAAAATAAACATTTGTGGTCATATGTGGTACCCGTGAAATTTTGGGGCCTTCTGAAAATAAAGGTTATATCGATACGAAATGAGGATTTTGCTGCCCCTTCACCACAGTATTTTGTTACCCCCTCACCCCAGGAGACAGGGGGCATAGCGTCATCCCACCCCCCCCCCCCCCACCCCCTACCACTCTGGATCCTTCATTGGTCAAGGTCGGTTGACAAGACACACCTCATCGCCTCATTGCCTCAAAGGGTAGTCCGCCATTTCTTTCTAATTTGTCATTCGGCTCCTCGCGTAAGCCCCATTTATGTCACTTTGGTTTGGATCTGAATATATACTGTGTTGTGTTTATGACTAAAACCCAATTCTATGTTCCGAAGTGTTGTTTGTACATGCTATGTGGCTGGCGCCTTCTTCGCACGAGACATGTGTACTGGGCCATACTACCTCTAGACTTTCCCCATGCAGGCTCTAAGCGCATGTTTCCTTCAAGCCAACAGGTACGCACCAGCTGTTTAGGTACGCACGCGAACAGGTACGCACGCTGTGTTGGTACATACGGTCCGCTGCTAGACGCCTATTGCATATTGCATCGCTCATCCCGTTTCAAGAGCATTTGCAATAAGCACTCTCGCAGGGGCACCGGCTTGGGCCGGTGTAGGGGACTAGCGCCCCCTCGGGTCCCAGCTCCGGTAACGGGTGGACAGCGCAAGCTGTTCCTCTCAGGGCGTAGCGACCCTGCCGGCACGTGAGCTCCCGCTCCTTGTCCCGCTCGCTCCCTTCCCATTACCCGCTTTCCCGTATCCGGCCCACTCATCACTCCTGATCCTCGTTTTATCGCGGTCGCCGTGCCCCCTCGCCCGCGTCCTCGAGTTGATCGGATTCTGGTGGCTGAGGGGCGCGTCGTGCGGGTCAATCACGGCGCGTCCCAACACTCCACTTTGGCCAGGATATCCGGGGGCGCGGGAGGCTCGTGGGGCCCCACACGGGTCTAGCGGCTTGTCGCTTGCGCTGCGGCTGGGTGCTCCGTGCGGGTCTCCGCTTGGGACGCCTGACCGTGCGCAGCGGCTTAAGGGGTCAAGGGGTGGCGGCGCTGAACCACGGTCAGGACGGGGAGGGGTCTCCCCGGTTACACCTGGCCGTACGGGAGGCGTCGTCCGTCCCGTATAGCACCGGGGTAGCCCTAGTGGTGACCACCTCCCGAGGGAGTGTTTGGCCGTCCTCCAGTTGGGCTCCGTGGTGGGTGGGGAGACCCGGTGCCGAAAGAAAACCCCTTTTTGCATGGCATCCTCTAACTCTAAAAACACCCGTCCTCCGAAAGGGGGTCGGACAACGATAACCCAAGGGTGCAGAAACGATTGCTTTCTCCGGACCGCGGATCCTCGTCTTCAAAAGTGACGAGATTAGGTTGGTGTCCCTGTCACCGTTTCAGAGAGGAAATGGCTCCGACAAATTTGGAAAAATTATAAGATGTGACAAGCTCCGGGATGGAAAAATAGAAGTTGAATTTGCTGGTGACTTGGAGGCGGGTCGGGCTATGGAAGCAACTGAATTTTCGTACAGTGTTCGGAATGGGGCTGGTAAACGGGAAAAAACAGTCAATGTCAGCGACACTACACAACACGAAAAATTCGTCCGGGGGCGTGGAGAACTGTTTTGACCTGCGTGACGTTGACGAGGAAGAGATCGTGGAGGAGCTCTCGGAGTTGGGAGTGACCGCCGCTCAACGGATCCTTGTCAGAATGGGAGGAGAGTTGGTGTCCACGAACAACCTTATGCTCACGTTTAGTCGCCCTGGCCTACCACCCGAGATACGTGTAGGATACGTCCGCGTGAAAGTTCGTCAGTTTGTGCCTAACCCCATGCAGTGCTATCAGTGCCAGAGGTTTGGTCACACGAAACTCAACTGTCGGAACCGCGCAGCGTGTGGCAAATGTGCGTCCCTCGAGCACATGAGCGAACACTACTTCTGACAAACCCCATTGTGTCAACTGTGGCAAGGACCAGGTTCCGCACATGTCGCACGACCGTGCATGCCCAGCCTACACCAAGGAGAAGGAAATCATATCAATAAAAACTTCTAAAAACTTCCGTGAGGCTCGATAACTTTATAACGAAACTCGCCCAAAAATATCGTACGCATCGAAAGTGAAAGCTTCGCTGCCGCCGACTAATGTGATCGAGGAAATGACGGCTGTTCAATTTTTGGAACTTTTGAGGTCATTCGGCCTATCAGTTGTACCCTCAGCATGCGTCCTGGACTCGTAGCCAGCACCCCAAGCGCCCTCCCTACCAACCGAGCTGTCGGTGGCCGCCGTGCTGCCGGCTTGCTCGGCACCAGTTGGATCGCCAACAAATGACGGCTGGACGACGGTTCGGCGTGGCTGCAGCCCTCGCGCGCCGTCGGGTATTCCTTCGCTGAGACACCACCGGTCTCCTCATCACAGACACCCCTCGCCAGTGCCTGTGAACGTGTAGTAGAGACGATGTAGCGTCAAGAAGCTGACAGGCGCGCCCGCGAAGCCAGGCGAGCGCATCCAGTTGAGCAAGAGAGGACGAAGGCGATTAACCGGCTGCCGGGGGCGGACCAGGGACGTGCTCCCATGGGGGAAGCCGGTCCACCGCCCAGACGACGCATAGAGGCCCCTGGTGGATCAGCCGAGGTTCGAAAGCAACCGATGGGCCCTCCTCCTGCGCCGCCATCTGTGGTCACGGCTTCGCCGGCGCCGTCCCCGTCTGGAGTGGGGCGCCCGGAAAAACGTGGCCCTCCCTGGCCCATCTCGCCCACAGACGGCAGCCCACGTATTCGGCCCAGAACCCGGCCGGCGTCGGTGGGATCAGACCCTGGTGGGTCCTTGCACCCCGTAGCTGGACCGTCGGGGTCTGCTGTGGGTGGCGCAGAGTACTTTTAAAAGTAGGTCTGTTTTACACTTACAACCCGAACACATGCCCCCCCCCCCCCTCCCCTCCGATAGGCGTCGAAACCGCGGAGTGATAGGAAGCTAAGGACCGTCCTAACCTCTTAGCTCCGTGACGAATGTTGTACAGTGGAACTACAGGGGCGTCCGAACAGGCTACCAGGATCTCCAACTATGCATTAATGAGCGGCGTCCGGCGGTGATATTTCTCCAGGAGACAAAACTGGCACCTGACAGCGTTTTTGGTCTTTCGGGTTATGCTGTTTAGCGGCGAGACTTACCACCTGACCCTGTTGCGCATGGTGGCGTTCTCCTGGCCGTGCACCACAGCGTGTGTGCACAAAGGCTGGCTTTAAACACTGAGCCTCAAGCTATCGCTGTCAAAGCGTTGTTAAACTGCCATACGATCACCATATGCTCAATCTACTTGCCTCCGGGGACCGGGATTCCGTCTACACATCTGAGACACCTGGTGGCTCAGCTTCCGCCGCCTGTCCTCATATTAGGTGATTTTAACGCTCACCACTCAGCGTGGGGTTGTGTCAAGACAAACACTCGCGGGAAACGCTGCGAAGCCCTCATACATGAAGAATCGCTGTGCCTCTTAAACACGGGCACGCGTACCCATTTTACACTCCCATCGGGGCAGGCATCGGCAATCGACCTTAGCCTTTTTGAGCCCACAACTGATCAACCATTTTGGCTGGTCGGTGTCAGACGATCCAATGGGAAGTGACCACTTCCCCATCTGGATCAAGTACCGGGCTGACCTTTTCCTTGGTTCTCGACCACAGCGCTGGAATTTTAGGGAAGCCGACTGGATTGAGTTTTGAGCGATGATCGAGCATTCCCTTATTATGCAACCAGCGAGTGAACCCCCGTCAGAGGATTTGGCCTCGTTGATTTTGCGGTGTGCAGAATGGTACTTACCGCGAACGTCGGGCTGCCCTCGTCCTCCTGTCCCATGGTGGGCGCAGCAGTGCCGGGACCCCATCTGTGCGTGTAAGAGGGCCCTTAGGAAGTTTAACCGTCGGAGCACGACTGAGAAACTAATTGTATTTCGACGAGCACGAGCGGCTGCTACACGCACCATTCTGGAGGCTAAGCGGGCATCGTGGCGGTCGTACATCGGTCAACTAAACTGCCAAACATCTGCATGCAATGTATGGTCACGGATCAAACGCATTGCGGGACAGCATTCGTCTGTACCACACCCTGTGCTCCGTATCAATGGACGTGACATACACCCAGGTGACGTAGCAAATGAAATCGCCCGCGCATTCTCCGAACGGTGTGGGGTTTATACGTCACCGGATCCGCTGCGAGGCATCCCCTGTCAACTTCAGCACGACGGAGCAGATGTCGTACAACCGACCTTTTACAATGGCCGAACTAATTTCCGCGATCGGATCGCTGCGCAGCGTGGCAGAGGGTTCGGATGTAGCTCACAACGCCATGTTTAAGCAACTCCCCACTTCAGTAGTTGAGGCCCTCTTAGCAACGTACAACAAACTGTGGGCGAATGGAGGTTTTCCGGAGTCTTGGCGTGAGTCACACATTGTCCCTATGCTCAAGCCTGGTAAGAGTGGGGCTGGCCCCGCCTACTATCGCCCTATCTCACTGACATCATTCATTTGTAAGTTGATGGAACGTATGGTGAATGTACGTTTGTCGTGGTTTTTGGAACGGTACAACGTTTTTACGGTTGCTCAATGTGGATTCAGAAAAAAATCGTAGTACCATTGACCATCTTATAGCTCTCGACACAGACATCCGCACCAGTTTCAGGGAAAAACATGTTGGCGCTGTGTTATTGATGTTGAAAAAGCCTATGATACGACGTAGCGTTGCGGCATCCTGAAAAAGCTCTTTCATTATGGCATTCCAGGAGCCGTGGGCACGTTCGTAGCGAACGTTATGACCGATCGTTTTTTCGGAGTTCGTGTTGGCTCACACTTTTCGGATAGGTACCAACAAGATAATGGCGTGCACCAGGGCAGTGTTCTGAGCGTCGCTTCGTTCGCTGTGATGATAGACGACATTGGTGACTCCCTTCCAAAGCCGGTCAGTCGCTCTCTCTTCGTGGATGATGTCGCCATCTGGCATGCCTCGTCAAACTTTGCTTCTTTGGAGCGTCGCTTGCAGTTGGCTGTGATCAGCCTGGAAAGATGGAGTGTTGTAAACGGACTACGTTTGTCAACCTCGAAAACAGTCGCTATGCACTTTTGCAGACGACGTCGTCAATGCCCCGCCATGGCTTTAAGGCTATACGGCCAGACCATCCCGAACGAATCCAGCACCCGTTTATTGGGTCGGTAGTTTGATAACCGTTTAACGTATGGGTCACCTTTGAAAACCTTTCGTGGCAACTGTTTTAAACCATTGAACGTTCTGAAGTATGTGTCTCGAACATGCTATGGAGTGGATAGAAGAACACTGTTACTGCTATACTGCCCGCTTATACGTTCGAAACTTGACCATGGCTGTTTTATTTATGACCGTGCGCCGAGTTCCTCCAAGCGTTTAGTAGACACCGTGCACCATACCGCATTACGCATTGTGACGGGGGCATTCAGGACGTCGCCAGTTGCTAGCCTTACAGTGGAGGTTAATGAACCGGCGTTGGCACTGAGAAGGGATATGCTTGGCATGCGGTACTTTTGCAAGCTGGCTCAATTTCCGAACCATCCGACTCACCGAGCAATCTTTTCACGTGATGTGGAAAGCAAGTTCCAAAGTAGCGGAAGGCCGTCCGCTATTTCATTTGTTGGCCATATGAAAAAGTTCTTCCGGGAAAGCGACGTAAGTCTGCGTGGTGTGCTTAGGTCGCGTCCCGTATTAGTGCCTCCATGGGAGCTAATCTCACCAAAAGTGGATGCATCCCTTGCATGCACCAGCAAACAGGGAGCGATCCCATGCGACTTGAGATCAAAGGCTCTGGAGCACATTGGGTCGGACATAGATTTTCAAGCCACATATACTGATGGGTCCAAAATGGAGGTGGGCGTTGGTGCTGCACTTGTAAATGACCAAGCCACCCGGTCCTTTTCTTTACCGAAGCACTCCTTCGTTTACACGTCCGGGCTCGTTGCAATCAGTAAAGCCCTATGCTTCATCGAAGTTGGTGAGAGCAACTCACACGTGGTCTTATCCGATTCTTTGAGCAGCCTGTTGGCCCTGACAGCCTTTAACACACCTTGTCCCATTATATAGGATATTTTAGTTCGCCTGACAGCGCTGGATCTTGCTGGAAAGACTGTCGCCTTATGTTGGATACTGAGTCATGTGGGTATCGCAGGTAACGAGTGTGCTGACGCGGCCGCAAAACGGGCAGCGCGTGCACCTTGCACCCGTTTTTTACCCTTGGCAAGGGACTTTTACAATGCCATTGTGACCTTTGTGAAGGGGAAATAGCAACGCTGCTAGGACGCCATTGTAAGCAATAAGTTAAAGGTGATCAAGCCACAACCGGGTCCGTGGCCGTCAAGCTCACGTTAGTTGAGACGCAAAGAAGTAACCCTCAGCGGATTACGAATTGGTCACACGCACGCAACACATAGCTGCCTTTTGTGCGATGGAGAACGCCCTGAATGCCCTCGTGATGCGCCACTCACGGTTCGCCACGTTATGCACTCCTGCCCGCAGTTCAGAGAAGACCGGGCACTTTACTTCGGACGAGGTGCGTCAGGTCTTACCTTTTCAGACCTTATTGGTGACGATTCTCCCATGCTTGGCACCGGACAGCTGTTTTCATTTTTGGGAAGCCTATGATTCACAGCCATTTATACGCCTCGGTAAACACTTAGCTGTTATGGACGCAAAATGGCCCTAGAAGTCGACGCGCCCTAAAACCCCAATCATCATCATCATGCAATAAGCACCGTTCAAAGTGCTCTCTGCTGCCCTTGCCCTGAGCTCACCGCGTTCCTACCTCCGTTATCAAGGACGTAGCAGAACAATGAAACGAACTGTGCATATTAAAAACTATAGTTGTTTATATATATACCTTATATATATACGCAAAAAAATATACCCTCGCCGTTGTTCGGAGCCCAAGACATTCTTGCATCACGTGGTTATATATATATATATATATATATATATATATATATATATATATATATATATATATATATATAACCACGTGATGATGATGATATAACCATATATATATATATATATATATATATATATATATATATATATATATATATATGGCCGAGGAAAAGGTGATCCCTATTTTGTCGACAATTGCAACCACGTGATGCAAGAATGTCTGCTTACTTCCATATTTACATGCTCCTTGTTTCACCTCATACTGAGCCCGCCTCCGAAAACCAACTCCCACGCGAGAAGTCGCGATCTGTCTGGGCTCCGGACCACGGCGCTAGAGAAACTCAAAGCGGGAAACGTCCCCGTCCGACCAATTATGAATGTCAGAACATTTTCATCCACGCGCCGAATTTCACGCGCTTGACAAGAGGCAGGTTGGCGCAAATGAAAATGGCGCGAACGATCAGCTGATCGGCCAATGCAACCGGTGGCCGTAGCCGCGTGTCAGAAGTCAGTGACATATATATATATATATATATATATATATATATATATATATGCAATTGTCGACAAAATAGGGATTATCTTTTCACGAAACAGCATTGCCGATATGCAATGCCGCAATGAGACAATGTGTAAGACAGCGAGAGTAGGTACTTACACATGCGTACGACATAGCACATGCAGAAGTGATGCCACCATTAACCACATATTTTTAAGCATTACATGATATAAATTCAGACATTCGCATTCTAATTCTTGTGACACATTTCTCCCGTTATACAACTCCGTTCACAACTAGGCATGATACTAGGCTTTATGTCTCACCGGCTGCAACGGCTGTTTCGAGGCGGAATGCCTCTATTACGTATTTATCAGGCATTAGGTACGCGGGATGCGGTAGTGGTGTGGCCAGGATTCCATAAAAGGATAGAAAAGTCCAGATATGAGTACCCTAACCACTAATCACCATGCCACTATCGCCGCTCTGCGGCGCGAACTGCACCCGTCTCGATAAACTCCAGACTGGTGTTGCTGGACCCCAAATTCTATACTAAAGAGGTTCTGAAGCGTAAAAGGAAGGAAGCGTGTCATGACTGATGAAGTGGATGGCGAATACAAGCTCACAATTCTCCCAATTCATTCAGCTTATCTATCGCAAGCCAGCCTCAGTGACATACCCTCGGCTCCGCTGTTCAGATGGTGAATCAACAGCGCGTTTAAGCACGGCACGTGCGTAGTGTTTTGGGTTACGCTTGGCAGGCAGTTGAATACATTCGCAGTCAACGTTTGCTTTTTCACTTCCTATCTACTTGCAACCAGGAGTGCGGTTCCCTATTCAGTTGCAGGGGCTTCACCCCCTGCCGTGACTTGGGTTGCAGCCTGCAAATTTGTGAGAAAGTGAGCCAAATTCGGAGAGAAACCAATTTGTTGTCACCTTCGTTGCATTTGCATGGCTCAGCCAACCAACGCATTTTGGTGAACCCCGCCTATTAAGAACGTACTTTATTGAAGGAACGAATTGTTTGTAGGCTGGGCCATTAAACGTGTTTCACCAGGGAGTGTATCCAGATTCAGCTGATGAGACGGCCCCCACTCCCTCTCTTTGAAAGTAAAGGCATGGGAAATTCAGAATAAGTCCTGTTTGCAGCACCGTATGAAAGAATTTGCGGTTGGAAGGGGGGACCAGTCAAATAAAATCACTAACAGTATATGTTAGTGCGCCAGGAGCTGGAGATCTATATGCGCGCGTACCTGGAGCACACATCAGATCAGTCAACCTTGTACATCAGTCATCAATTCCTTCAAATAATGAGAAACATCACCAACACATACAGCAAATAACGGAACTGAATACCGCGGAGAATCTTATCCATGGCCCGCAATACCAAACAGCAGGCAGCCCGACAAGTGCTTCCCACGATTATCTTACAGCTACTGCCGAATAACCAGCTATTTCCGATGCCACGAGCCAGGGATCAAAGCTTTGAATTATTTATGCGCCTGCTGCCAAGGGCGTGCTGATGCGGCAAATCTTGTGTGCTCAAACAAAACGTTGCTCATATCCATGCACAGTGGTTTAACTGGGCGGCACTGCACCGCATGACGTCACTCGTCAGCTGAGGCGGACGAAATCGGCTCCGGTAGCCCTCTGTCGGGCAATATCCGAACGATTAGGTGAAGGGCTGCGAGGAAGTGGGACAGTACCCCAACCCGTGGATCTCGCGCTTGCTGGACTTCACGAACACCGGACTTTATCACTGGACGTTATGAACACTGGACTTTATGATTCTCCTCTGTCTAGGGGTTTTGGGCGTTTTCTGGATGTTTTGGACGCTGGATGCTGTCATTGTAGACTTTTTTACTACTGGACTTCATGAACTCTGGACGTTTCAATACGCATCCGACAGATGTGGTCCCGTCAAAAGCGCAGGGCCCTCAAAAGCCAATAGGAAGTACCCAAGTCTTAGTGTGATGGGCCCCCGAACGATTGAGTGTGCCCGAGCAGCTTAATAGATGAGGCCCCCGATGAGGGCGTAGGGCCCTGCAAATAAATTAAAAGTATCCAAGACCTGATGCGTAGGGGCTTCGAGCGATCGAGTGTACCGGAGATGAGGTTAATGGTTGGGGGGGGGGGCGCCGAAAGGAGCTTAGGGTCCTCCGCTAATTATAGGGAATTGGAGGGGGCCTACATCAATGGAGGAAACCCGTGAGCATCTCGCAGATTTATCGGTGGTTTAATCGAAACTAACTTGAAGGACCCCTGAGCAGCGTAGAATGTCCTGGCAGTTTAACACATGGGAGCCCCGGCTATAGCGTGTAGAGACATTCGCGCGAATGGGAAAAATCCGTGGTAGGTCCATGATCAACAAGAGCGCCCCGGTATTCCAGCAGAAAGGGCCCAGACAATAGCCCTGGACTGTCCGAGAAAACGTAATGAGACCAGGGGCGACGCGGAAGACTCCTTACCAATCGGATTTACCTTGCAAGTGGACATAGAGGGCGCCAGATGCAGCGTAGAGCCTCTGAACAGCGTGTTGAACATTACAATGTCTCAACCAGCCTCTCAATCAGTGGAAAATTATTTTGTCTACTTTTAGGCCCTTCACTTTCACATGCGACTGTTCTGGGTCTCCTGAACGCCCAAAAACGTTCATTTTTTGCATTTTCGAGTTAAACAGCTGCGTTCGTTCGGCCGGCTATGGGTCCCTTCGGGGCCCACGCGGGGCCATATATATCCCTGTGGCTCTGCATCCACCTCTGAGCCTCGGATGCAACGGAGTCGTGTACCACCCTGAGCTCAGCCCAGTCAGTCGAGCCCCTCTTTGTCCAGCATTCCTGCAGGATTACGTGCTGCTGACCACGTCACGCCTGCCATCTGCATGCGGGCCGAATATGGCAGCATTAGCCGCGTGGAATGTAGCAGGAACTCAAATCCCGCGCCGTTTTCCTTCGGCACGGTCTGCAGTACCACGCGTCGACCCCAGCAGCGGCCGAAAATGACCGCAGGCGGGTGTGGTTGCATCCGGACGACTGCGCGTTTGCTCATCTCGAGAGCTGTGCAGCGCGGCTCCATGTACGCCATTGTTGGAGAACTGAATGCGAAACCTAGCAAGCTGCATGCGGCTGTGCAAGACGATTCCAACCCCCTGTGTTAACTCTCGCCAGACTCGTGTTTTTCACGACATTCGCCTTATCGACGCCCTTCTGGGGCTCCCGCTTCCAGGGATTGTACCCCTCTCAATGTCATGCACATTACCAAGAAAGCCGTCTGGGTCACCAGTGTGCCCGCAGCCTGGCTTAATCCATTGTGATCATCAGGAGCCTCGAGAGAACGGCCAATGGGAAGTCTGGGGTGGCTGGAACCAGCGGGAGGCTGAGCTCTTTGGGACTCTGTTTCAGATGGCGGTGTCGTTCAGTGTCAGCGGACCGTCTACACACGAGTATCCTTCAGAGGCGTCGCTGATTACCGAGCACACTGCCACCAGCAACGGTGGCTCCAGAGCGCCCAGCGCTTCCAATGGTACCATAGGTAAGCTTCAAGTTCAGACTTTTGAGTCATGGATGGCTGTGCTGCCAGATTGGCGACAAAGACGTGGCATTGCACGAGAGGAGGCTGCCTGGTTTAGTCTACGTGCGGTATCTCTAAATATTGCTTTTTCCTCGACATTGGGACATTCGAGGGCCATGAACGTTGCCTTATTGCTGTGATTTCCATGGTATTGTGTGGTTTTTAATGAACACGGTGACGAAGGGTGTGATACGTAACCTTCGGTGTGTTGGTGAAATTTAGGGTCACGGGCTAAAATCGTCAAGCTGGTTCATTACTCTACAGCCAAACTCACCCTGGGTTGCAAGGCACTCTCCAGCCTGCATCTCAGTCAAGTCTAGCTGCAGGTTGAGATGGCTCGAGCCTTCCCAACTGAGCACAAACTCACACCCCCTGGTTGACGCACTTCCTCCCTTGAACCGAGGACTTGTAGTTACCGTGAAAGGCGTAGTTCCTTGTCTCGAACATGATCGGAAATGAAGCAACAACGAATGTGGTGCGAAATCTTCCTGCAAGGTGTCTTCAACAACGTAAATTACAAATGTTACATGTTCACTTCCTCCGGTTTTCCCGTCATCATGGATATTATCACATGCCGCTCAAAGTTGGAGACGGTGCTGACAATGGTGATAGCTTAACAGAGCCATATGCAGTTTTGATTGTTGTGCGAAAGTGTTCGTGACGGCTGGAAGTCCATTGCAAGGTGGCAAGCGCGATTGGCCGCTCACTGCCAGGCCGTGAGTGACTGACTGTACCCTACGGTGTCGTGCAGCAATTGGCCGGCCGCCGTGTCGGCCCCGCCTGACCGCCTCCCTTCGGCAGGGGGCCTGGCCAGCTACACGCCCAGCAAGCTGACAGCCGGCTCGGACTTTGAGCTGGGCGTGTCGCGCCTGGCGCCGGCGGCCCCGGTACGGCCCAGTGGGGCGGAC
>NW_023596576.1:29120872-29203342 GCF_011947565.3 Pollicipes pollicipes
TAAAAACAAATTAGTCACTCGCATTCATACCTTAGATCACGTCCGGAAATCAAATGTAAGCACAATATAAGAGCTACCGGTGCATTATGCGATAACTTGATGGTCCATCTGTGTGAGAGCGCCCGCCATGCAAGCCTTGTCCGCCATCCTGGTCAGTTTTTTCCGCGCATCGCCATCGCCCTTCGCCTATCATGCTTCCGAACCCTTGGGTGTGCTTGTTTGTCAGACTGAATTTATTCGATTGGGAAATGTTCGTACTTGAGTTTTTACGAACGTACTTAATGCATGCGACGTTTTTTTGGCATGAATTTTGTCCTGACTTGCTTTGTCAGTAAGAACATTCTCCATAAGTTGTCCGTACCAAAAGAATATTTCCTTGCGAACCTTTGCGTACGAACTTTTTAAATTTGCTTGCATACAATGCTTACATACTTCATGCGTACATACTTGTGTCGTAAAACCACGAAATGAGGTGTGGTGGCGCCACCTATACCCATCACAACTCTCGCGATATAAAAGGGCGACAACGGTGCTTGGCCGTCACGGGACGTGGCGCAGCGCAGAACGTGGACAGGAGAAAGTGAATACAAGACGATGGGGCACTAAAGTCAATTTTGAAGTCGCTTTCCTATGTCGTGATACGCAACATGATTGATTACCATGACACCCATGGGACATACATGGACATGGATTTACCATGACGTCCATACTTACGCGCATTGACAGATGACCCGGATTCTGCCCGCACCGTCTACGCACGGTAGGGCGAGGCAATGCCGGTGTAGTACAGAAGTACTCGAATTTTGCAGGCTTTACTACACAGCTGAAATTTCTGTGGCTGCGGCGGATGAGGGATGTGAACATATGCAATGTATGTTTGATGGCTGAAGAGTGCGCAAAGTGAGACTTTCGTCTCATTTCAGAACGAAGCTATCCATATAAGGCGGCTGTATATGACCTCTTTATACCACAATGCATCCATCGTGATCGGAAAGCAATGGATTGTATCATAACCTTTGAAAATTAAGATAGTTAAGATCATCGCACCGGCGCCGATGTCGCAGCACACTACATCATCGGGCTAATAGGCTCTTATATTGGTCGTTTGGTAGACGAGTCGGGAAGGACCTGTCGAAACCAATCATTTGAGTCATAGGACAAAATTTCCCTGCTGCATTAGTACTGAAAGAGTTAGCTGGGTAAGTTTGCGAGATGCTCCTGCGTGGAGCTGGTTCGCAAGATCCCTGAAAAGCCTGAGCTCGTCGGAAAAACGTGCTGCGCAATATAGGGTGGTTGGTACCCTTAGGCACAATGCCTTTATCGAAAACAAAAGCAGAAGAGGTGCCTATGTTTCCGAGTATCAGATAGCTGTTGTTTCGGTAGGTTTCCGAGGACGAAAGCTATTACTTATGTCTTATTTAAGTTGGCCAAGGTGGGATCCCGGGAAATGTCGGCTTGATTAGGTTTGTGACGTCATTGGGTAATTTATATGCTCGGCAACAGCAAGGAGCATGTATCATTCAGCAGATATTTTGAATTATATTCAGCAGAGCATGTGTTATGTTTGACATTTTATGCCTTACATCCAGCAGAACATGTGTTGCATTCAGCAGCATTTCATATACATTGTGTTATAGTTGTTCATGCATATCACATTAGTGTAATTTGCATAAAGGATCATCTTTCAGACAGCTGGAAACTTTCAGAATTGTGAGCTGATTTGCAATTTTTGCGGTTATGAATAAGCCTAGTCAGTCTTTCTGTGCTTGGCATCTGCTGTCACTCCTACCACACATTGGTCCCAAAATGTCAGCTGTGGACATAGTGTAAATTTGCTAGGAATATAATTTGTTCTCTCCGCAAGCCGTGATCATACAATTTTTGTTCTCCCTCCCCAGAGCTGAAAGCAAGTTTCAGACACTGGTCAGGTTAGTTCAAAATTTGAAATGAACCTCCCTGCACTGAATGTCAGCTGCCAAAATGCCAGGCATTCAGCCATTTCATATTGATGACAAGGGTGAAGATGTGATCAGAGCTTCCCCCTATTGCTGATGTGTTGCATCAACTGAAGCTTGAAATGGTTTGCTGTTGCCTATATAATGTGCTAGATGGTGCAGGCAATGATATTTTGTACTGTATTTTATGAATTTTGTGCTATGTTCAGACAAAATTGTATGTCATTAAGGTCTATAATAGTTTCTGACCCAATGCTGTGAGTCATGAATATTCATTTCTTGACACATTGGGAGACTAAAAGAACTGGGTAAACCTGCAAAAAATAATGTTTAATTTTAATGGGAGGGATATTCACAACTTGGTAGTAGAAATATAAGTGTTACTGACACAGCTCTTACCAAGTAACCAGCAACACTCACCGTGTACATCGGATGCGACCATGTAATACTGTATTCAGTACTTGTGGAAACATGAAAGTTGTGCTGTAAGAAATGTAATAATATTGCCACCATTAATAATAGTTTCTTTGTGGTTTATTGATTAGAGCTCTGTGTTTTCCCTACAATTATCCATCCTTTTGCCATAATTCACCCTTCATTCCCAGATGCACATTCCAGTTCTGTTCCATTGCTATATTGTATCTTTCCTGCAAGTTATACAATGAACTATATTGGGTAATAAGTTGACAGTAATATGAAGAAATGACATGTGTCACAAGTATGGCTATATGGGAAATATCATAATCAGGTGTACCAGCTCACTGACAAAGACTACAGGCTCACTTTTTGTCCATTCCCAACTTGAAGTTCAGGTCTGAACCTGCCTGGAGTCAGAATGACTTGCCTGTTATTTAGCTGTTACACCCTGTGTTACATCTGTGTTACTGCGTGACTCACCTGCATGTACCTGTTTTACTTACTGTGTTAAGTTAAAAAATGACTAGGCTGGCATTACAAAATGGTTGATCCAATGAGAGGCTATTATATGATATGTAGAGTTTTTGAGGTATCATAATTATAAATACCCAAGGGCAGTCAGTTCTATCTGATCAGATAATTTTTCCTCTGGCCACCTTGGCAGACTGGATTTCAAATGTATTTGCACTGTTTTAGTATGCTACAAGATGGCAGGCTTTGGCCAAGGTATGGCATTTCCCTAATTCCATATGGTATTTCCCTAGCCTTGTAACAATTGTCTTGCTTGTTGCCATGCCCATGTACTCTAACTAGTCACTGTGTGTAAACACTTCCATTCATGTTGCGATAAGTAGGCAGTGCTATTATTGAAAAGGTGATTCATCAAAATATGGGACTCATCTTTTGTGGTTCCTGCCCAGTGTTTGCCTCAACAAGATTTTGAAACCTGCTGTACCATGTCTTACAGGTGGTTTTGTGTGCTATGATGGCTTAACTGATTTCAATGCTGTGAAGTTGGTTGAACAATGTCACTTGCTATTGTTTCTTTTTGGAACATTGGCATTTAGCATCTCAGTGTGACTAGATATTGTTTGGGATGGTGCATTTTAATGTCAGATAAGGTAATTCTGCATTTATTTTCACCACAGAAATGGTTTAATGTTTTGTTTGAAGTTGTGCCCTTCCTAGACATAAATGAAATGGCTTTGCATGCATATTGAAAGACGTTGCTTTGCATCCAATGTCATTTTCATAGCCTTGTAACAATGGTCTTGCTTATTCTATACAATGTAACAAAATGTTGTTGGTTTGTGATGGTGGTGCCACCAGCATGTCATCAATGGTGACCAGGAAGAGGGAGGTGAGCTGGTGAGCAGTTGGAGTCATGGTACTATGCATCCTTGTGTCCATTGGCAACATCAGTTATATGATACATTCAGAGCAAAGATGTTCTTTTAAGACTGTGATATTGTTGGAAATTATTTTTTAAAAATCCTGGTTGCTGAGTACACATTTTCTATTGTGGAGTACAAAATTATCCAAGTGCTGCAGGTCATTTCAGCTTTATTTAGGTTATCTTTGAGAGGTAATAGTACAATGGGTGGCACTCAACAAAGGCGCCACTTTTCATATACAGCAATCCATGTAAAAACACTTTAAATGAAAGGAAACATCAGTATTAAGCATGGCAAACTGAAACAACACAGTCTTATACTCTGAAATACTCTCACTATACTCTACTTGTACTCATACTCACATACGAGTATGACTACATATGTATACATATACATGCATACTTATATAAATACTCATACTCCCATAATATGAAACACATGTGCATATACATTGGTTTGCAATTTATGAAAGGCTCTGTGTAAACACCCTCCAAAACCGAGGGTAATTACGCATCGGGCTTATACACTCTCCAAAATGGAGGGTGGCTACACACCGGGCTTATACACCATCCAGAATGGAGGCTGGGCACGACACGCACAGCCAGACAAAAATGGTACACAAAAAATGCAAATGAACATGCCACAGACGGCCACCTACTCATGCTCCACCACAATCACGCCACTCACGCTCCACCACTGTCACGCTACTCACGCTCCACCAGCTAACTGGTTTTAAAAGCAGCTAAACATTCATGCCCTCCACCTTCCCAATCCCGGTCAACACACGAGGCCCTGCACGTCCCACCCGAACAGTGGAAACAGGCAGCACTCTTAACCGATTTACGGAGTCAGCGCAAGTACAATGCTTGACAGACCCGTGCAGGCCGGCCAAAGAGGACCGGAGTCAGTCACTCCATTGACTCCGGCGGATAATGCAAGGTATTGATTGCTTTTGATGCGCTTTAACCGATATTATTGCGAAATGATAATTTATGTTGCAATTAATTGATTTTTTGTCCTAACAAACCCCTCTCCTTAATTTGCCGGGCCAAAGTTATGGGTTCATATTACTTTGGGGTCCCGTGTTTTTCCGGAGTGAGGTGGCTGTCTCCGAACAGTTTTTGCGCTATTGATATCAGCGTTTTTCGGCTTAGGGGTATTTTTGGGGGTATTTTTTAAATGACAACTGTAACTTGGTTTCAGTCCACAGCTGCCATAGCATTTTTGTACTCTGGATACCAGGAACTGGCGAACATCCAACCACATGGCGGTTCTGGATGGGTACAAATAAGTCCTTCATAGTCGTGATGCCCATCTCTACACAACTTCCCTCCAAATGTGTACAAATCTGTTCAAGGCATGAGCGTGAGCAGAATGTTTATGCTCTTGACAAATCAGTCACAAGTAGGTGATTCATTCAAACCAGTTGGAGAGTTTTGCTATGTTCAACCTCCAACCTTAGCTTGGAAGCTGGCGCAAGCCACTGAATAGTTGAAACGTGTCCGACGCTGAATTGCGAGTGATCCTCTTATTTGCGTTGCCATGACACAGTGGTGGCGCGTGGGTAGGCAGCCGTCTGCGGTAGGTGGTTGGGCATGCGGTGTTCTATGAATGTTCGTCGCATACTTGGCAAGTAATGCGGTTCGTCGTCAATGGTAGGTTAAGTCATGTTTAAGTTTGAGTTGGTCTGCGTAGGGCATAGGAAGTGAGAGCTTTGCTTACCTACAGACTTGTGCGATTCTGGTACCCGTTTATCACTTTCCACTATTGTTTAAAAGTGATTCCATCCAACATTCGCACACTTTATTTTTCACATTTCCATACATGGTTTATCATATACCTATGTGGAAATTCAGGCTGCTTGCTATTGGGCATCTTAGTGTGGTGGGTGCAAGATTTGTGCTTTTGCAGATATCAATACATGGCTCCTGATGGAAGCAACAAGTCTCAGCTGTTGCACCTTCTGATTTTATTTTGTCCTGACACAAAAAAAGTAAAGTGAGTTTTTTTCCAAAAGCTGCTCTTGTTGCATTATGATGGATTACAAAACATTTCATTTTGCCTAGTTACAATCCTGGAGTACAAAATCTCCTGGCATACATTATACCAGGAAACATGAAGTTTTCCAACACTGGACAGTGACCAAGCTGGCACACAAAGTAAAAGACATGACCATATAACCATGCTGTACAAGATTCAGTACCAGTCGTGATGGCTTACCTGAAAGATGGTTTCTTTTTTCAGACATGGCTTCAGCACAGCAAAGGGCATTGCCTCAAAGCAAGGAGGCATTGCTGAAATCCTACAATAAGAGGTTGAAAGATGATATCAAGTCAATGCTTGACAATTTTGTTGGTAAGCACTTGCACACTGAGCACACTGAGCATGGTTTGTTCTTTTGTGCTATGGCAATGAACAAATGGTGTAAATGCTGCTGCAATGATTTGTGGATCAGGGGATGACAGCGGATCATGTCACCATTCATTTTATGATGAAATGTTTTTGGTGGTGACAAGAAAGCATTGTATCACACATGCTTTATTGTCCCTTGTTAACTCAGCATGGCCCATTTCCACCTCTCTCCCCACAAGAGGCAGGTGTGCAGACTGTGTCAAATCGCCGATCACGTCGCCCACAGAGATCATAAAGCTGGGCAAGATCGAGGACGAGACGCAGGTGACGCGACTGACGCAGTCAGGCCAGGACATGTTCGAGATGCACGTCCGGGCGGCCAACATCGTAAGCACGACTCTCCCAGTTGGAGGTGGGAGCGTCGCGATCTGGGTCCCAAGCGCGACGCACGGGCTGGAGTGCTCTGCTTGCCGCCTGTGCGCCGTGCGTAAAGCAGTACGCACTTTTGCCCGGATTGCAAAGAAAATTATGGACATGACTTGATGAGATATGCAGATGTGGTTTTCAGCAGCGCGCTACAGGCGGCGTGATGTCGGCTTACTGATCAGTCAAGCCTGTGTGCCTTTAGCGTCCGTCACCAGCTCAGTCATTGTGTAGGGACGCGCGATTGCTGACCACGCGCGGTGCCTGTGCGTGATCGCGCCCCCGGTTACAGGTGCGGGCGGCTGAGTCGCTGACGAAGCTCATCTCCGACATCAAGCAGTATCTCATCCTCAACGACTTCCCGTCGCTCAACGAGGCCATCACGGAAAACTCGCGTATGGCGCGCGCCACGCAGCTGGAAATCGATAAGAAGCTGACAGACCTCAAGGACGACATGGCGCGTGACCTGTACGAGCTCGAGGACGAATACTACTCTAGTGTCTACAAGTAGCGTCCAACTAGTTAACGGTGCGATTGGTGCCCAAGCCTCCGGCTGCTGGTCAGTTACGACACGCTGGCGCAGCATTTACAGTCGTACGATGCTGCCAGGTGGGATTTGCCGGGGATGCTGGTGCATGCGCCACCTGGAGCAATTTGCATGCTCTCGGCACGTTTTTTGCGAACGGTTAATTTTTCAGAGAAGTGACGTGGCCCATGTGCGTACTGGAGTGCGGGTGGCACCAGTGTCGCTAAGCTCCTGTTGGCTCGTGCGCTGTGCTCTGGGGCGCTCGCCTCTGAAAGCAGCGCTTGTGGCCGTTGCTAGGCGCCAGTGTCCACGCCCCCTTAGAAGCAGATCAATATTCTGGCCCGCAGACGATATCACGTCGAAGCCGCGAGTCGGCGCCTGCCGCGCTGTTGCCGTGCTTCCACCCGGACCCGTGTTTGGGCAGGCCCTTAGGCGACCGTAGCGATTGAGTAGCTTGTCCAAAGGAGGGAGGTGTGCGTCTGTAGTGATCACTCGGCCGATCCACCAACGCGGGAGGTCTCTGTTTGCTGGTCTACTCAGGATTGGCTAGGCTAGGCTGGTCGATGTGCGGTACAGTAGGTGAGAGTGTATAATTCCCCACTGGCATCACATGTTAAACGGTGTTCGCGGTCATGGATGTCTGGTGAGGATTTGAATACACATGTATAAATCCTTTCTTAGTCTGGAGAAGGAGCGCTCCTGCCAGAAGCTGATTAAAAGAATTGGGTCAAACCCATGTCTGATGCTAACCACTACAGCTCAAGACTAGCATCCCACCCCCCGCACTACCCAGGCGACAATATTTTGCCCAGGGCCCTATAGGCCAGGATATACGAATATACTCATCGAGTAGATATCGCCCTTTTGTAAATTAAGCTCAAAAGTGTCTCCCGGCACGTCTCCCAAACGCTTCCCCACGCTCCCCACTGGCCACGGGCTGACCGACCTTGTTGCGTCCTATGAGCAACTTGTATTCAAGTGGAAATTAGGATCCCAAAATGGTGAAGGTCTTCTTCCATCTAGCAGCAAGAACTTCACGTTCCTCTAAAAAAAACTCACTTCCGCTGCTTGAGCCTTTGGAGTCCAGACTGCGCTTGTTAGTATCAATGCGTACCGTACGTCGCGGTGCTTAGTGTAAATCGTTGCTAAACACCGCTCCCCTCTTAATCATAACTCATACTAAATATTCTCGAGGATGTGTCGCCTTGTAAGGACTACTGACTGGCGGCAACAAAATACACACGGCATCGGGTTTTAAAACTTCGATTCTACGACGCGCGCTGGTTTTATGAAGCATTTGTAATGTGTGCTTTATAAACGATAAACTATTCATAGCGAAATATGAAAGGTTTGTAACAAATATTTATGAGAAAGGCTACACGTATTGGAAACCCTAAGATTATGATTCTTGACATTGGAAATGCCAGCTGGTGGGTGAAACACTGGTGAGGGTTTTGTGTTTATCTGTTTTCTGTTTTTCATTCTGGCCGCCTCGCCTGCACTCCGCTTTTTGCCCTCTGTGCTCAATCCTGGGATTTCTGCTCCCGCTCAAGTCCTGTGTCGTCTGTCCTGGCCGGCCATCTGTCGTGCACTACATGTGGTTCTGCTGTTTCGTGTGTTCCATCCCGTCCCGTTGCCTCCGGTATCTAGCTTTGGAGCGAGGAGAACGTCATTGCTATATCTCTCACGTCAGAGCATACGCCACGGTGGCCTTTATCTACAATCGATTTTTCGGCGCTGTTACTATCATGATGAGTGGAAGGAACGTTGCATTAAGTTTTGCTTCATGCTAAGAAAGTTAACCAAAAAAATGTCGCGCGGTCTGAAACTCAGAATGGGAAAAAGTGAGTTCATACCAGGTGGTTCGTTCGAAATTCATCTCCGAAATACGGAGCCCTTAACGTTCCGGCGCCAACAGTACGTTGTGGCTTTGATATCTAAGAATCTAACCGTCTAATCAAAAATTCAAACAGTGGTTATCTCGGGCAACTTCACCCAACCCTTGATGTGACATTATGACATGCTTGACGATGTTACAGACATTGCAGATTACCTTAGAAATAATCGAAGTCTTCAGTGATTTCAGGGCAACTTTAACAGCTATTTTCAAACCAAAATCAGACAGGTATGCCAGCAATATTTGCCGTAGAGCTGTGTTACTCTGTGAAACGTTCGAACGTTTCCTTTTCCTTAGGATCATACCATAAAACTAGAATTTTGAACAGTCGTGTCAGTTGAGGCTGAGATCATGTCAGTTTAAGCCAAGATCATGTCAGTTCATGCTGAAGTCTTTCCAGTTCAGGCTAAGGTCATGTTAGGTCAGGCTAAGGACATATCAGTCCAGGCTGAGGTCTTGTCAGTTCAGGCTTAAGTCATGCTAGTTCAGGCTAAGGTCATGCCAGATCAGGCTGTCATGTCAGCTCAGGCTAAGATCATGTCAGGTCAGGCTAAGGTCATGTCAGCTCAGGCTAAGGTCATGTCAGCTCAGGCTAAGGTCATATCAACTCAGGCTTAGGTCATGTCAATTAAGGTAAGATCAGTTCAGGTTAAGGTCATGCCAGGTCAGGTCAGTTTATCTGATGCAATGGTTTCGCTTCTCCGGTCACGTGTTCCGTTTCTCCGGTCACGTGTTCCGTTTCTCTGGTAACACGAATTTCGCCTCATGTGACGTCCCATGGTAACCTAATGTAGGTAGTCTCGTGTGGTGTGAACGGCCCTGGCTGGAGGACAAGTCAAACTATGGTCGAGGATCTCGTGTTTGCCACGACGGTACAAGCTACCATGGCTTTACCAACATTTTGTGTCACCCCAATATTCTCACGATTAGCGAAGTGAGCAAAACTGGGGCTTATCAAAACTTTTTTCGTCGTATGTCATGGACGGGCCAAGCCATCCTTTTAAAGATCATTTTAAGCTCAGAAATAATTTATGGCGTAGACAGTGGAAGGAGTTTCCCAGGCTCAACAAAAATAAACTAAAGTTTACCACAGCTTTGTCTGCCGAGCGTGCCGTTATGTTACGGCTTCTTGTTTTCACTTTTAGAATTTCAGATGCATTTGAATGTTTTTCAGGTGCTCGGGCACCTCCGTTCATGGGCTCCGTCGTGGCCGGCTGGCATCGTACCTACAGATCCGGTGCGGTATCGTCAGTAACAGCACCATGTCACCAGCTCCGACGTAGTTTCACCGTGTTCGGCGCATCATCGTCACCTTCGTAGTATCACGATTAAGGACTGCTTAAATCTTGTCAGATCTTTACATGGCAAATCTTAGAATTCCTACGGACTGCAAATTCCAAAACCTGGTTGGGGCTGCCTACATGCATAACCGGACGAGGTGTTGCAGGTGCCGCCTCTTTCGGACAACTAACTGATCTTAAACTGGGGAACCCCACTGGGTATCCAGCGTTGATGCTCTGTAGCCAAGTCATTGCGACGGCACTGACTCCCTTGCTGCGCGTCAAGAACCGTCGCAGAGCAGCAGCTGTGCTTTTTAACCGCCCATTTGTCTCAGGTGCGAAGCCGGGAAATTTGGCATGGTATAGCGGTCTCCTCCGCCAGGTCGTGTTTTTTTGACATGTTTCCTGTTCAGAAAAATGTGTTGGACCGTCTACAGCAAGCTCAGAGATGCAACTTGTCTGTGGTCGTTTAAGTGTATTTTATTGCCGGCACGGGCTATGTGACATTCCATGTGAAACATTGAATTACTCATAAATGCCGTGGCGCATAGTGCACTATGCTTTGATGTGCATCTACGTTATGTCTTAAAGAAGGTGACATCGAGAAATACATAATGGAAACAGGTGTCGGGTTTTCGGAAAATTTTAGAAAACAAAACGAGGCTTGGGGTTGTGTGGAACTATAAAGAAGAAGGAATGTTTTGAGGAAGAGTCGAGGAGAGGAAGAAAGGCGTTGGAGAATAATGTAGTGGTGTAGAGGACAGGCTTGGTAAGCTGAAAAAGGAGGACATAGCGTGAGAAAGGCTCCTGATGAAAATCCTCAAAAGTTTACCGGAATTTACCTAATTTTCTTCACCTGATAATCCAGCTTTATCAGCGCTCGCGCTTTTAGGGAACGTGAATGGCTATTGCAAATTTAAGAGACCCTCAGATATGCGGGCGCGGGAGGGCGTGGGTATTACACTAGGATGGTAGGTAAAGATACACTAGATATACTAGACAGATATACTGGTGCATGGCACACTACTACACTAGTGATTGGCAGCACACCAGGGTGGAGGGCATTACCTTTCACGGTCAGTGGCTAAAGAACCTTTTCATCTCAGCCCAACGTATTCACCAGCTACCATCTACTACTCGCGACATCAGGATTGGGCTCGTTGGTCCACACGGAGACCCTAAGGAATGTATCGTATACCAGTGCCCTCCTCAACGCAGGCTATCTTCTGACCGGAGCAGCTGCAGCTGGATCGACATAGGGGCTCTCACAGACGCAAAAAGATCACTTACGGGCACAGCGGGTCCAATAATTTGCATGGGGGACTCAGTTCCACTTAACGAGCCAATGGTCGAAGCTGGGTAGAAGGCGCCCGTTCGTTACTGAGGCCTCCTGTCAGAATTGGAGCCCTTCTTCTTTCACATTGACTTATGTACCCTTTTACTGCTGTCAATCTTCTGTCGTTCTCAGAGGCCCCGAACCAAAGGCGAAAGCCTGTGTTGGGCTGTGATAGGTACCAAATGGGCCTCTGGCCGGCTCGAGCAGCACATAATGTATTATGTATGCACTGTGATCAGAGGGCTTCCTGTCCGACAAGGGAACTCCGACCAAAGCGACTTGTGAGGTCTTCTGAATGTCATTCGTGGCCCCAGACCTTGTCCATGCCTGGAAAATGGGCCTCAGTCCGACATAGGGTCGATTGTTGGTGATCTCGACCGAAGTGGGGGAGTTTTCACGGGGGGGGGGGCCCTTTCACCGCCAGAGGCCCTCTGATTGACATCAAAGGATCCCGGCCTTTCGGGCAGGAGACCCCCCGACCAGTCCCTAGGCCCTCTGAGCCCTGCAATGATTTTCAACCCCGAGGGACCCACCGGATCCCGAGAGACCGAAGGGGCCACATGCCTGTTGTGCCCGTTCCCCATACCCTCTCCCTTGTCTGGGCCAGTATGTGAGATGACATTGTATCAACAATGGTGGCAAATGGATGCCACTGAACGTACCTATCAGATTAGTTATGTTTACAACTGCTACGTGATTAATTTAGTGCTTGCTTATCACGTATTCATGGCAGTGTTTTAAGAACTGGTTATGTCTCACCGTCGCCACATGTGTCTATTCTGTTCCCGCCCGTGTACTGTCTGCACGTCCGTCAATCTCGCGGCAGATTGATATTCATTTGCCAGTACGTCTGTCAATCTAGCAGCAGATTGATATCCAGTCGCTAGTTGGATATTGCGGGGCGTCTCGATTGCCTTGAAATTTGGTGTGCAGGGCCTCCTCAACACCCTGATTCCGAAAATCACTGCCCTTGGGGTGGAATTTTGCGTAATTTTCGAGTTATACGCCGCGTAACATCCCAATGGGATATTGCGGGGCGTCTCGATTGCCTCTAAATTTGGTATGCAGGGCGTTCTGAACACGCTGATTCCGAAAATCAACGTCTTTGGGGCGGAATTTTGCGTAATTTTCGAGTTATACGCTGCGTAACATCACAATGTGATATTGCGGGGCGTCTCGATTGCCTTGAAATTGGGTGTGCAGGGCCTTCTCAACACGCTGGTTCCGAAAATCACTGTCTTCGGGGTGGAATTTTGCGTAATTTTCGAGTTATACGCCGCGTGACACAACAGTTGGATACTGCGGGGCTTCTCGAATGCCTTGAAATTTGGTGTGCAGGGCCTTCTCAACACGCTGATTCCGAAAATTACTGCCTTTGGGGTGGAATTTTACGTAATTTTCGAGTTATACGCCGCGTAACATCCCAATGTGATATTGCGGGGCGTCTCGATTGCCTCCAAATTTGGTGTGCAGGGCCTTCTCAACACGCCGATTCCGAAAATCAGTACCTTTGGGGTGGAATTTTCTGTAATTTCCGAGTTATACACCGCGTAACATCCCAATTTGATATTGCGGGACGTCTCGATTGCGTCCAAATTCGGTGTGCAGGGCCTTCTCAACACGTTGATTCCGGAAATCACTGCCTTTGGGGTGAAATTTTGCGTAATTTTCGAGTTATAAGCCGCGTAACACAACAGTTGGATCTTGCGTAATTTAATGATATTGTAATTTTCGAATTATACGCCGCGTCACATCCCAATGTGATATTGCGGGGCGTCTCGATTGCCTCGAAATTTGGTGTGTAGGGCCTTCTCAACACGCTGTTTCCGAAAATCACTGTCTTTAGGGTGGAATTTTCCGTAATTTCCGAGTTATACGCCGTGTAACATCCCAATGTAATATTGCGGGGCGTCTCGATTGTGTCCAATTTTGATGTGCAAGGCCTTCTCAACACGCTGATTTCGAAAATCACTGTCTTTAGGGTGGGATTTTGCGTAACTTCCGAGTTATACCACGTGTGACACCTCAGTTGCGCTTTGGAATATGTGTCCTGGAATTCGACTTTGGGCCTGTCCGTATCAGTTCACTGGAGAAGGTCAGTTCGCGACATGTGAGTGATAACCGTGTGGTATGCGATATCATTGACTTGGTGATATCACCTAGTGGCATCCCTTTCAGCTTTGTTTCTTTTCTGATCTTTAAGGTGGTTGAGTGATAGTCCGACGCAGTCACGGGCATTGTTTATCCTGACCAAAAAACTGACAAGATGTCGCTGGTGATCAAACCAATCGTGCCTCACTGCTGGAGCATGAAGATTTGGGTGATGTCACCGTCTGTCTTATCTCCCAAGGACGCTGGTGACGCAGGTGGAGCAGCGCATGCTACTTGTGTACGCCATGCCCATGTTGTTGGCTGGCCGGCCACATCAGCCCGCTGCTCCTGACCGTGGTGGAGACGCAGATTTTGGAATCAGCGTGTTAAGAAGGCCCTGCACACTAAATTTGGAGGCAGTCGAGACGCTCCGCAATATCACATTGAGATGTTACGCGGCGTATAACTCGAAAATTACGCAAAATTCCACCCCAAAGGCAGCAATTTTCGGAATCAGCGTGTCAAGAAGGTCATGCACATCAAATTTGGAAGCGATCGTGACGCCCCAGAATATCCAACTGGCAATGGGATATCAATCTGCTGCTAGATTGACAGACGTGCTGTCTGTTCGATACAACGCTCTCTTCCCTTGTGGTCAGTTCTGAATATAGACCGGGTTGACCTTCGCCCGTTATTGATATGAGAGTGATTTAAGAAGGGACCGAAACATGGTGGCAGCCGCGGGACTGATCGAAAGTGGTTCTTGTAGCGCTATAGAATAAATAGCGGTCTGTGAGATAATCTTCCCACTGGTCAGCGAACGTCCCAAGAATTTGAGACAAACGTGGCGCAGCCTTGAACTGGACTGAAAAATGTCAATTGATGAAACTGAAAACCGAAGACCCGTAGCTATTCCAGGCATTCGCCCTCCTCGGCCATTCTCACTGGCAGGCAATGCGGTAGAAAACTGGAAGATTTTCAAGCAAAGATGGTCCTCATATACTATCCTCTCAGGTTTTGATAGCCTAGGCAAAGAGGTGCAGGTAGCACTCCTGCTGAACCTGTTGGCGGATGATGCCCTCAAAACCTACAATGGGTTCCAGTTTGAATAAGTGGAAGATGACATAACAGTGAAAGAAATTATGGACAAGATGGAGAGTTTCTGTGTGGGCGAAGTCAATGAAACCTATGAACGATTTATATTCCACAGCAGAAAGCAGGCTGAAGGAGAGACAATGGACAGTTTTCTCTCAGAGCTGAGAACACTGGTGAAAACTTGTGGGTTCCGTGACAGCTGTCTACCTTCCATCATTATGGACAGGATTGTGTTGGGTATCAGCGACTCAAAGGTGCAGACAGAGCTGCTGAAATGCAGGAACCTCACCTTGGACAAATGCATCGATATATGCAAAGCCGCAGAAAGTGCACAGGCCCAGAACGGACCCATGAGGCCAAGTGAGGTTATCAACAAAGTCACCGGCAGAGAGAGAAAAGGTGACGTCAGAAGGCAAAACCCGAGAAACCAAGGCATGGAAGTGAGATCGTGCAAGTTCTGTGGTGGACAACTCCCAATGAAGAAAGGACTGTGCCCTGCCTTTGGGAAGACATGCTCAAAATGTGGCCTGAAAACCACTATGCATCAAAGTGCTTTACTCCGCAGCACATAGTGCACCAGATGCAAGAGAGAGAAGGGCCTGAGTGAGTCAACATGATGGAGGTGGAAAGGGAGGCCAAGGGCAAAGACGTGAAGTGTCTCATGATGGTTGATGGAGAAGAAGTAAGGTTCCAGATTGACACAGGATCCAGCGTCAACCTGCTGCCCAAGAAGTGCGCCACATCCATCCACCAACAATATGCTCCGCACATGGGACCAAGGCGACTTCAAGCCGGAAGGTGTGCAGGAGGGTTGTTAAAAACCCCAGGAACGGACGACCGTACTCTGTCGAGTTCCTAGTGTATGAAGGAAACCTGACCCCACTGCTTGGCCTGAGAGCGAGCCAGCAGATGAACTTGATCAATGTTCAAACCGACAACTTCGTTCAGGGCAACAACCTGAAAGTGGAGGATGACTTCAGCGATGTCCTGAAGGGAGACATCGGAATGCTAGAAGGACCACATCACCTGAAAATGAGACCTGGTGTGCAGCCTGTGGTCATGCCAACATGGAGGGTCCCCATCTCTGTGTGAGGGTTGAGCAACCAACTCCATGGGTGAGCCAAATGGCTGTCACTGAGAAGAAAGATGGTAGCCTGAAAATCCGCATCGACCCACAGGAGCTGAACAAAGCACTTCAAATGGAGCACACCACTCTGCCAGTGCTGGAGGACACACTTCATGAGCTGGGCCAGTCCCGGATGTTCTCCAAGATGGACCTCAAGTCAGGGTACTGGCACGTCCAGATGGACAAGGAGTCCAGCCTGCTGACCACCTTCCAAGCGTGTTTCGGCAGGTACAGATGGCTTCGTCTACCATTTGGATTCTCTGTATCAGCAGAGATCTTCCAGAAGAAGCTCCAAAAAGCACTGGAAGGCGCCAAGGGAGTCGTCTGCGTGGCTGATGACGTCATCATCAACGGCAAGAACCAAGAGGAGCACGACACCAACCTGAAAAAGTTCCTGGAAAGATGCCGAGAGAAGGGGATCCAGCTCAACAAAGAGAAGAGCAAGTTCAGGGAGAAGTCCATGGTGTTCATGGGACACCTGGTCACTGAAGATGGTCTGCAGTCAGATCCAGAAAAAGTAAGGGCCATCACGAGCCTGTCTGCCCCAGAGAACCTCAACGAACTCAGGAGATACCTGGGCATGGTGAACTACTTGTCACGGTACCTCCCTCACGTGACCACGGTGCTTCATCCGCTGCAGAACCTGCTGAAGAAGGAAGTGCCATGGACGTGGAGCGAGCACCATGAAAAAGCGTTCCAGGAAACCAAGAAGATGATCGAGGCGAACGTGAAGCTGGCCTACTACGACCCGAACAAAGACCTGGTCCTGGAAAACGACGGCTTAGAGTATGCACCGGGGTCTGTGATGATTCAAGAGGGCAGGTCGGTGGCGTTCGCCAGCCGTACTCTCTCCCCAGCAGAGCGTGACTACGCCCAAATCGAAAAGGAGATGCTGGTGGTGAAGTTCGGTCTGGAGAAATTCCACCACTACGCGTACGGACGTCCCGTCACGGTGGTAACAGACCACAAGCCGCTCGTCAGCAACAGGATGAAGCCCCTGGCCAAGGCACCAAAAAGACTACAGAACATATTGCTGAACACGCAGAAGTGCGACTACCAGCTGATCTTCAAGCCCGGAACGGAGATCCCAGCTGCTGACGCAATATCCTGAACACCGCCGAGCGCCGCTGGACAAGAAAACGCGCCAGTCCACGCGGTGTACGCGGCACCATTCAACCAGGAGCGGCTGGATGAGATCCGGGGAGCGACCGACAGAGACGGCGCACTGCAAAAACTGAGAGAAACAATCATGGTCGGCTGGCCAGCAGAGAAAAACGGCCTACCAGAAGCCGTCGTGCCCTACTTCAACTGCAGGGACGAGCTGTCTGTCCATGATGGCATCATCGTGAGAGGAGACCGAGTGGTCATCCCCAAGACAATGAGAAAGGAGATGTTGGTCAAACTGCATGCGGGGCACTCTGGCATCAACTCCTGCCTCAGAAGAGCCAGAGATTTCATCTTCTGGCCAGGGATGTCGAACGACATACGAGAGTACCTGGCGGTGTGTGACACCTGTGCTTTAAGTCCATCTGGTCAAGCACCAGAGCCCATCTTCGCTCATGCTGTACCAGAACGCCCCTGGGAGAAGGTGGGCACAGATCTCTTCCACGTCGAAGGCCGAAATTACCTTGTCACCGTGGACTACTCTAGCCAAGTCGTGGAAGTGGACTACCTGCAGGAAACAACGTCACAGGCTGTGGTCAGCAAACTGAAAGGACATTTCGCCAGACACGGCATCCCGGACATCGTCGTCAGTGACAACGGTCCGCAGTTCTGGAGCAGCCACTTCGCTAGCTTCGCAAAGTCCTGGCTGAGCATCAGCCGTCGAGCCCCGGCAACAGCAAGGGCAACGGTGCAGCAGAGGCAGATGTGAAGACTGTAAAGCGCCTCATGAAGAGAGCCCGAGCAGCGGGAGAGGACCCGTACCTGGGACTTCTCAACTTACGGAACACACCCCAAGAGGGGATGGATACGAGCCCGGCTCAGCGACTCATGAGCCGCCGGACCAGAACCGTGGTCCCGACGTGCGGCGCGTTGCTGCAACCTCACCTCAACAAAAACCAGAGGGAACAGCTCGAAGCCAAAAAGGCTGCAACGAAAGAGAGAAACACAGGAAGAAGAGTCTTGAAGCCCCTCAACGTGGGTGATTGCGTCCGGGTGCAGCCCATCGACGGCAAGACGAACCAGACCTGGAAAAAGGCCGTGGTCACGAGCGTGGTGAAGCCCCCGAGATACCAATTCGAGAACGAAGACGGAGTCGTCCTCGGGAGAAATCGCCAGTTCCTCCGGGCGTCCCAGCCATCGAGCCTCGGTGTCATCAGCCGACAGCTGAAGAAGCCCCGATCGCGGCCCCAGTCCCGACTCGGGTCCCACGAGAGACTAGAGCCGTGCCGGCTGCGGTGTCAGCCGACATTACCCAGTGTACCCGATCTGGGAGACCTGTTCGACCCCCTCACTAAGATGAACTTGTAAAGTAAGCTCTCAGACTTAAAGGAGGGGGATGTTGCGTGATTAATTTAGTGTTTGCTTATCACGTATTCATGACAGTGTTTCAAGAACTGGTTATGTCTCACCGTCGCCAAATGTGTATTCTGTTCCCGCCCGTTTACTGTCTGTTCGATACGACGCTCTCTTCCCTTGTGTTCAGTTCTGAATATAGACCGGCTTGACCTGCGCCCGTTATTGATATGAGAGTGATTTAAGAAGGGAACGAAACAACAACAAGCCAACCTTATTACGCTGCGGGGTCCCATCTGCACGAAACTTCAAGATCACACCGCATGTCTGGCGCTGGTAACTATCTTGGGCCGGTCGCCCCTCTCCAATGAAATAATATCAACATGAAACACCGCTCTCGTTACACTTTGCCGAGTACATTGCAACCAATAATGTGCATATCGGAGCGCCGGTCGTGAGCCCTCGGGCTTTGTTAGTAGGCATAACGCGGAAGAAGCGTTTTCCCATAGCGCTACGCGAAAGTCAGTTTTTGGCTGTAGCTCGGTCCAAAATTGAACTGTTTGAAAAGTTTAAAAAGTTCAGACTCCTTTCGACGCTGCGCATTATCTATGTTTTACCACAAAAAGATTCGTTGACCAGTATTCTTCCCGTGCTAACTTAAATCAAGGTTCAAACAGTAACCTGTACACGCATGAACGGAGATAAAACATCATGTCAGCGTGCTGATTTCGGTCCACAAATTTTGCCTTCATACTGGATCGAACTAGTACCTCCGCAAATTTCATAACCATAGCTTAATCGGAAGTGACGTAAAGGGGCATTTGAGAATGGAGGATGAATCTACCGCATCGACTTTCCGGGCGAGAATAAATTCACCGCCGATAGGGATAAAATCACCACCATTGTTTTAAATCTTAAAATCGGACACCAGCAGAACACAAAATTCGCGCACAATGATTACCTCTAGCGGTTCCCCCCCCCCCCAGAAAAAAAAAATCATTTTACGATTCCAGCCGCTCATGGGGGTCAATTGTCGAATGACGTGCCTTTTCTTGCGCAATACACCTCCGAAAATGGTTTTGAATTGGCCTATTGGTCAGCAACAATGATTTTCCAAATGCTGCTTAAAAATCGTATGAGGCGATCAGGGTCATATTTCTGGAAGTTAACTCACTATGTTACGGAAATGGCATTGTGTGAGAAGACGTAGGGCACGACAATACACTCACAGGTTTTGTTGTCGTGGACTTCACATTCTGACATTAGCCAGCACTGTTGGAGCACTTTTAACGTGTTGTACTGGTTGTTCGAATATTATAAAGCGAGGCATCTCGCATTTGCAGTCATGTTCCCTACAAAACATAGCGTTTTACATTGTATTTTGATTTAAGCTATTTGCGTCACTCCATCTTGTAAAGAAGCCGGGTAATACGCTTGAGCACACCTTATTATTACATATCAAAATATGCCATGCAACTCTAAAAATGCGTTGATTTCCACTTGCCGTCAGTAATTTGCTACAAATTTTGGCGGGCTGCAAGAAGAGGGCTGTGAAAAGTAATTGGCATATCAACAGCTTAAGCTAGCTGGGGTCGAGTTGTCAGGGTACCACAAACAGGCCGAGTTTCGACATTCAAGTGCGAAAATAAAACATAGCAAAACCTGCAGAAAATTATTAGGCTACTAGAGGAGCTTACTTTTTTGTTTTCTTTTCTATAGTGCTGGTACTTTTGAATGTTGCACATAGCAATCGGTTGATCAAAGAGACACGTGTTCCAAGTATTTCATCTGAAGTGTTTAACACCTTAATAAGTTCATGGGACTCCGACGTGTAGTGTTTTTTTTAAGCAGGGACCTAGAATCGCTTTCGAACTAGGATGGGAGTGAAAAACTCCATCGCAAAAAGACCGTGCGGGAGTGAAAAAGTCAATTCTCAAAAGATGGAGCTTATAGGCTCGTGACTGATGCTTCAGCAAACAAAGACATCTATTTCAAGTTGGCGTGGACGTATAATCAGGAACCTGACAAAACGATTTCGTTTTTGTTAACATCTTAGGCCATTAAAGTGAAACAGAATACATTAACACGCGCTCGGGTGGGGGGTGGGGGGCAAATTGACCCCCCCCCGAGGGCTTTTCCTGAAACAAAACGAAATCGTTTTGTCAGGTTCCTGATATACGTCCACGCCAACTTGAAATAGATGTCTTTGTTTGCTGAAGCATCAGTCACGAGCCTATAAGCTCCATCTTTGAGAATTGACTTTTTCACTCCCGCACGGTCTTTTTGCGATGGAGTTTTTCACTCCCATCCTAGTTCGAAAGCGATTCTAGGTCCCTGCTTAAAAAAAACACTACACGTCGGAGTCCCATGACTTATTAAGGTGTTTAAACACTTCAGATGAAATACTTTGAACACGTGTCTCTTTGATCAACCGATTGCTATGTGCAACATTCAAAAGTACAGCACTATAGAAAAGAAAACAAAAAAGTAAGCTCCTCTAGTAGCCTAATAATTTTCTGCAGGTTTTGCTATGTTTTATTTTCGCACTTGAATGTCGAAACTCGGCCTGTTTGTGGTACCCTGACAACTCGACCCCAGCTAGCTTAAGCTGTTGATATGCCAATTACTTTTCACAGCCCTCTTCTTGCAGCCCGCCAAAATTTGTAGCAAATTACTGACGGCAAGTGGAAATCAACGCATTTTTAGAGTTGCATGGCATATTTTGATATGTAATAATAAGGTGTGCTCAAGCGTATTACCCGGCTTCTTTACAAGATGGAGTGACGCAAATAGCTTAAATCAAAATACAATGTAAAACGCTATGTTTTGTAGGGAACATGACTGCAAATGCGAGATGCCTCGCTTTATAATATTCGAACAACCAGTACAACACGTTAAAAGTGCTCCAACAGTGCTGGCTAATGTCAGAATGTGAAGTCCACGACAACAAAACCTGTGAGTGTATTGTCGTGCCCTACGTCTTCTCACACAATGCCATTTCCGTAACATAGTGAGTTAACTTCCAGAAATATGACCCTGATCGCCTCATACGATTTTTAAGCAGCATTTGGAAAATCATTGTTGCTGACCAATAGGCCAATTCAAAACCATTTTCGGAGGTGTATTGCGCAAGAAAAGGCACGTCATTCGACAATTGACCCCCATGAGCGGCTGGAATCGTAAAATGATTTTTTTTTCTGGGGGGGGGGGGGGAACCGCTAGAGGTAATCATTGTGCGCGAATTTTGTGTTCTGCTGGTGTCCGATTTTAAGATTTAAAACAATGGTGGTGATTTTATCCCTATCGGCGGTGAATTTATTCTCGCCCGGAAAGTCGATGCGGTAGATTCATCCTCCATTCTCAAATGCCCCTTTACGTCACTTCCGATTAAGCTATGGTTATGAAATTTGCGGAGGTACTAGTTCGATCCAGTATGAAGGCAAAATTTGTGGACCGAAATCAGCACGCTGACATGATGTTTTATCTCCGTTCATGCGTGTACAGGTTACTGTTTGAACCTTGATTTAAGTTAGCACGGGAAGAATACTGGTCAACGAATCTTTTTGTGGTAAAACATAGATAATGCGCAGCGTCGAAAGGAGTCTGAACTTTTTAAACTTTTCAAACAGTTCAATTTTGGACCGAGCTACAGCCAAAAACTGACTTTCGCGTAGCGCTATGGGAAAACGCTTCTTCCGCGTTATGCCTACTAACAAAGCCCGAGGGCTCACGACCGGCGCTCCGATATGCACATTATTGGTTGCAATGTACTCGGCAAAGTGTAACGAGAGCGGTGTTTCATGTTGATATTATTTCATTGGAGAGGGGCGACCGGCCCAAGATAGTTACCAGCGCCAGACATGCGGTGTGATCTTGAAGTTTCGTGCAGATGGGACCCCGCAGCGTAATAAGGTTGGCTTGTTGTTGTTTCGTTCCCTTCTTAAATCACTCTCATATCAATAACGGGCGCAGGTCAAGCCGGTCTATATTCAGAACTGAACACAAGGGAAGAGAGCGTCGTATCGAACAGACAGTAAACGGGCGGGAACAGAATACACATTTGGCGACGGTGAGACATAACCAGTTCTTGAAACACTGTCATGAATACGTGATAAGCAAACACTAAATTAATCACGCAACATCCCCCTCCTTTAAGTCTGAGAGCTTACTTTACAAGTTCATCTTAGTGAGGGGGTCGAACAGGTCTCCCAGATCGGGTACACTGGGTAATGTCGGCTGACACCGCAGCCGGCACGGCTCTAGTCTCTCGTGGGACCCGAGTCGGGACTGGGGCCGCGATCGGGGCTTCTTCAGCTGTCGGCTGATGACACCGAGGCTCGATGGCTGGGACGCCCGGAGGAACTGGCGATTTCTCCCGAGGACGACTCCGTCTTCGTTCTCGAATTGGTATCTCGGGGGCTTCACCACGCTCGTGACCACGGCCTTTTTCCAGGTCTGGTTCGTCTTGCCGTCGATGGGCTGCACCCGGACGCAATCACCCACGTTGAGGGGCTTCAAGACTCTTCTTCCTGTGTTTCTCTCTTTCGTTGCAGCCTTTTTGGCTTCGAGCTGTTCCCTCTGGTTTTTGTTGAGGTGAGGTTGCAGCAACGCGCCGCACGTCGGGACCACGGTTCTGGTCCGGCGGCTCATGAGTCGCTGAGCCGGGCTCGTATCCATCCCCTCTTGGGGTGTGTTCCGTAAGTTGAGAAGTCCCAGGTACGGGTCCTCTCCCGCTGCTCGGGCTCTCTTCATGAGGCGCTTTACAGTCTTCACATCTGCCTCTGCTGCACCGTTGCCCTTGCTGTTGCCGGGGCTCGACGGCTGATGCTCAGCCAGGACTTTGCGAAGCTAGCGAAGTGGCTGCTCCAGAACTGCGGACCGTTGTCACTGACGACGATGTCCGGGATGCCGTGTCTGGCGAAATGTCCTTTCAGTTTGCTGACCACAGCCTGTGACGTTGTTTCCTGCAGGTAGTCCACTTCCACGACTTGGCTAGAGTAGTCCACGGTGACAAGGTAATTTCGGCCTTCGACGTGGAAGAGATCTGTGCCCACCTTCTCCCAGGGGCGTTCTGGTACAGCATGAGCGAAGATGGGCTCTGGTGCTTGACCAGATGGACTTAAAGCACAGGTGTCACACACCGCCAGGTACTCTCGTATGTCGTTCGACATCCCTGGCCAGAAGATGAAATCTCTGGCTCTTCTGAGGCAGGAGTTGATGCCAGAGTGCCCCGCATGCAGTTTGACCAACATCTCCTTTCTCATTGTCTTGGGGATGACCACTCGGTCTCCTCTCACGATGATGCCATCATGGACAGACAGCTCGTCCCTGCAGTTGAAGTAGGGCACGACGGCTTCTGGTAGGCCGTTTTTCTCTGCTGGCCAGCCGACCATGATTGTTTCTCTCAGTTTTTGCAGTGCGCCGTCTCTGTCGGTCGCTCCCCGGATCTCATCCAGCCGCTCCTGGTTGAATGGTGCCGCGTACACCGCGTGGACTGGCGCGTTTTCTTGTCCAGCGGCGCTCGGCGGTGTTCAGGATATTGCGTCAGCAGCTGGGATCTCCGTTCCGGGCTTGAAGATCAGCTGGTAGTCGCACTTCTGCGTGTTCAGCAATATGTTCTGTAGTCTTTTTGGTGCCTTGGCCAGGGGCTTCATCCTGTTGCTGACGAGCGGCTTGTGGTCTGTTACCACCGTGACGGGACGTCCGTACGCGTAGTGGTGGAATTTCTCCAGACCGAACTTCACCACCAGCATCTCCTTTTCGATTTGGGCGTAGTCACGCTCTGCTGGGGAGAGAGTACGGCTGGCGAACGCCACCGACCTGCCCTCTTGAATCATCACAGACCCCGGTGCATACTCTAAGCCGTCGTTTTCCAGGACCAGGTCTTTGTTCGGGTCGTAGTAGGCCAGCTTCACGTTCGCCTCGATCATCTTCTTGGTTTCCTGGAACGCTTTTTCATGGTGCTCGCTCCACGTCCATGGCACTTCCTTCTTCAGCAGGTTCTGCAGCGGATGAAGCACCGTGGTCACGTGAGGGAGGTACCGTGACAAGTAGTTCACCATGCCCAGGTATCTCCTGAGTTCGTTGAGGTTCTCTGGGGCAGACAGGCTCGTGATGGCCCTTACTTTTTCTGGATCTGACTGCAGACCATCTTCAGTGACCAGGTGTCCCATGAACACCATGGACTTCTCCCTGAACTTGCTCTTCTCTTTGTTGAGCTGGATCCCCTTCTCTCGGCATCTTTCCAGGAACTTTTTCAGGTTGGTGTCGTGCTCCTCTTGGTTCTTGCCGTTGATGATGACGTCATCAGCCACGCAGACGACTCCCTTGGCGCCTTCCAGTGCTTTTTGGAGCTTCTTCTGGAAGATCTCTGCTGATACAGAGAATCCAAATGGTAGACGAAGCCATCTGTACCTGCCGAAACACGCTTGGAAGGTGGTCAGCAGGCTGGACTCCTTGTCCATCTGGACGTGCCAGTACCCTGACTTGAGGTCCATCTTGGAGAACATCCGGGACTGGCCCAGCTCATGAAGTGTGTCCTCCAGCACTGGCAGAGTGGTGTGCTCCATTTGAAGTGCTTTGTTCAGCTCCTGTGGGTCGATGCGGATTTTCAGGCTACCATCTTTCTTCTCAGTGACAGCCATTTGGCTCACCCATGGAGTTGGTTGCTCAACCCTCACACAGAGATGGGGACCCTCCATGTTGGCATGACCACAGGCTGCACACCAGGTCTCATTTTCAGGTGATGTGGTCCTTCTAGCATTCCGATGTCTCCCTTCAGGACATCGCTGAAGTCATCCTCCACTTTCAGGTTGTTGCCCTGAACGAAGTTGTCGGTTTGAACATTGATCAAGTTCATCTGCTGGCTCGCTCTCAGGCCAAGCAGTGGGGTCAGGTTTCCTTCATACACTAGGAACTCGACAGAGTACGGTCGTCCGTTCCTGGGGTTTTTAACAACCCTCCTGCACACCTTCCGGCTTGAAGTCGCCTTGGTCCCATGTGCGGAGCATATTGTTGGTGGATGGATGTGGCGCACTTCTTGGGCAGCAGGTTGACGCTGGATCCTGTGTCAATCTGGAACCTTACTTCTTCTCCATCAACCATCATGAGACACTTCACGTCTTTGCCCTTGGCCTCCCTTTCCACCTCCATCATGTTGACTCACTCAGGCCCTTCTCTCTCTTGCATCTGGTGCACTATGTGCTGCGGAGTAAAGCACTTTGATGCATAGTGGTTTTCAGGCCACATTTTGAGCATGTCTTCCCAAAGGCAGGGCACAGTCCTTTCTTCATTGGGAGTTGTCCACCACAGAACTTGCACGATCTCACTTCCATGCCTTGGTTTCTCGGGTTTTGCCTTCTGACGTCACCTTTTCTCTCTCTGCCGGTGACTTTGTTGATAACCTCACTTGGCCTCATGGGTCCGTTCTGGGCCTGTGCACTTTCTGCGGCTTTGCATATATCGATGCATTTGTCCAAGGTGAGGTTCCTGCATTTCAGCAGCTCTGTCTGCACCTTTGAGTCGCTGATACCCAACACAATCCTGTCCATAATGATGGAAGGTAGACAGCTGTCACGGAACCCACAAGTTTTCACCAGTGTTCTCAGCTCTGAGAGAAAACTGTCCATTGTCTCTCCTTCAGCCTGCTTTCTGCTGTGGAATATAAATCGTTCATAGGTTTCATTGACTTCGCCCACACAGAAACTCTCCATCTTGTCCATAATTTCTTTCACTGTTATGTCATCTTCCACTTATTCAAACTGGAACCCATTGTAGGTTTTGAGGGCATCATCCGCCAACAGGTTCAGCAGGAGTGCTACCTGCACCTCTTTGCCTAGGCTATCAAAACCTGAGAGGATAGTATATGAGGACCATCTTTGCTTGAAAATCTTCCAGTTTTCTACCGCATTGCCTGCCAGTGAGAATGGCCGAGGAGGGCGAATGCCTGGAATAGCTACGGGTCTTCGGTTTTCAGTTTCATCAATTGACATTTTTCAGTCCAGTTCAAGGCTGCGCCACGTTTGTCTCAAATTCTTGGGACGTTCGCTGACCAGTGGGAAGATTATCTCACAGACCGCTATTTATTCTATAGCGCTACAAGAACCACTTTCGATCAGTCCCGCGGCTGCCACCATGTTTCGGTCCCTTCTTAAATCACTCTCATATCAATAACGGGCGAAGGTCAACCCGGTCTATATTCAGAACTGACCACAAGGGAAGAGAGCGTTGTATCGAACAGACAGCACGTCTGTCAATCTAGCAGCAGATTGATATCCCATTGCCAGTTGGATATTCTGGGGCGTCACGATCGCTTCCAAATTTGATGTGCATGACCTTCTTGACACGCTGATTCCGAAAATTGCTGCCTTTGGGGTGGAATTTTGCGTAATTTTCGAGTTATACGCCGCGTAACATCTCAATGTGATATTGCGGAGCGTCTCGACTGCCTCCAAATTTAGTGTGCAGGGCCTTCTTAACACGCTGATTCCAAAATCTGCGTCTCCACCACGGTCAGGAGCAGCGGGCTGATGTGGCCGGCCAGCCAACAACATGGGCATGGCGTACACAAGTAGCATGCGCTGCTCCACCTGCGTCACCAGCGTCCTTGGGAGATAAGACAGACGGTGACATCACCCAAATCTTCATGCTCCAGCAGTGAGGCACGATTGGTTTGATCACCAGCGACATCTTGTCAGTTTTTTGGTCAGGATAAACAATGCCCGTGACTGCGTCGGACTATCACTCAACCACCTTAAAGATCAGAAAAGAAACAAAGCTGAAAGGGATGCCACTAGGTGATATCACCAAGTCAATGATATCGCATACCACACGGTTATCACTCACATGTCGCGAACTGACCTTCTCCAGTGAACTGATACGGACAGGCCCAAAGTCGAATTCCAGGACACATATTCCAAAGCGCAACTGAGGTGTCACACGTGGTATAACTCGGAAGTTACGCAAAATCCCACCCTAAAGACAGTGATTTTCGAAATCAGCGTGTTGAGAAGGCCTTGCACATCAAAATTGGACACAATCGAGACGCCCCGCAATATTACATTGGGATGTTACACGGCGTATAACTCGGAAATTACGGAAAATTCCACCCTAAAGACAGTGATTTTCGGAAACAGCGTGTTGAGAAGGCCCTACACACCAAATTTCGAGGCAATCGAGACGCCCCGCAATATCACATTGGGATGTGACGCGGCGTATAATTCGAAAATTACAATATCATTAAATTACGCAAGATCCAACTGTTGTGTTACGCGGCTTATAACTCGAAAATTACGCAAAATTTCACCCCAAAGGCAGTGATTTCCGGAATCAACGTGTTGAGAAGGCCCTGCACACCGAATTTGGACGCAATCGAGACGTCCCGCAATATCAAATTGGGATGTTACGCGGTGTATAACTCGGAAATTACAGAAAATTCCACCCCAAAGGTACTGATTTTCGGAATCGGCGTGTTGAGAAGGCCCTGCACACCAAATTTGGAGGCAATCGAGACGCCCCGCAATATCACATTGGGATGTTACGCGGCGTATAACTCGAAAATTACGTAAAATTCCACCCCAAAGGCAGTAATTTTCGGAATCAGCGTGTTGAGAAGGCCCTGCACACCAAATTTCAAGGCATTCGAGAAGCCCCGCAGTATCCAACTGTTGTGTCACGCGGCGTATAACTCGAAAATTACGCAAAATTCCACCCCGAAGACAGTGATTTTCGGAACCAGCGTGTTGAGAAGGCCCTGCACACCCAATTTCAAGGCAATCGAGACGCCCCGCAATATCACATTGTGATGTTACGCAGCGTATAACTCGAAAATTACGCAAAATTCCGCCCCAAAGACGTTGATTTTCGGAATCAGCGTGTTCAGAACGCCCTGCATACCAAATTTAGAGGCAATCGAGACGCCCCGCAATATCCCATTGGGATGTTACGCGGCGTATAACTCGAAAATTACGCAAAATTCCACCCCAAGGGCAGTGATTTTCGGAATCAGGGTGTTGAGGAGGCCCTGCACACCAAATTTCAAGGCAATCGAGACGCCCCGCAATATCCAACTAGCGACTGGATATCAATCTGCTGCTAGATTGACAGACGTACTGGCAAATGAATATCAATCTGCCGCGAGATTGACGGACGTGCAGACAGTACACGGGCGGGAACAGAATAGACACATGTGGCGACGGTGAGACATAACCAGTTCTTAAAACACTGCCATGAATACGTGATAAGCAAGCACTAAATTAATCACGTAGCAGTTGTAAACATAACTAATCTGATAGGTACGTTCAGTGGCATCCATTTGCCACCATTGTTGATACAATGTCATCTCACATACTGGCCCAGACAAGGGAGAGGGTATGGGGAACGGGCACAACAGGCATGTGGCCCCTTCGGTCTCTCGGGATCCGGTGGGTCCCTCGGGGTTGAAAATCATTGCAGGGCTCAGAGGGCCTAGGGACTGGTCGGGGGGTCTCCTGCCCGAAAGGCCGGGATCCTTTGATGTCAATCAGAGGGCCTCTGGCGGTGAAAGGGCCCCCCCCCCCGTGAAAACTCCCCCACTTCGGTCGAGATCACCAACAATCGACCCTATGTCGGACTGAGGCCCATTTTCCAGGCATGGACAAGGTCTGGGGCCACGAATGACATTCAGAAGACCTCACAAGTCGCTTTGGTCGGAGTTCCCTTGTCGGACAGGAAGCCCTCTGATCACAGTGCATACATAATACATTATGTGCTGCTCGAGCCGGCCAGAGGCCCATTTGGTACCTATCACAGCCCAACACAGGCTTTCGCCTTTGGTTCGGGGCCTCTGAGAACGACAGAAGATTGACAGCAGTAAAAGGGTACATAAGTCAATGTGAAAGAAGAAGGGCTCCAATTCTGACAGGAGGCCTCAGTAACGAACGGGCGCCTTCTACCCAGCTTCGACCATTGGCTCGTTAAGTGGAACTGAGTCCCCCATGCAAATTATTGGACCCGCTGTGCCCGTAAGTGATCTTTTTGCGTCTGTGAGAGCCCCTATGTCGATCCAGCTGCAGCTGCTCCGGTCAGAAGATAGCCTGCGTTGAGGAGGGCACTGGTATACGATACATTCCTTAGGGTCTCCGTGTGGACCAACGAGCCCAATCCTGATGTCGCGAGTAGTAGATGGTAGCTGGTGAATACGTTGGGCTGAGATGAAAAGGTTCTTTAGCCACTGACCGTGAAAGGTAATGCCCTCCACCCTGGTGTGCTGCCAATCACTAGTGTAGTAGTGTGCCATGCACCAGTATATCTGTCTAGTATATCTAGTGTATCTTTACCTACCATCCTAGTGTAATACCCACGCCCTCCCGCGCCCGCATATCTGAGGGTCTCTTAAATTTGCAATAGCCATTCACGTTCCCTAAAAGCGCGAGCGCTGATAAAGCTGGATTATCAGGTGAAGAAAATTAGGTAAATTCCGGTAAACTTTTGAGGATTTTCATCAGGAGCCTTTCTCACGCTATGTCCTCCTTTTTCAGCTTACCAAGCCTGTCCTCTACACCACTACATTATTCTCCAACGCCTTTCTTCCTCTCCTCGACTCTTCCTCAAAACATTCCTTCTTCTTTATAGTTCCACACAACCCCAAGCCTCGTTTTGTTTTCTAAAATTTTCCGAAAACCCGACACCTGTTTCCATTATGTATTTCTCGATGTCACCTTCTTTAAGACATAACGTAGATGCACATCAAAGCATAGTGCACTATGCGCCACGGCATTTATGAGTAATTCAATGTTTCACATGGAATGTCACATAGCCCGTGCCGGCAATAAAATACACTTAAACGACCACAGACAAGTTGCATCTCTGAGCTTGCTGTAGACGGTCCAACACATTTTTCTGAACAGGAAACATGTCAAAAAAACACGACCTGGCGGAGGAGACCGCTATACCATGCCAAATTTCCCGGCTTCGCACCTGAGACAAATGGGCGGTTAAAAAGCACAGCTGCTGCTCTGCGACGGTTCTTGACGCGCAGCAAGGGAGTCAGTGCCGTCGCAATGACTTGGCTACAGAGCATCAACGCTGGATACCCAGTGGGGTTCCCCAGTTTAAGATCAGTTAGTTGTCCGAAAGAGGCGGCACCTGCAACACCTCGTCCGGTTATGCATGTAGGCAGCCCCAACCAGGTTTTGGAATTTGCAGTCCGTAGGAATTCTAAGATTTGCCATGTAAAGATCTGACAAGATTTAAGCAGTCCTTAATCGTGATACTACGAAGGTGACGATGATGCGCCGAACACGGTGAAACTACGTCGGAGCTGGTGACATGGTGCTGTTACTGACGATACCGCACCGGATCTGTAGGTACGATGCCAGCCGGCCACGACGGAGCCCATGAACGGAGGTGCCCGAGCACCTGAAAAACATTCAAATGCATCTGAAATTCTAAAAGTGAAAACAAGAAGCCGTAACATAACGGCACGCTCGGCAGACAAAGCTGTGGTAAACTTTAGTTTATTTTTGTTGAGCCTGGGAAACTCCTTCCACTGTCTACGCCATAAATTATTTCTGAGCTTAAAATGATCTTTAAAAGGATGGCTTGGCCCGTCCATGACATACGACGAAAAAAGTTTTGATAAGCCCCAGTTTTGCTCACTTCGCTAATCGTGAGAATATTGGGGTGACACAAAATGTTGGTAAAGCCATGGTAGCTTGTACCGTCGTGGCAAACACGAGATCCTCGACCATAGTTTGACTTGTCCTCCAGCCAGGGCCGTTCACACCACACGAGACTACCTACATTAGGTTACCATGGGACGTCACATGAGGCGAAATTCGTGTTACCAGAGAAACGGAACACGTGACCGGAGAAACGGAACACGTGACCGGAGAAGCGAAACCATTGCATCAGATAAACTGACCTGACCTGGCATGACCTTAACCTGAACTGATCTTACCTTAATTGACATGACCTAAGCCTGAGTTGATATGACCTTAGCCTGAGCTGACATGACCTTAGCCTGAGCTGACATGACCTTAGCCTGACCTGACGTGATCTTAGCCTGAGCTGACATGACAGCCTGATCTGGCATGACCTTAGCCTGAACTAGCATGACTTAAGCCTGAACTGACAAGACCTCAGCCTGGACTGATATGTCCTTAGCCTGACCTAACATGACCTTAGCCTGAACTGGAAAGACTTCAGCATGAACTGACATGATCTTGGCTTAAACTGACATGATCTCAGCCTCAACTGACACGACTGTTCAAAATTCTAGTTTTATGGTATGATCCTAAGGAAAAGGAAACGTTCGAACGTTTCACAGAGTAACACAGCTCTACGGCAAATATTGCTGGCATACCTGTCTGATTTTGGTTTGAAAATAGCTGTTAAAGTTGCCCTGAAATCACTGAAGACTTCGATTATTTCTAAGGTAATCTGCAATGTCTGTAACATCGTCAAGCATGTCATAATGTCACATCAAGGGTTGGGTGAAGTTGCCCGAGATAACCACTGTTTGAATTTTTGATTAGACGGTTAGATTCTTAGATATCAAAGCCACAACGTACTGTTGGCGCCGGAACGTTAAGGGCTCCGTATTTCGGAGATGAATTTCGAACGAACCACCTGGTATGAACTCACTTTTTCCCATTCTGAGTTTCAGACCGCGCGACATTTTTTTGGTTAACTTTCTTAGCATGAAGCAAAACTTAATGCAACGTTCCTTCCACTCATCATGATAGTAACAGCGCCGAAAAATCGATTGTAGATAAAGGCCACCGTGGCGTATGCTCTGACGTGAGAGATATAGCAATGACGTTCTCCTCGCTCCAAAGCTAGATACCGGAGGCAACGGGACGGGATGGAACACACGAAACAGCAGAACCACATGTAGTGCACGACAGATGGCCGGCCAGGACAGACGACACAGGACTTGAGCGGGAGCAGAAATCCCAGGATTGAGCACAGAGGGCAAAAAGCGGAGTGCAGGCGAGGCGGCCAGAATGAAAAACAGAAAACAGATAAACACAAAACCCTCACCAGTGTTTCACCCACCAGCTGGCATTTCCAATGTCAAGAATCATAATCTTAGGGTTTCCAATACGTGTAGCCTTTCTCATAAATATTTGTTACAAACCTTTCATATTTCGCTATGAATAGTTTATCGTTTATAAAGCACACATTACAAATGCTTCATAAAACCAGCGCGCGTCGTAGAATCGAAGTTTTAAAACCCGATGCCGTGTGTATTTTGTTGCCGCCAGTCAGTAGTCCTTACAAGGCGACACATCCTCGAGAATATTTAGTATGAGTTATGATTAAGAGGGGAGCGGTGTTTAGCAACGATTTACACTAAGCACCGCGACGTACGGTACGCATTGATACTAACAAGCGCAGTCTGGACTCCAAAGGCTCAAGCAGCGGAAGTGAGTTTTTTTTAGAGGAACGTGAAGTTCTTGCTGCTAGATGGAAGAAGACCTTCACCATTTTGGGATCCTAATTTCCACTTGAATACAAGTTGCTCATAGGACGCAACAAGGTCGGTCAGCCCGTGGCCAGTGGGGAGCGTGGGGAAGCGTTTGGGAGACGTGCCGGGAGACACTTTTGAGCTTAATTTACAAAAGGGCGATATCTACTCGATGAGTATATTCGTATATCCTGGCCTATAGGGCCCTGGGCAAAATATTGTCGCCTGGGTAGTGCGGGGGGTGGGATGCTAGTCTTGAGCTGTAGTGGTTAGCATCAGACATGGGTTTGACCCAATTCTTTTAATCAGCTTCTGGCAGGAGCGCTCCTTCTCCAGACTAAGAAAGGATTTATACATGTGTATTCAAATCCTCACCAGACATCCATGACCGCGAACACCGTTTAACATGTGATGCCAGTGGGGAATTATACACTCTCACCTACTGTACCGCACATCGACCAGCCTAGCCTAGCCAATCCTGAGTAGACCAGCAAACAGAGACCTCCCGCGTTGGTGGATCGGCCGAGTGATCACTACAGACGCACACCTCCCTCCTTTGGACAAGCTACTCAATCGCTACGGTCGCCTAAGGGCCTGCCCAAACACGGGTCCGGGTGGAAGCACGGCAACAGCGCGGCAGGCGCCGACTCGCGGCTTCGACGTGATATCGTCTGCGGGCCAGAATATTGATCTGCTTCTAAGGGGGCGTGGACACTGGCGCCTAGCAACGGCCACAAGCGCTGCTTTCAGAGGCGAGCGCCCCAGAGCACAGCGCACGAGCCAACAGGAGCTTAGCGACACTGGTGCCACCCGCACTCCAGTACGCACATGGGCCACGTCACTTCTCTGAAAAATTAACCGTTCGCAAAAAACGTGCCGAGAGCATGCAAATTGCTCCAGGTGGCGCATGCACCAGCATCCCCGGCAAATCCCACCTGGCAGCATCGTACGACTGTAAATGCTGCGCCAGCGTGTCGTAACTGACCAGCAGCCGGAGGCTTGGGCACCAATCGCACCGTTAACTAGTTGGACGCTACTTGTAGACACTAGAGTAGTATTCGTCCTCGAGCTCGTACAGGTCACGCGCCATGTCGTCCTTGAGGTCTGTCAGCTTCTTATCGATTTCCAGCTGCGTGGCGCGCGCCATACGCGAGTTTTCCGTGATGGCCTCGTTGAGCGACGGGAAGTCGTTGAGGATGAGATACTGCTTGATGTCGGAGATGAGCTTCGTCAGCGACTCAGCCGCCCGCACCTGTAACCGGGGGCGCGATCACGCACAGGCACCGCGCGTGGTCAGCAATCGCGCGTCCCTACACAATGACTGAGCTGGTGACGGACGCTAAAGGCACACAGGCTTGACTGATCAGTAAGCCGACATCACGCCGCCTGTAGCGCGCTGCTGAAAACCACATCTGCATATCTCATCAAGTCATGTCCATAATTTTCTTTGCAATCCGGGCAAAAGTGCGTACTGCTTTACGCACGGCGCACAGGCGGCAAGCAGAGCACTCCAGCCCGTGCGTCGCGCTTGGGACCCAGATCGCGACGCTCCCACCTCCAACTGGGAGAGTCGTGCTTACGATGTTGGCCGCCCGGACGTGCATCTCGAACATGTCCTGGCCTGACTGCGTCAGTCGCGTCACCTGCGTCTCGTCCTCGATCTTGCCCAGCTTTATGATCTCTGTGGGCGACGTGATCGGCGATTTGACACAGTCTGCACACCTGCCTCTTGTGGGGAGAGAGGTGGAAATGGGCCATGCTGAGTTAACAAGGGACAATAAAGCATGTGTGATACAATGCTTTCTTGTCACCACCAAAAACATTTCATCATAAAATGAATGGTGACATGATCCGCTGTCATCCCCTGATCCACAAATCATTGCAGCAGCATTTACACCATTTGTTCATTGCCATAGCACAAAAGAACAAACCATGCTCAGTGTGCTCAGTGTGCAAGTGCTTACCAACAAAATTGTCAAGCATTGACTTGATATCATCTTTCAACCTCTTATTGTAGGATTTCAGCAATGCCTCCTTGCTTTGAGGCAATGCCCTTTGCTGTGCTGAAGCCATGTCTGAAAAAAGAAACCATCTTTCAGGTAAGCCATCACGACTGGTACTGAATCTTGTACAGCATGGTTATATGGTCATGTCTTTTACTTTGTGTGCCAGCTTGGTCACTGTCCAGTGTTGGAAAACTTCATGTTTCCTGGTATAATGTATGCCAGGAGATTTTGTACTCCAGGATTGTAACTAGGCAAAATGAAATGTTTTGTAATCCATCATAATGCAACAAGAGCAGCTTTTGGAAAAAAACTCACTTTACTTTTTTTGTGTCAGGACAAAATAAAATCAGAAGGTGCAACAGCTGAGACTTGTTGCTTCCATCAGGAGCCATGTATTGATATCTGCAAAAGCACAAATCTTGCACCCACCACACTAAGATGCCCAATAGCAAGCAGCCTGAATTTCCACATAGGTATATGATAAACCATGTATGGAAATGTGAAAAATAAAGTGTGCGAATGTTGGATGGAATCACTTTTAAACAATAGTGGAAAGTGATAAACGGGTACCAGAATCGCACAAGTCTGTAGGTAAGCAAAGCTCTCACTTCCTATGCCCTACGCAGACCAACTCAAACTTAAACATGACTTAACCTACCATTGACGACGAACCGCATTACTTGCCAAGTATGCGACGAACATTCATAGAACACCGCATGCCCAACCACCTACCGCAGACGGCTGCCTACCCACGCGCCACCACTGTGTCATGGCAACGCAAATAAGAGGATCACTCGCAATTCAGCGTCGGACACGTTTCAACTATTCAGTGGCTTGCGCCAGCTTCCAAGCTAAGGTTGGAGGTTGAACATAGCAAAACTCTCCAACTGGTTTGAATGAATCACCTACTTGTGACTGATTTGTCAAGAGCATAAACATTCTGCTCACGCTCATGCCTTGAACAGATTTGTACACATTTGGAGGGAAGTTGTGTAGAGATGGGCATCACGACTATGAAGGACTTATTTGTACCCATCCAGAACCGCCATGTGGTTGGATGTTCGCCAGTTCCTGGTATCCAGAGTACAAAAATGCTATGGCAGCTGTGGACTGAAACCAAGTTACAGTTGTCACTTAAAAAATACCCCCAAAAATACCCCTAAGCCGAAAAACGCTGATATCAATAGCGCAAAAACTGTTCGGAGACAGCCACCTCACTCCGGAAAAACACGGGACCCCAAAGTAATATGAACCCATAACTTTGGCCCGGCAAATTAAGGAGAGGGGTTTGTTAGGACAAAAAATCAATTAATTGCAACATAAATTATCATTTCGCAATAATATCGGTTAAAGCGCATCAAAAGCAATCAATACCTTGCATTATCCGCCGGAGTCAATGGAGTGACTGACTCCGGTCCTCTTTGGCCGGCCTGCACGGGTCTGTCAAGCATTGTACTTGCGCTGACTCCGTAAATCGGTTAAGAGTGCTGCCTGTTTCCACTGTTCGGGTGGGACGTGCAGGGCCTCGTGTGTTGACCGGGATTGGGAAGGTGGAGGGCATGAATGTTTAGCTGCTTTTAAAACCAGTTAGCTGGTGGAGCGTGAGTAGCGTGACAGTGGTGGAGCGTGAGTGGCGTGATTGTGGTGGAGCATGAGTAGGTGGCCGTCTGTGGCATGTTCATTTGCATTTTTTGTGTACCATTTTTGTCTGGCTGTGCGTGTCGTGCCCAGCCTCCATTCTGGATGGTGTATAAGCCCGGTGTGTAGCCACCCTCCATTTTGGAGAGTGTATAAGCCCGATGCGTAATTACCCTCGGTTTTGGAGGGTGTTTACACAGAGCCTTTCATAAATTGCAAACCAATGTATATGCACATGTGTTTCATATTATGGGAGTATGAGTATTTATATAAGTATGCATGTATATGTATACATATGTAGTCATACTCGTATGTGAGTATGAGTACAAGTAGAGTATAGTGAGAGTATTTCAGAGTATAAGACTGTGTTGTTTCAGTTTGCCATGCTTAATACTGATGTTTCCTTTCATTTAAAGTGTTTTTACATGGATTGCTGTATATGAAAAGTGGCGCCTTTGTTGAGTGCCACCCATTGTACTATTACCTCTCAAAGATAACCTAAATAAAGCTGAAATGACCTGCAGCACTTGGATAATTTTGTACTCCACAATAGAAAATGTGTACTCAGCAACCAGGATTTTTAAAAAATAATTTCCAACAATATCACAGTCTTAAAAGAACATCTTTGCTCTGAATGTATCATATAACTGATGTTGCCAATGGACACAAGGATGCATAGTACCATGACTCCAACTGCTCACCAGCTCACCTCCCTCTTCCTGGTCACCATTGATGACATGCTGGTGGCACCACCATCACAAACCAACAACATTTTGTTACATTGTATAGAATAAGCAAGACCATTGTTACAAGGCTATGAAAATGACATTGGATGCAAAGCAACGTCTTTCAATATGCATGCAAAGCCATTTCATTTATGTCTAGGAAGGGCACAACTTCAAACAAAACATTAAACCATTTCTGTGGTGAAAATAAATGCAGAATTACCTTATCTGACATTAAAATGCACCATCCCAAACAATATCTAGTCACACTGAGATGCTAAATGCCAATGTTCCAAAAAGAAACAATAGCAAGTGACATTGTTCAACCAACTTCACAGCATTGAAATCAGTTAAGCCATCATAGCACACAAAACCACCTGTAAGACATGGTACAGCAGGTTTCAAAATCTTGTTGAGGCAAACACTGGGCAGGAACCACAAAAGATGAGTCCCATATTTTGATGAATCACCTTTTCAATAATAGCACTGCCTACTTATCGCAACATGAATGGAAGTGTTTACACACAGTGACTAGTTAGAGTACATGGGCATGGCAACAAGCAAGACAATTGTTACAAGGCTAGGGAAATACCATATGGAATTAGGGAAATGCCATACCTTGGCCAAAGCCTGCCATCTTGTAGCATACTAAAACAGTGCAAATACATTTGAAATCCAGTCTGCCAAGGTGGCCAGAGGAAAAATTATCTGATCAGATAGAACTGACTGCCCTTGGGTATTTATAATTATGATACCTCAAAAACTCTACATATCATATAATAGCCTCTCATTGGATCAACCATTTTGTAATGCCAGCCTAGTCATTTTTTAACTTAACACAGTAAGTAAAACAGGTACATGCAGGTGAGTCACGCAGTAACACAGATGTAACACAGGTGTAACAGCTAAATAACAGGCAAGTCATTCTGACTCCAGGCAGGTTCAGACCTGAACTTCAAGTTGGGAATGGACAAAAAGTGAGCCTGTAGTCTTTGTCAGTGAGCTGGTACACCTGATTATGATATTTCCCATATAGCCATACTTGTGACACATGTCATTTCTTCATATTACTGTCAACTTATTACCCAATATAGTTCATTGTATAACTTGCAGGAAAGATACAATATAGCAATGGAACAGAAACTGGAATGTGCATCTGGGAATGAAGGGTGAATTATGGCAAAAGGATGGATAATTGTAGGGAAAACACAGAGCTCTAATCAATAAACCACAAAGAAACTATTATTAATGGTGGCAATATTATTACATTTCTTACAGCACAACTTTCATGTTTCCACAAGTACTGAATACAGTATTACATGGTCGCATCCGATGTACACGGTGAGTGTTGCTGGTTACTTGGTAAGAGCTGTGTCAGTAACACTTATATTTCTACTACCAAGTTGTGAATATCCCTCCCATTAAAATTAAACATTATTTTTTGCAGGTTTACCCAGTTCTTTTAGTCTCCCAATGTGTCAAGAAATGAATATTCATGACTCACAGCATTGGGTCAGAAACTATTATAGACCTTAATGACATACAATTTTGTCTGAACATAGCACAAAATTCATAAAATACAGTACAAAATATCATTGCCTGCACCATCTAGCACATTATATAGGCAACAGCAAACCATTTCAAGCTTCAGTTGATGCAACACATCAGCAATAGGGGGAAGCTCTGATCACATCTTCACCCTTGTCATCAATATGAAATGGCTGAATGCCTGGCATTTTGGCAGCTGACATTCAGTGCAGGGAGGTTCATTTCAAATTTTGAACTAACCTGACCAGTGTCTGAAACTTGCTTTCAGCTCTGGGGAGGGAGAACAAAAATTGTATGATCACGGCTTGCGGAGAGAACAAATTATATTCCTAGCAAATTTACACTATGTCCACAGCTGACATTTTGGGACCAATGTGTGGTAGGAGTGACAGCAGATGCCAAGCACAGAAAGACTGACTAGGCTTATTCATAACCGCAAAAATTGCAAATCAGCTCACAATTCTGAAAGTTTCCAGCTGTCTGAAAGATGATCCTTTATGCAAATTACACTAATGTGATATGCATGAACAACTATAACACAATGCATATGAAATGCTGCTGAATGCAACACATGTTCTGCTGGATGTAAGGCATAAAATGTCAAACATAACACATGCTCTGCTGAATATAATTCAAAATATCTGCTGAATGATACATGCTCCTTGCTGTTGCCGAGCATATAAATACCCAATGACGTCACAAACCTAATCAAGCCGACAATTTCCCGGGATCCCACCTTGGCCAACTTAAATAAGACATAAGTAATAGCTTTCGTCCTCGGAAACCTACCGAAACAACAGCTATATGATAACTCGGAAACAATAGCACCTCTGCTTTTGTTTCGATAAAGGCATGTTGCCTAAGTACCAACACCCTATATCTGCGCAGCCGTTTTTCCGACGAGCTAGGCCTTTTCAGTGTTATCTGTGCGAACAATGCTCCACGCAGACGCATCTCGCAACTTACCCAGCTTAACCTTTTCCTTACTAATGCAGCAGGGAATTTTGTCCTATGCTCAACTGATTGGTCGACCGGTCCGCTGACTCGTCTACCAACGACCAATCAGCGCCATAGCCCGATGATGTAGTGTGCTGCGGACATCGGCGCCGGTGCGAGATCGTAACTACTTTAATTTTCAAAGGTTATGATACAATCCATTGCTTTCCGATCACGATGGATGCATTGTGGTATAAAGAGGTCATATACAGCCGCCTTATATGGATAGCTTCGTTCTGAAATGAGACGAAAGTCTCACTTTGCGCACTCTTCAGCCATCAAACATACATTGCATATGTTCACATCCCTCATCCGCCGCAGCCACAGAAATTTCAGCTGTGTAGTAAAGCCTGCAAAATTCGAGTACTTCTGTTACACCGGCATTGCCTCGCCCTACCGTGCGTAGACGGTGCGGGCAGAATCCGGGTCATCTGTCAATGCGCGTAAGTATGGACGTCATGGTAAATCCATGTCCATGTATGTCCCATGGGTGTCATGGTAATCAATCATGTTGCGTATCACGACATAGGAAAGCGACTTCAAAATTGACTTTAGTGCCCCATCGTCTTGTATTCACTTTCTCCTGTCCACGTTCTGCGCTGCGCCACGTCCCGTGACGGCCAAGCACCGTTGTCGCCCTTTTATATCGCGAGAGTTGTGATGGGTATAGGTGGCGCCACCACACCTCATTTCGTGGTTTTACGACACAAGTATGTACGCATGAAGTATGTAAGCATTGTATGCAAGCAAATTTAAAAAGTTCGTACGCAAAGGTTCGCAAGGAAATATTCTTTTGGTACGGACAACTTATGGAGAATGTTCTTACTGACAAAGCAAGTCAGGACAAAATTCATGCCAAAAAAACGTCGCATGCATTAAGTACGTTCGTAAAAACTCAAGTACGAACATTTCCCAATCGAATAAATTCAGTCTGACAAACAAGCACACCCAAGGGTTCGGAAGCATGATAGGCGAAGGGCGATGGCGATGCGCGGAAAAAACTGACCAGGATGGCGGACAAGGCTTGCATGGCGGGCGCTCTCACACAGATGGACCATCAAGTTATCGCATAATGCACCGGTAGCTCTTATATTGTGCTTACATTTGATTTCCGGACGTGATCTAAGGTATGAATGCGAGTGACTAATTTGTTTTTATCCAGCGTAAGGATAAAAACAATAATCATATCGGGCAACCTTGAGCCGGGTACAAACATAATTCTTATCATGGCGCGTCCAACTGTTGCATCTTTCTCTCTGTAATCCCGCTTTCCTCACATGAGCAAACATGTATCGGGTGTCACTGCCGCGTCCGCCCACCGCATTCGCTGACTCTTCGCGTCCGTCAGCTGGCGTCATTGGCGCGCCCAAGATCGTCACGCCAAGTCGTCAGCAGACATGTCGTCAGGCGGGATCATGGGGAAGCACAATAAAATTGGCGGGTGCTATGCAACGAATTTTTTAAAAGTCTCCAGTCCCCTGAAGTTTGAGTTTTCGAAAGCACCATTGCTTGATGGTTGACATGCTTACCGCTTTGCTTGGTGATCCCCTTTCAGCCTTTCAGCGCCGCGATTGCTTCGCGGTGGGCGATAACCCGGCGCTCACGAACCGCCACATGTTCGCGCCGAAGAAAGTGCCTAGAGACACAGCGGAACGCGGGTCATGCCTGTTGGCTTGACCCCTGGGATGCGGCGTCCGATTAGCGTGTCAGAGGGCAGAGCAGGTCTAATGCTATCATGGGTTCTACGCCTGAGCTGAAGGATTCAATAGCTCAGCACAGTGACAAAATTCAATCGTTGCGCTCTGGACAGCCGATCCGGACTCCGATCATCGTCACGATCACCAGTAAGTGGTGCCGCAACACAGAACAGCGCGGTGAATATTCGTCGGCAGGCCTGGCTGGCGGCGGGCGAGGGCACTTGCGCACAGCAGCGTGTCATTGTTAGGCAGCATCATGGAATGTTATTCAAAGCACGCTGAGGCAGGAACGTGATCCCGCCCAGGTCAACACTGCGCACCTGGAGCTGTACCGTAACATGCGGAAACTGGACGTCTCTTCACGGCCCGCAGATCTGCAACCCGTCGCCTGCATTCGATATCATGTCATACGGATTTTACCATCACGGCCTGCCAAGTTCACACAATGTGGGTGCAAAATGACCCTAGAAGTCGACGCGCCCTAAAACCCCAATCATCATCAAGTTCACACAATGGGCACTAGCTGTCCAGCGGAAGTGCTCATTTCTTGCTCTCTGACCTTTCTTGTGCATTCTGGTATGTGCCCGGAATAGGTTTCACTCAAAAGCAACAGTCGTGTCACATAACTGACAACGTCATCAACAATAGAACAGTGTGGCAGGCGCGCTGAAATTTGGGTGGTGTTGAGCATTCTGCCACGCGGAAATTGCTCGTCGTACATGCCAAAACACAAAGCGTGACTTTTCTTGGGCATTCCGGAACGTACACAGACCATGTTTTACTCAACGGTGACAACATCCGTTTGACTTAACTGCTGACGTCATATGCATTAGAACAGTGCCGCAGGCCTCGGGCGGGAATGTTAGTCTAAAACGTCATGACGTGCGAAAATCGCACGTTATGTATAAGAAAACACAAAGCATGCGTGCGTCATTGGTGGTGGCAAGTGATTGGTTGAGCATGGCGACAAACCCAGTTGCTCATGCTAAGCGGCGCCGTCTGCCGCCCATCTCGTCAGGAAGGAAGCGCGCGCTAAGCTGCTTCGCAAATCATAATCGCATGCCAGGCCAAAGCCGGGACGCAAGGCAAGCGCAGCGGGTCTTTTTGTTTGAAGAACAGAAACAGACAGCGCACATGTTGCACACGGAAATATTGTCTATTAAAAACAAAGAAAAAACAAACGAAAACAATTTACACAAGTTACAATTTATACATGGGGAAGAACGGGGCGAAGCAAGCTGCTAAGTTTGACTAGCCAACACGCATAACACAAAACCAGCCGGGGAAAACCTACGGCGGCATAATTTTGGGCAAATGAATGTACGCAAGCAAACAAGCAAAATCAAGCACGTGAGCGAACCAAGCAGGCAAGCAAGCCAGGCTTACACACGCACCACAAACGGGCCGACAGCCACCTGCCGACAGTCTAGGTTAGGAACTGGGCCGATCCGCCCACAAACTACGCTCCGTAAGGCCTCAATCCCCGGAGGACTCGCTTGAGCTCTTCGGAGATGGCCAAGCCAGACGCCCTCGATAGATGTTCCCCCGCCACAGTGTCTTCCCATTCGGACCGAAGCATGGCGGGGGCATCATCGGCGAGCCGGCCCGGCCGACCCGGCACATCTCCGGAGATCCAGGCGATGTTAGCCTCCGGGATGCTATCAAGGGCCTCACGGAGGTCGTCGGTGGGCGGCAAGCCAGGTGAGGACGGGGCGGTGCCGCTGTCTGAGGAACTGCGCCATTCCCTGGCGAGCACTGCCTCAACGTCTATAAAGAGGCAGTCTTGGTTCTTCGCCGCCTCCCGATAGCGCTCCGACAGTGCCCGGAAGGCACGGCGCCCCTCCTCAGACAGTAGCGCGCGGGGGATGACGCTGAGGATGGCGACTGTCACCCCCCGCAGGATACGGCGCAGGGACACCAGGAAGTTTCGGAGGTGCGCCACACAGCACTCGGCGGCCTCCACGTGCCCCTCGAGCACCTCGCCCTGGCGGGTGACCGGGGCGTTGCCGCCGGCCGAGACCAGACACACTCCTGGCACCGGATGTTGGCCGCTGCCCGCCGCGGCCACGACCTCCGATGCCAGGGCGTGCCAGTCGCCCTCCGAGGAGCCCTGGAAGCCGCCGCGCACGGCGGAGCGCACCAGCCGGTAGCGGATGGGTTGCTGGAGGTGGATGACCGGGATGGGCTCGGGGAGGTTACGCCCGGACAGGTGGCTGTCACCCAAACACAAAACACTGTGGGTGACGCCCGCGCCCACAAGCGGCGGGCCATTAGCTAGCGACCGGGGGCTGGCCGCGTGACCCCGGCCGCGGCCGGCACCCCATCTCGTAGCCGGGCGCTGGTACGGGGCGGCGCCGCGACCCCGCCCCCGGCGATATATTTACCCTGTTTACATGGGCAGCTGCGATTCGAATTGAGCCGGGACCCGTCCTCGATCCGAACTATCCGGCCCATGTATACACTCACGCGCCGTTCCGCTGATTCGAATCGTGCGCCGGAGGAAATCCCTTCCCGCGAGAGGATCATCCGTTCAGGAAGGGATTTCGTCCGAATTATCGGCCGTCAGCTGTCTAAACAAAAAAAAAGAAAAATGCCTGGCGCACGCAGTTCCGTTCATGGCCATTTCAGCTTTGTTTGGTGTCGCCGCTTTTCCACGGGTTTTTAGCTATTGCTCGAGACGGTCCAAGGCCAAGATGGTAAAGGAAAAGAGAAAGAAGGTGAAGTTGACACCATGCTGCTAAAGCTACTCTTATTATTGAGGGCCTTGAGTGGCTAGCAGCACAGAAATGCTCACGTAATTTAGCCTTGCTAGGCGCTTGATCCATGCAGACAGCAGGCGTCGGCGGTGTTTGGTGTTATCTTTCCGCCTAAAGGTTAGATTAATTTACATCTGGGGCAGGCTCCATGCTTCCGGAAGCCGGACGGAGGTAATATGGTAATTTTATATAGCTTTGACTTGTTCTCACTTTAATTTTTGGATTGCTCAAAATTCTTGCAGAGAATGCCTCAAAGTTTCTTTCATTAAGTTAATACCTAAAGGCCCCAGGAGTGTTTTTGCAGATGTTCCTTAAATTAGGATGCTGTTTGCTTGTCAGTTTAATTTGTGTGAGAAAGCTAGCTTAAAAATTGCTGCATTATATGATGGATGAACAAATATAGATCATTGCAGTCAGCTCGGAATGTGAACTTTTTTAATGGTAGGACCGAAATTGCCCAATGATGGGGTCAAAACAGCAAGAAAGCAAATGTGAACACTGGATGAAAATAGTTGTCATCATTACTCTGCCAAATCCAAGTTTGTGTGTTTCATGTGCGGGAAAACAGTGCATAAACTAACACCTAACACGATGTCACATGCTGCATGGAGAACATGTCTGTGTTGCATATCATCACCTGTTTTTGTACTGGTGATTAAATATGTCACCTAGGTGCTTTTTTGTGACAGGTGTCTTTGTAGGCCATGAGGTAGGTAATTCAACTGTTCAACAACTCTTGCAGGGAGTACCAATAGTTTCTTTCATTAAGTGAATACATAAATGCCCCAGGATTGATCTTGCAGACATCCCTCCTGTGACTTGAACATTTGGTTGACCACCTATCAGCAGGAGGGATGTGCTGGATATTGGTGACTGGCTCGTCAAGGAAATATGAAGTTACATCACACTGGTAGACCAACTGGCAAGGAAGCGGGGGCTGGAATATTTGTTTTTGATGTGATTAAGCTGTTTGCTGCTTGTCAGTTTAAGGTGTGTGAGATAGGTAACTCAATAATTCCTGCATGATGCAAAGGATCAACAAATATAGGCAATAGATCATTGCAGTCAGTGCAGAATGTGAACTATTTTTAATGATGGGACCAAAATTGCCCAGTGATGGTTCCAGAATGTCAAGAAAGCAAATGTGAGCACTGAATGAAAACAGCTGTCATCAGTACTCTGTCAAATCCAGGTTTGTGCATTTCATATGGAAGAAAACTGCATAAACTAAGTAAACCTAACATAATGTCGCACGATGTGCAGAGAACATCTGTGGTGCACATCATTACCTGTTTTTGTACTGGTGAGTAAATATGTTTCCTTGGTGCTTTTTTGTGACATGTATCTTTGCAAACCATGAGGTGGATAATTGAGCTGTTGCTATAATTAATCATTTGTTATGAATTTTGAGCCCAGATTACTTTTGTCATGACAGCTCTGGGGCTGGTTCACATGTTATGATCTTTGGACTCTGCAAGCACAGCTGTTTGTGCCACCTAGCCATCAGTCCATATCAGCCAATGCTGTTGACTGCAAGGATATCAAAGCAGTATTTCAACCCTAGTATGTCAAGAAAGCAAATAGCTGCATGCTGACTTGCCAGTGCATGCCAAGTCTAAATGGCAATCCTGCCCTCAGGTACTGATGATGCATCGGATGGGGAAAGACAACATAGTTACACAATTTTTGCCACTAACTATGTAGCATTCATGAGTCATTTCTGTAGCTTAGCCCACTGTTGCAGGCTGCTCATAAATGCATTAGTGTGGGAGTAGGTAATGTGTTTCTTGAGCTGTGCAAAGTAGATGACATGATGCTGGTTGGCATGCTGATATGAGTGTGGTAAGTTTGTGAGTGTCATTGGCCAATACAAGAAAATACTGATTTCCTGCTAGCCAAAGTTTCCCGCTAGTAAAAATTTGCATATAACACTGCTTATGTGACAGATTTGGCAGTGCTGACTGCGCAGCTCTTGTGTTTCAAGTGCTATGGCTTGTGCTGTAGCTATAAAGCCTAGGGGGCCCGCACATATCATTTTTCCAACGGAGTCCATCTTTCTCCTCGCCCTCAAAGCTGTCTCGCGCCCACCATGGCTCGTGACATTCGCCATCCATACGCAGAGTACCGGCTTTTTTTCTTCTTGTTTTGTTCAGTTCGCCTCAAAAGCGCAGTTTTCGCCCATAATCCGTTCCTTGATTCGGACTAAGCGGGATCGAACTATCGACCGTTAATCCGGCGTAACGCCGCTTTCGCCCATGTAAACGCCCCTCTCCGAGAGGGTTAACGTCGCATGATCCGTTCCGATCTTAATTCGAATTATCCTCGGCTGCCCATGTAAACCGGGTAATTGTATCTCGCCGGAGAGGGCCTGGTGCTGGCTCGCGGGCGGTGAGGGGCAGCGCCGGCCAGCTAAGATCCAAGCCCGCACGAGGTGGTGTGGGTGGTGGGGCCGGTGTCCAGGGCCGGACCGGGTGATTGCTGGGGCCCGCCACCGGTTGCCCCGACCGCCACCTGTCCGGCATTTCGTGGCGTTCGGCGCCTCGGCGACCACGTTTTCCCTGCATACAATAGGACATAAAGAGGTCAAACAACGAACGGTGTAAAACGTTCAAAAGGCTGTTACAGAAGGGCATGCCAGGGAAAATATACAAACACCGAAACATGCAAGCCATTTCAAGTTACCATGTGATCATACAAGGAAACCTCGCCAATCGCAAACCTTATTTCGGAAGGATGACGAGACCTGGTGGAGTCAGAGCAGATATTCATTTAAATGTCCATGTGGTACTTGGGTGGTTATACCGACACCGCATAACGACGGTTGAGTAGGATATACAAGCGTCACAATTGTCATGCATCTGACAGCGAGTGAAAGGGTACTTCTCAAGTCTCATATTTTCAAACGTGCGGCTCATGAAAGCCATTAATGTCCATAACGCATCATTCGTTGGCCAAAAGCCGCGGTCGAGAGGTGCATTGCAGAAGACTCATATTCCCCATGCACAATACAAAATGTTCCTGGGTGTGATTATTTCAAATGGGTGGGGAGCTGATTGGGAGTTGAATGAGCAACACAGATAGTTGCTCGTACTTCATGTCAAATTCCAACGAGATTTGCAGAAAATTTTCGCTGTGCAAAAGAACGACTCCACATGAAAGAGAGCTTTAACATACGCGAATATATAACATACATACGCGTCCAGGACTATGCTGGATGGTATCTCCGTGGGAACAAAATGTTTACCTGGGTCATTTTAGGTCACTCACCTTTACTGAATGATGATGATGATTTGGGCTTAAATCAACCCCGACTCCTCCCGCCCACCCGAAGAGAAGAATGTCTAGGTAGTCTACTTGCACGAGTGAAAATTACTTGGCAAACGTTGCACCAAAAGTGCCTGAGCAAATATCATGCAATGCTTGTTGCACTGTATCTAGGCAATAAGAGGACATGCGAGATGATTTGGCCACTGCCACATCGCAGCCTTCACCCACCCAGTTCCCGGGCCAAACATGGATTATATACTTCATGCAAAGTTGCACACCAAGCACCACAGCACGCAACGCAGGGCTCGCAGGAAAACATGCCGCAGAACGCCGTTCCTCTTCAAACACTACAGCGGCATGGGGTAACGATTCATGCTGAGACGCCGCATGGTAGGAGCGCGTCGTTACACCACCGATCATTTCCAGGATCCACGCCAATATTTGGAAGTGCAGTGAGGATGGAACGGGGGAGGACGATGAAGAACTATGGGTCTCGGTCCAAGCCATGAGGTGGGGTGGTAGGAACACACCATCAAACACCGGGTTCCTCCCCGCAGTTCCCCAAAACGTGGGTCGCGGTCCACGCCATGAGGTGGGGTGGTAGGAATGCACCATCAAGCACCGGGTTCCTCTCCGCTGTTCCCGAGATATGGGTTGCGGTCCAAGCCATGAGATGGGGTGGTAGGAACGCACAATCAAATACCACGTTCCTCTCCCCAGTTCCCAAAGTGTGGGTCGCGGTCCACACCATGAGGTGGGGTGGTAGGAACGCACCATCAAACACCGGGATCCTCTCCGCAGTTCCCAAAGTATGGGTCGCGGTCCACGCCACGAGGTGGGGTGGTAGGAACGCACCATCAAACACCACGTTCCTCTCCGCGGTTCCCAAGGTATGGGTCGCGGTCCACGCCATGAGGTAGAGTGGTAGGAACGCATTATCAAACACCACGCTCCCCTCCACAGTTCCCAATGTATATATATATATATATATATATATATATATATATATATATTTACAAACACGGCTCGATATCGGCTAGCAGGCACGGTGCTCGATCAACAAGCATGAGCGTTCTGCTACGTGATCGTGCATCACATGTGTTTGTATTAATTTTAGATGCTCTCCGATCGCTACAAAAGTAGAGCACATCTCAAGTCCGGACGATACAATAATATTACTCACGTGCGCTATGGTACACGATAACACCAGTTGGCTGGCGAGTATCTCCCACTGGATGCGACTTGCAGGTCAGTGCACGGATTGCTGAATGACCTGATTGGATCCGTGTCATGCTGACACGTGATTAGTGTATTGTTTCGAAGAAAGCGCAGTGTTTTGTTGACAACAAGCTGCACAACTGTATGGGTTATATCCGCGTTTGTGCATCAGATTCGTTCGTATATAAGTATGTACGCATCATTCGAAATGAAGCTTTCCGGGTAATCAACGGCTGTTACAACTTCATCATTGCACCAAATTGAGCCAGACCTGCATTGCACCGCACACTGATAGTAGCCGGATTGTGCGTCAACGCCTTGATGCATTATCATGCCCTGTAAAGAAAGCTGGGCAAATGCACGCGGTAGTGTGACATGCGTGCCATATGTCAAGACTGTAAATGCACGCCTAGAATAGTCATGGCGCTGAATAGTAAAGACAATTATACGTGGCACTGATAACACCGACAATTGTTTGTAGCCGCCGCGTTTCCCACAGGCGTCACAACACCAATCACCGATATATTCTTCCGAGAAAGTTTCTTCTATACATTCAGAATGTCCCCAAGGCAATTCTGATCTCTGGCCGCAGTACAATTGAATGTGTGGCCATCGCTCCTCGGAGGTCATAGAGAACGGGCATGATCCGCATCGCAGCACTATTTGCACAGGTATGCAGATGCTGCTAGTATCAACACCCCCCGGAGCCAGGTCGTTTATGATGTGTTCAAAAGCTTCCGCCGCATCCTGCTGATAATCGTTCCGGAACATGTCATGTTTTTCGGCCAGTACCGATTTCAATTTGCGGGGATCAAAACGACCCCTACTAGAGCAGAATTTTGTTATAAGTGTAACCAGTCTGCTATGGTGTGACGATGCTCCCAAACAAGCAATTGTTCCACATTTCAAGCTCAACAGACGTAGTGTCTAAAATGGCATTCAAGTAACAGTCATTCTTCACATTCATGATGCCACATCTAACACACAAATACGTACAAATACGCAGACGCACAGACGCACAAATACGTTCGAATCGTCTGAGAAAATGACGTCCAATTTTTTTAGAGAAATTTGATCCGAACCTTTTGAATGGATGGATTTCTGGGATCAGCGCTCACGCTAAGCAGTGCTTGATGTGTGAACACTACTGACCCCTACCATCCGATCGCGCAATTCCAGGCCACGGCAGAATTTAGTGGCGAAAGCTTAATGTGCCGCAATGCTCGGCACGGTCCGTCCTGCCCCTGACGTCAACTGACCTTTAGTGCGACCGCTGCCACCGGCCGCAGGCCGTACCTGCCAAGGGCAAAAAGCGAGCGCCTAATGCGACTCGAACCCACCCCGCCACGGGTGGGTGAATCGGAAGGCAGGCGCTCTAATGAAATTGGACAGATTACTAGCCAACACAAGTGACTCGTTGCCTTCTGGTCTTTCCGGTTCTACATTCGAGCTGACACACTGAGTGTCATAAGCTGACAGCTGAGTGTCACAAATGTGTACAGACGTTTCACGATTCTCAGCATCTTCATCCGCGCAGATTTCTGTCAACATATTCCGATGAGAACTTTGGTTATCGGAGCACCGAAGTTCTATAACGTCATTTGCAGGTTCCGAATTTTGCGCAGATGACGCTGCCGATGTTAAATTGTATGACTGCGTTGCACCTTCAACATTGGCAACGTCAGCGGTGGCCAATGCAGTCACCCGGGCGGGGGGCGGTGTTTTGTCATGAAATCAGTGGCGGCCAATGCAGTCACCCGGGCGGGGCGGTGTTTTGTCATGAAATCTGGGAGCGTCTGAGTTCGTTTGTCAGTAACTTGCTGCTTATCAGAATCACGACATTGCGACGCACTGCCGAAACTGTGCACGCGATGTTCCATAGACGCCTCTGTCACCTTTGCAATAAGCGGCCGCGTACGTATTGCGGAAGACCGCGCATGGCTAAACGCATTGTCGGCACCGACACTGGAGTGGATGCGGCGCCCCTGTGTGGCCTCAGTCTGAAGGAATATTACTTTCGCCTTGGGTTCTGACCGATGTATTCCCGCAATCCATCAGATGTCTTTTTTAACACCCCGCGATGTTTTTTCCGCCAAGCATCATGGAATGTTTGGACAGGCGCCAATCTCACAGGCATCCCAAAGGCTCTTATGAACACTTCTTTAGCACACCTGTCCCTGTCAACCGATTTCAGCTCAGTAAATTTACCACTAAATCTGTCAGATGCCAGCTGCTTGACCATTTTACCAGTTCTTTCGGCGTCCGCCTGAGATCGGCTGATGACCAAAGCGATTTCGATCAACTGAACAATATCGGGAACGCCAACGTGCATGTTTTTGGCGGGTATCACAAAACTTCCCAGGATCCGGACATGAGCAATGACCTTCACGTCGCCTTCATCTTCGTACCACTCATCGCGCAAATTAATATTATCAGCGACCCTGCTCTTAAAAAGTATGTACTGCAGAGGCACCCACGGTCGCTACAAGATGACAAATGAGACCGAGGAAGAGACAGTTCGCTGTTGCGTTGAATGTACGCAACTATTTCTCCAAATTGGCCATTTCGGAACCTGCTCAGCGCCGCCGCATCATCGATGAGGTACGCTGCTATATCAAAAACGTCCGTCAACCCCTTCTCAAGGGTGGAACATTTCAAGTACTTTCCACTAGTTTTACAGTGTTGCTGCTAGCGCGACCTGGCGCTTTAAAGCTCGATCCCACGCCTCGTAGCGCTGTTCGTCGGTATGACCAGACCTGGTTTGACGCCTGTGAGATTGGACGACGGAGTCAAGGTCCTGAAAACTGTGACCCATGTACATGCCCATGAGAAAGTCACTCTCGTTTCCCCGAAGCAGGCTATTAAACGTTGGTTGATCTCTAAGCTTTTTCAAGGAAGCAGTGTACTCTTCCACTGCGTGGCGGTCATCCCACAATGAGTAGTGGTCCTTTTGGGCTGTTTTGCTTAATTTGACAGCCAGTTGGAGAGTAAATGTCAGTACTAAGGCGGTTGGAATGAAATCAACCTTAGACATAACGCCCAGAGCGCTCAGTCGAAGTGGATCGTTACCGCGACGACCGTATTCTCCAGTGTCCAAATGATTTGGGCATACTGTCTCATCACGGACTGAATCGATTGAACTGAAAATTCGATGAACCTCGTGTCGATCATACGGCGGAGCGACCTGAAGGAGCTGTCTATGCGTCGAGCAAGTCGCAGTCTTTGGAGATCGTTCAATTGATTCAACTATGCGGGGTATGTCGTGTGTCAAAAAATCAGATGCCCATTGAAACTCTGGCTTCTTAAACACTTCATCGAAATGTCTTTCGATTTTGTGGGCCCTGTCCAACATGTGGGTGAATGCTGTGTTACCGAAACGCTGCCTCCATAGCGTTGTAACACCACCCTCACTACCAGAATACACAGCCTCACTGTCTGAGCTGATGGAGAAACATCTTGCACCCAACTCGTCTCTGGGTATGTTGAGGACTGTTGTCAGACTGGTGACAATGTGTTCCAAACACCCATACGCGTCCGATTCGTGAATTACATCCCCGTCCATCACATCCTGTGGCGTTCGGTTGTGAATGACATCGTCCGACAAGTTCAATACCTTGGTGCTCCCACCCTCTGTCTAGGAAACGAATGTTGACTATTTGCCTTGTGATATTACCGACAGTTGCTTTGTCCGCGCTCATATGAAAATGACGCGCACGACCCGTTACTGGATTGGGTGAGTTGATGTATCCTTTAAATTCTGACAAAAGCACGTCATAGAAAATATCCACACCCTGAGCAGCTATTTTTTAATGACTGTTGCGCTGTATCACACCAAAATGCGTGTTACTCTCTAATGCTGGTAGGAGATCACACATTGTTGATTGAAAGTTCGCATATGAGTGTCCCTTTACCACGTTATGATACAAAATTTTAAGCATATATTTTGTGAGCAATACATTTAACTCTTCATGCGCGATCCATTGCTGGTCCAAAGTGTTTTGACTAGACTGGGCCATGGCGCAGTCTTTATGAATGTCAGTATCCTCATGTCTTTTTAAGACATACTTTTGGTTTTGACCTATGAGACGGATGCCGCCTTCAACCCACACAAGAGCTTCGTGTCCTCCTTTGTGCCGTGTAACAATGTTTCTGAACGACATGCACGTCAAACAAAACCCAAACGTCCCATCACTGGTATGCCGTCTCAATAGCCATGGGAAGGCAGAAGATAGAGGAATGTCCCTTGACGCTTCCTGAAACGCTGCTATTTTTTTTTTTACCGTGTCTACGTCTGAGCGCAAATTCGGAACATGTGACTGTTTCTTGATAGTTTCCATTTCCGATTGCAAATGTGGTAGGGTGATCTGCGCCAGGGTATTCAACGTCTCAACAGCCTTCGTAAATTCTTGCATAACATCCTCGAGGAAAGCGTCTTTGCCATGCCCCGGGGTACGCGTGCCAGCATTGCCAGCTGCAATGTCATCAATACTGTCGTCTGGTAAGTTAGCGCTTGGCGTATCAAGCATCGTGGGGCTGAAATAAGCGAAATGACTAGCAATTTCTGTCCATTCTCCTCTCACAACCGACGAATGAATGCCGTCCCCTGCCTGACGCGCGGTTGGCGCAGGAGATTGTGAAAGAACATCACCTGTGTTACCAGAACCGGTACATGAGACATCTACTTCAATGGCAGACGAATCAACCGTTACAGACATGACACTAGGCGATGTTGCTGGTGTATTTTCACCAGTGGCAACACTGGCACTTTCATCAACCCCTTGAAAAGACGTGCTCTGTTGGGAAAAGGTTGGGCATGGAGAAATTGCTGCACATCTCATGTCATGGGCAGCTTTTTCAATGAAGTAGCCAGCCACATATCATGTTTTTTTAGCGGCAATGTCATATTCCGCCCTATGCTTACGTTTCATGTGGCGGGGCAAATTCTTGGCTATGACCTTAATGTTACAGACGTAGCATTTGAGGGCGTTTATCCTCTAGTGCGATGAATAACTCGATCGAGGTTTAGGCATTTCTGCAAAGCAACGGCTATCCCAGCTGTCCAAGCAAATGCCCATGGTATAATACTATCCCATACCTAACCAAAACTCCTACAAACGCTCGCAGCAAGGACTCCTCACCAGGTGGACGAGACGCACTGAAGAAGACATTGCTAATTAATGATGAATCTCTTTCACACTGACCTATTAACTTTGCACTGACCTGAGTATGACTAGTCATACGCAATGTCGCACCCTGGGGCAAAGCACAACATGCAAGACACGGCAATATCAGCACATGTCGATTACAAACATATTACTACGCTGGACCACATGTTACTGGACGACTTCGTCGTTTCAATATCCTTCATAGTACAACCAATAAAGGAGAAGGAACACCTTTTGTGACACCTAGTTGACGTTATGCGCCCATGCCACAAGGCAATCAGCGCAAAACTTAGTAGCAGCGCAAAGAGCACATGTCATGTACACATAATTGTCGAGGGATCAAACAGCACTCCGCTGTCCATGCGGGCGGCGACACAGTGACGCTGGTGATATTGCGTCACAAATGACAGTAAGATTCATAAACGCAACGCCATAACCAATCCCACGCAGATCATTACACTCACGAAGAAAAAAACCAAGACCAAGGCAAGACGTGAAAAATAACCGATCGTGCATAACCATGACAACATTGCTGAGATTCCGGGTCAAACGAAGCCAAATAGAGATGTCGTCAGCAAAATCAGATGTGATGCCAGGTGGATCAGGCGGACCAAGTTGTGTTAGACCAATGAGTCCATACAACGCAGAGCAAAAATAGACTGACGCTTTTGTTTGATTGAAAAGAAACCCCGCTTGCTTCTCCTTGGTCAACTGCCAGCTGACATTTCGATAGGGGGGACGGCGAGGTCAACTACGCACCCGCTTCCGACCGCAGATCCGGCAATAGGGGAAGGTGATCCGGTTCAACTTAATTGTCAAGGGATCAGGGTGTGATATGTGGAGTCCCTCCCAGCAGTATCGCCAATGTTTTAGTCTCGGCGCTTAACCTCTCCCTAGCTCAACCTCCACCCGGAGCAGTGACGTGAATTGCCTAAATGTCTCTCAAGGAATTGCTCATACTCACACATGAACAGCGCGGGTGGAGCTCATTGCTCATCTCACACATTCTGAGCGCGGAATACAGTGGTTCTTTGCCAGACGGCCAGGTTGCATGACATATGGGGACATCACTAGCCCAGAATGAAAAAGGTCATAAAGAAATGAAACAAACACTATCGCCGACTTCGCAGATTGCAAATAGTCAAGAAACCAAATAAATGATAGTTGCAAATCCCTGGTGACACCCAAATTCATACTGATATATAATCAATATCTCAGTTATAAGAAACTTGGTATCCTGATTACAAATCTTGAAACATGAGTCTTGCACAAAGAGAATGAAACAGATATTCATCCAGGAAGGTAGTTAAAAAACAATACAACAGATTCATGAATTTAAATTGAATGCAGACACAATGCACACACATGCATGCCTGCACAACACACGCATGTACACAAGCATGCACGCACGCACGTACGCATACACGCACGCACGCGCGCACACACGCACGCACGCACGCACGCACGCACGCACGCACACACACACACAGGCACACAGGCCTGTTCACAAACTCCTCAATGCACACAAAACCTGTGACAAGACCCATTATATCAGGTGGCATATAGCAGCTATACTACACTTGAGCAACATGACAGATTATAAAATATATAACCAACAGCCATCAGTATGCACACACCAGAGATGCTGGGTATAATCCAGTAAAACTTACCTCAGAATTCCAATAGGGCATTGAAGTTTGTCAGCAGCTCTGTTCAGCAAAGCAAAATCTGAAGAAATTAAAACAGGTTAACAATCTGCATTTCAATCACAAACCCTCACCAGTTGTTATTGTGCCCTAAATGTCTGAATTACTTTTGAGCAGTAATGGCACAAAAATGTTTGAAAGTAAATCTAATTCAAACACTTCATACAATTTGCCCTGGCCTAAGCTGGGTACAAAACTACACACATGCTCTAGGTTGAGTGCACACACATGTAAGCATCAAGCTGTGGATGGATTTTTTCCAGATTGAAATGATCACAAGAGAATCAGCCACTATTTGACATAGGTTTTAAGAAATGCATTTCCAAAATGAAAACATTATTTTTTTTAACACTGAAGGACAGAGGATTGATGAAAAAACAGGATGCATATAAAATATAAATTGCAAACTGACTGTGCCAGTCGAAGCGCTGCTAAAAATGAAAGATACCTCATAACTGTAAAGAACATGCAGTAACCTAGATCTCAAAAAAGAGGCACGTACTACGTAGCTATTGTAGCCTTGGCACGAGCACACGTTCCACGTCAGGAATCACTTGTCGCTAGGTACTCACCGATAAGGATCTCCACTCGGCACCTGGCGGTGTCGACTGCACGCGAACACAGACCAAGCCATACAGGCGCCGCCTGAGCCCTAAGGTAGGCCAAGAGCCGCTGGCCAATTCCGGAGAACAGAGGGGGACGCCGACTCATAAGAGCCGGCCAGCCTGCGCGGCGAGTCGTCCAGACGCAAACAGTGCCGAGAAACACGACCCGCACACGACCCAAACACGACACGACCCGGGCACGGTAACGCAGCCAATGCAGGCATAACAGGAAAAGGTCATAAACCCCGGCGTCCCCCTCCCCGCACCCTCAAATCACCGCCACCCTGCGACTGCACCGCACGGCCCTGCACCACGGCTCCGTTCCCGGGAGACTACCGCGCAGGGGAGCAGTCTTCAACGACAGAAACGGCCCCAATTACGGCTTCCATTCTCTTTTAATGCTGCTTGTTTAGAATTTTGCCGAATTCTTAGAAATTATCCATCGGCAAAACCCAGCTGAAATAAAAAGGCAAATCAAACCAATCTACACAATTATTCCATTTCTGAACTAATAGGTCTGCCCAATGGAGAACAAGGCATACCTCTGTAGCTTTACACTCACAATAAAGTTTGATGAGACCGCTCCGTAGATTGATGAAAAAAAATTACGTTCTTTCCTTACATACCTCTTTTGTGCATTTCCATGGCGTATTCAGCTCGGATGTCTTGGTGGAGAATACTCATTCTCTCCAATGTTAAATCCTCCCCGAGAGCCAGACTTCGGAGCGGTTGATTCTGCGTACCCGCACAAGTGCTTAAGATGCTTTGTGACGCCATTGTAATACCTTACATACAATTTCTGCATTCTGAAAGTTTGAGATGACAATTGGATAAAGAACGCGTAAGAAACGTCGGAATCGTTTTTCTTCTCCATATATGCTAAATTAGCGTTATGTTTATGTATTTATTTATATATCTTTGCATGCATGGCTCCCTGTAACGTCATTTGTTTTCATATCAATTTCATTGTGTAATCCAGAAAAGTTGAATCATGTCGTGACAGCTGATCCCGTGCACTCTCCTCCGTGGCTATCCGCGTCTCCAGGAGAGCGGATTATCGTTTGCGGTGTGGCGTTCCTGTTTCCCCATGGACTAGAGTGTCGTCGGTAGACGGTAGGTGAGTTGAAAATGTGCTGGTGAGCGAGGTCAGACCTGAGTGCGTAGTGCATTGTGAGGAAAGATTGTGTGCCATTGCCAATGTTGAAAAATTATTCAACTGAAACCCGCCAGCAGCGTGCCTCTTTCAGTCGTGGTGAGTGTGACACGCGGCGTTGCCGATTTTCGGGACGGGCTCACGCCTCACGTTGAACACGGAGAACAATTTTTGGTATTCTTTTCAGTGTACATTTGTGGAGAATAAAATGTATTGGGGCGAAAATCACCAAGAAGCACCCAAATTTCAGACACTGTAACCACACCTGTGTTTGATGTTAGGTGAATTGTGAATGAGCTCATGAGTCAATTGTTTTGGGATGAGTTATAAGCTGCTTTTGTTTACTAAGAAACATGCTGCTTTTAGTCATGACCTGAATTGTATTTGTCACATATTTCATGAGCTGAATCATGAGCCAATCATTTCCAATAACATTGCATCAGTAGCTAGTGAGTCATATGGCTAAACTTAGTTGGCAAGATGGGGAAATATATTGTGTTCTAGACAAATAAACATACAATTTCAGGAAGTTAAAATGCACACCATGTAGCATTAATCATGATGCTTTACACAACATCATGAGTTTGTTATTATTTCTAACCAGCAAACACTATGCTGTTGATCCTGGAATCTCAAATATCAGCTGAGAACTATTTACTTTTACAACCCGCATCACTTGAGTCGAATGACTCAATGAAAGCACTGCATCTGAACTATGCCAAATGAAAAATAGAACAGGAATGGGTCATGAGCCGAATCAGATCGTGAATTCTGTAAGCCATTCCTTAGGTGACTCAAGTAATTTGAGCCAAACCCATGCTCAATGCAAACCACTACACCCCGAGAACCACATACCATCACCCGCACTACCCGCAAGACGATATATCCCAAGGCCTGTAGCCCAGGATATATCAATACCACACTCATTCCATAGAAAATGCTGCTTTGTAAATTAGGTGCAAGTGTTTCTCCGGGCACGTTCCCTCGCTGCTTGCCCCCCCCCCCCCCCCCTGACCAACAATCGGCCGATTGCGTCCTCGAAGCAATTCGCGATCAAATGAGAATGGGGATGTCAAAATGGTGAAGGTTTTCCACTCCCATAGAACAAAAAGGAACTGACGACGTTCACCTCTAGGAAAGCCTCATTTCCGATGTGGAGCCCTGGGTTACGGGACTGCGTTGTTTAATACGTCTGTCAATCTAGCAGCAGATTGATATCCAATTGCCAGTTGGATATTGCGGGCCGTCTCGATTTCCTCCAAATTTGGTGTGCAGGGCCTTCTCAACACGCTGATTCCGACAATCAAAGTCTTTGGGGTGGAATTTTGCGTAATTTTCGAGTTATACGCTGCGTAGCATCCCAGTGTGGTATTGGGGGGCGTCTCGATTGCCTCCAAATTTGGTGAGCAGGGCCATCTCAACACGCTGATTCCGAAAATCACTGCCTTTGGGGTGGAATTTTGCGTAATTTTCGAGTTATACGCTGCGTAACATCCCAATGTGATATTGGGGGGCGTCTCGATTGCCTCCAGATTTGGTGTGCAGGGCCCTCTCAACACGCTGATTCCAAAAATCACTGCCTTTGGGGTGGGATTTTGCGTAATTTTTGAGTTATACGCTGCGTAACATCCCAATGTGATATTGCGGGACGTCTTGATTGCCTCCAAATTTGGTGTGCGGGGCCTTCTCAACACGTTGATGCCGAAAATCACTGGCTTTGGGGTGGAATTTTGCGTAATTTTCGAGTTATACGCTGCGTAACATCCCATTGTGATATTGCGGGGCGACTCGATCGCCTCCAAATTTTGTATGCAAGGCCTTTGGAGTTAAAAGGCGTAGAATGTGGCAGCTTTAGATTGCTGCCCTAATGGCAGTGAAACCTGCAAGATGTTAATGCTGCCTAAGTACGCGATTATCCTTAGTTGCCCACGAGCATGCTGCTTTCCGTTTAAAAATTTGTTAAGAATGAAGAAGTGCGGTACCGTGGGTTGGAAGAAGGTGTAGTTATGGGTTGCAATGAGCAACGGTATTTTATGCATGTAATTTTACTTGGTAATCTTATTTTTGGACACTGTTGGACGGAGAGCTAATCCGTCCTCGTAGTTTCAATTGGACTTTGGACAATCGTTCCCGGAAAAAACGTCTGGTCAGGAAACATCATCCCACTATTACACAAATGGAAAGTGATCATTCTCGCAGCCATTGCTTTTGATGCGTATGACAGTACTAAGCGCACCCTTGGGGCCGTGAAAAGCCGACTGCTTTGGGACTTCAGTCAAGTTTAAATTTTATTTTCTGCAATTTGTACACATGCGAAGTGTATTTTACGTTACAAACAACGTGTTGAGAAGGCCCTGCACACCAAATTTGGAGGCAATCGAGACGCCCCGCAATATCACATTGGGATGTTACGCAGCGTATAAATAGAAAATTACGCAAAATTCGACCCCAAAGGCAGTGATTTTAGCACTCAGTGTGTTGAGAAGTCCCTGCACATCAAATTTGGGGGCAATCGAGACGCCCCGCAATATCACATTTGGATGTTACGCAGCGTATGACTCGAAAATTACGTAAAATTCCACCCCAAAGGCAGTGATTTTCGGAATTAGCGTGTTGAGAAGGCCCTGCACACCAAATTTGGAGGCAATCGAGACGCCCCGCAATATCACATTTGGATGTTACGCAGCGTATGACACAAAAATTACGTAAAATTCCACCCCGAAGGCAGTGATTTTCGGAATTAGCGTGTTGAGAAGGCCCTGCACACCAAATTTGGAGGCAATCGAGACGCCCTGCGGTATCACATTGGGATGTTACGCAGCGTATAACTCGAAAATTACGCAAAATTCCACCCCAAAGGCAGTGATTTACGGAATCAGCGTGTTGGGAAGGCCCTGCACACCAAATTTGGAGGCAATCGAGACGCCCTGCAGTATCACATTGGGATGTTACGCAGCGTATAACTCGAAAATTACGCAAAATTCTACCCCTAAGACAGTGATTTTCGGAATCAGGGTGTTGAGAAGGCCCTGCACACCAAATTTGGAGGCAATCAAGACGCCCCGCAATATCACATCGTGATGTTACACAGCGTATAACTCGAAAATTACGCAAAATTCCACCCCAAAGGCAGTGAATTTCGGAATCAGCGTGTTAAGAAGGCCCTGCACACCAAATTTGGAGGAAATCGAGACGCCCCGCAATATCCAACTGGCAATTGGATATCAATCTGCTGCTAGATTGATATCCAACTCCCAGTTGGATATTGCGGGGCGTCTCGATTGCCTCCAAATTTGGTGTGCAGGGCCTTCTCAACACGCTGATTCCGAAAATCACTGTCTTAGGGTTGGAATTTTGCGTAATTTTCGAGTTATACGCTGCGTAACATCCCAATGTGATATTGCGGGGCGTCCCGATTGCGTCCAAATTTGGTGTGCAGGGCCTTCTCAACACGCTGATTCCGAAAATCACTGCCTTTGGGGTGGAATTTTGCGTAATTTTCGAGTTATACGCTGCGTAACACCCCAATGTGGTGTATGTGACTGCTGCTATATGTTAAATATTTTTGGTTAGATCACAACACGACTATTTCTTCTCCGAACAGGCCATAATATGAGCTCCAAGGTCTATTAACGCGCGCCCAGGTGGCCGGCTAGATACCATTCGCTCGGGTGGGGGGTCAATTTGACCCTCCGTGAGATCTCGGGAACTAAGAAAGCTAGAGACACAAAATTTACACAGTGCGTTGACCTGTACGTGAAGTCAGTGTGATCAAAGGTTGAGGTTCCTAGGTCTTGACCTTCGGGTCAAACAAGGTCAAATTCCAGGTTGGTCTCCAAAGTGCTCTCAGAACCTAGGCAGCTGTTTCTAAGCAAAAGGTCACATGCCTATTTGAGGTCAGCGACCTTGTTTATCCTTTTCAAGTTGGTGGTGACTAAAATCATCCAAGATTGCTCTGAGTTTTGCGTTTGAATAAGCGACAAACATTACGCTTGGCGGTATGTTCCTAAAACAAAATGTCAAACTGGGTCATCTTAGGTCAATGACCTGTTCTGACCTCTCAGAAGTCAATGGAAGACGAAGAATGCGGTTCCTGCTGTCAATAAATTCCAAATGAACACTAGAAACTATCCCATACAGCAATCCCTAAAGTGGTAAATCAGGCTGGTTTTGACTTTAGTCTGACCTTCATACCTGACCTTAAGTGAACGTAATTTGTTCATTCAATATTTGTGGTGCCTAAGAAAGCATCTCAGAGATGTGTGACTACATTTTTGCAGGGGCTGGGCCAATTGGCGCATTTCGTTTCTTCAAAAAGTAAATGCTCTTTGGCTAAGTGCGGATGTTGTGTTACGAACATATTGGTGCCAAAGTCGGGTCAGGTCAAGGTCATTCCATAGATTAGCATGATAATTTGGTGCATTCATGTGACACATGATCCAAAATATTTTCACTTACCTTGGCCCCGTACATTTTTATGGTTCTTGATGCTGCTTGATGCGCAGTAACGTTGTGACCGCGCGCAGGAATGGCGCCGGTGTCGCGGCTGGTGTGTGTTTGCGGCGATCGGATGTTCGGTATCGTAATCAGTTAAGTTCCAAGGTAAGAGTATAGATGACCTGTTTTACGATTAATTGTGATATGTTCTGCCTTAAAAACAACGATTGATGTACAATGCTCTTTTGTAACATGAGGTAGGAAAAAAACACCCTGACCCGAGAACCATATTCCATCTCCCGCACTACCCCCAAGACGATATACCCCAAGGCCTGTAGTCCAGGATATATCAATACCACACTCATCCCGTAGAAAATGCTGCTTTGTAAATTAGGTGCAAGTGTTTCTCCGGGCACGTTCCCTCGCTGCTTGCCCACGCCCCCCACTGACCAACATTCGGCCGACTGCGTCCTCGAAGCAACTCGCAATCAAATGATAATTGGGACGTCAACATGGTGACGGTTTTCCACTCCCATAGAACGAAAAGAAATTCACGAGGTTCACCTCTAAAATAGCCTCATTTCCGATGTGGAGACCTGAGTTACGGGACTGCGTTGTTTTATACCTATGCGTCCTAAACTCCGCCACTTTTAGCACAAATCGGTACTAAACACGGTGCCCCTCTTAGTACAGATCCGTATTAACAAGGCTCGAGGACGTGTTGCATATCGCCAGCAAATGCCTTATGGCCTTCAGTCGGCCCAAAAGAACACGTTCGTCTATCTAGCAGCAGATTGATATCCAATGGCCAGTTGGATATTCCGGTGCGTCACGATCGCCTCCGAATTTAATTCCGAATTGCCATGACCTGGACACGATGATTCCGAAAATCGCCGTCTTTGGGGTGGAATTTTGCGTAATTTCGGAGTTATACGACGCGTAACATTCCAATGTGATAGTGCGGGCCGTCTCGATTGGCTCCAAATTTGTTGTGCAGGGCCTTCTCAACACGTTGATTCCGAAAATATTTACCTTTGGCGTGGGATTTTGCGTAACTTCCGAGTTATACGATTCGTAACACCCCAGCTGGATATTGCAGGGCGTCTCGATTGCCTCCGAAGATCATCGTCTTTGGGGTGGGATTTTGCGTAACTTCCGGGCCATACGACGCGTGACAATCCAGTTGGATATTGCGGGGCGTCTCGATTGCCTCCAGATTTGGTGAACAGGGCCTTCTCAACACGCTGATTCCGGAAATCACGGTCTTTGGGGCGGGATTTTGCGTAACTTCCGAGTTATTCGACGCCTAACATCCCACCGTGATATTGCGAGGCGTCTCGAATGCCTCCAGATTTGGTGTGCAGGACTTTTTCAACACGCTGATTCCAAAAATCATCGTCTTTGGGGTGGGATTTTGTGTAACTTCCGAGTTGTACGACGCGTAACGACCCAGCTCAATTTTGCGGGGCGTCTCGATTGCCTCCAAATTTGGTGTGCAGGGCCTTCTCAACACGTTGATTCCGAAAATATGTGTCATTTGGGTGGGATTTTGCGTAACTTCCGAGTTATACGACGCGTAACACCACAGTTGGATATTGCAGGGCGTCACGATCGCCTCTAAATTTGGTATGCATGACCTCAACACGCGGATTCCGAAAATCACCATCTTTAGGGTGAAGCTTTGCGTAATATCCGAGTCATTCGACGCGTAACATCCCACTGTGATATTGCGGGGCGTCTCGGTTACCTCGAAATTTGGTGCGCATGGTCTATTTTTACACGCTGACTCCGAAAATCGGTGTCTTTTGGGTGGGATTTTGCGTAATTTCTGAGATAAACGACGCGTGACACGCCAGTTGCGCTTTGGAAGTGTCCTGTAATTCGCCTTTGGGCCTGTCCGTATCAGTGCACAGGAGAAGGTCAGTTCGCGAGATGTGAGAAATAACCGTGTGGTATGTGATAACATTGGCCTGGTGGTATGGCCCAGTGGCATCTTTCTCAGCTTTGTTTCGTTTCTGACCTTTAAGGTGGTGGAGTGATAGTCCGACGTAGTCACTGCCATCGTTTGTCCTGACCAAAAACTGACAAGATGTCGCTTGTGACGAAACCAATCGTGCCTCACTGCTGGGGCCTGAGATTTTAGTGATGTCATCGTCTGTCTTATCTTCCAACGACGCTGGTGACGCTGATGGAGCAGCGCATGCTGGTTGTGCACGCCATGCCCATGTTGTTGGCTGACTGGCCACATCAGCCCGCTGCTGCTGACTGTGGTGGAGACGCTGCACCACGCGAGCTGGCCGGACGGCGGTGGCGACACACCGGTGGTCAGCGGGCCCAAACAGCTGATAGCCAGCCGCGTGCCGAAGCAGGAGACGGCACACGACGTGCGGCACCAGGCGCTAATTGCCAAAGACCCTGTCCTTACCCAGGTGCTGATGGCAACCAGCCTCGTCCCCACGCGTCACTGATGGATTTTGTTGCCTGCATCCCTCACTGATTCACGCAGTGGATCAGCCTGGGGATGGAAACGAACTGGGGCTGCGGCCATGTACCGCTGATGATTCTCTTCCCCCGTGAAGCGACGTTTTTACTGGCATTGCCTGTCGCGTGTTCGTACTCCTGTGATGGCCGTCATGCGGGATGACTGGCTGGCTAGCGGCGAAAATGTGTGGCAGGATCAGCGTGCTGAGGTGCATCAAATTTTCGCAGGAGCGCGGCGTGTGTGACCCCAAGATTAACAAGATCATAAGTGCGAAAGAAGCAGGTGATGGTAGCATTGAGAATGGCGTTTTAGAACTGATTTATTGTGAGGTCCGATGTGCTTAACTGATATCCAAGCATTGTGTCGTATGTTCATTTCCATATGCCAAAAATGTAATTAAATCAAACTTTTCTAGGGTGTTGGTCGTAACGTAAAATGCACTTCGCGTATGTACAAATTTCAGAAAACAAAATTTAAACTTGATTCAAATCCCAAAGTAGTCGGCTTTTCACGGACCCACAGATACGCTTTAGTACTGTCATAAGAATCAAAAGCAGCGGCAGCGAGAACGATCACTTTGCATTTGTGTAATGGTGGGATGATGTTTCCTGACCAGACGTTTTTCCGGGAACGATTGTCCAAAGTCCAATCGAAAGCACGAGGACGGATCAGCTGTCCGTCCAACAGTGTCCAAAAAATCAGATTGCTCGGTAAAATTCCATGTATAAAAATACCGTTGCTCATTACAACGAATACCTTCAAATTCTTACATCCCACGGTACTGCACTTCCTCATTCTTAACCAATTTTAAAAGGATAGCAGCATGTTCGTGGGCAGGTAAGGAGAATCACGTACTTTGACAACATTAATATCCAGCTGCTTCACTGCCAATAAGGTAGCAATATAAAACTGCCACATTCTACGCCGTTTTAATCCAGTTACGCAAAAATTCTACCACAATGTCAAAGCTTTTCGGGATCAGCGAGTTCCGGAGGCACTCCACACTAAATCTGGAGGAAACGAGACGCCCCGCAACATCCAACTGGGGTGTCACGCGTCGTGTAACTCGGAAGTTACGCAAAATTCCATCCCAAAGACAGTGATTTTCGGAATCAGCGTGTTCAAAAGATCCTGTACACGAAATTTGGAGGCAAGCGAGACGCCCCGCAATATCCAACTGGGGTGTTACACGTCGTATAACTCGGAAATTACGCAAAATCCCACCCCAAAGGCAGTGATTTTTGGAATCAGCGTGTTGAAAAGGCCCAGCACACCAAATTTGCAGGTGATCGAGACCCCCGCAATATCACATTGGAATGTTACGCGTCGTATAACTCGGAAATTACGCAAAATCCTACCCCGAACACAGTGATTTTCGGAATCAGCGTGTCGAAAAGGTCATGCACAACAAATTTGGAGGCGATTGTGCCGCCCCGAAATATCCAACTGGTAATTGGATATCAATCTGCTGCTAGATTGACGGACAGACGCAAAAACACTTTCAGTGACGTCAGAAGGTCAGCTGATGCCTCACAGCATTTCCCCAGCACCACAGTACACGAGCCCTGCAGGCAGCGTAGCTGTTCCCTCCGTCGGCCGTACAAGTACCAAAGTGGAAAAACTGTAAAAAAAACGTAAACCTACACTGTTGTGGAATTTCGTAATATTTTTCCGAGCCAACAACCCTTTTGGACCGAAAGGGTGGATCTTGGCATATTCATGCCCTAGCTGCCGAGAGGTTGTGTCGTGGTGTTACTTTTTGTGATCCAACGCAGGGCTTAGTTTCAGAAAACGAGTTGGGTGGTGCTGAGCGATAAAAGGATTACTCAGACTCTCCTTAAAGTTGTGTATAAATGGATATCTGCGAATTTGACCAATTGCTCAAAGTTGGGGGAGGGCTGATGCCCAGGTTGGGAGGGGGGAGCACGGATACAGCTGAGTAGGAGATTGAACCTCTCATCTAATATTTGAGAATATTTGTGACTTAGCTTATGAAATATTTGTGACTGTTATTGAATACTATGAAATTGTTAAATACATGTACTATTAAATCATTATTAATATATTAAATATTTGTGGCTGAATTATGATTCACTTGAGATAAGTAACTACCAGACATGAGGTCAGTCCCCAGCTTGGTTGTCTTCAGGCTTGTACATTATGCTTCAGATTATTGGGTGTTATGTTTGGGGTGATCTTAAATGCATGGAAATGTCCAATTTTGAAGTCAAATTTTGCAAGGCCTGAAAAGTGAGTTTTTGACAAGACCAAGGTAATGCATGCACATATTCAAAATTTTCCTTTGCTGGGGAGAGTGCAGATGCCAACTTATTTCAAAACCTCTGCACATTGGTATTCAATTGCTATAGAATTACACAGGTAAGGCAGTAATATAAGCTTTATTCCTCAGAAAACAACAGGAGGGTGGAGACATAATAAGGTCGATTTTTCAGTAGCATGTCTTTATCGAAACAGTAGCAGAAGTCTTCTGCTATTGTTTTGATCAAGGCATCTTGCCAAAATATCAACCTAGCTATGTTTCCATTCTCCTGGCTTTTCTTAGGAATAAGGCTAAGACTACTGTCTTGGCTATGTGAATAATGTTCCCCACTAATGCACTGAACAACTTACATACATTGGGCATGCTGACCTTGTACCAGCATCAACCTGCAGGCTGCTTGCTCAGAGTTAGAGTTATGATCAAAGCCTCACATGTTTCTTGTTGGGTCTCACACAGGGGTGGTGCCATGTGGGGGATGGGGGGGGGGGGGACACATTGTGCTGTAATGTGGAATAGGAGGGTACAGTCCCTCTATCCTGCCAGCCATCTTGCAGTAGAAAATGTAGTCTTTGTGCATGTTTATTCTGAGTGGCCCCTATTCCCAATTTTCACCATAATGATGTTCCCACACATTAGTAGGATTGCATTGCTACAAATACTAGTATGATGCTATTAGAATGCCCAAAAGCTACTGGACAGTGTTCTTTTTTATTCATATTTTGGCTGAGGTATGGTTTGGAGTTATGGGTAGACAGCAAAGACAAATATGGGATAGCGGATACAATACAGCTGCAATCATTGGAAGTTGGTCTTGATTTCTGCAACTATCTGTCATATGTTTTTACAGTTAACTGTTTAATTTCGATTTCGTCAGCAGTTCCACTGTCCTTTCAGGCATCTGGAACTGCTGGCACCCGCGGCCATGAGTTCAGACTGGGATGAGATCAAGCGCCTGGCAGCTGACCTTCAGCGGGCTCAGCTTTTATCAACGTCACAGCGGTATGCCCTCATGAATGGTTATCAGTGACAAGCTCGCTAGGCTTGGGCGGTGGGAACGCACCTGATGCCATTCCAATGTGAGATGTGGGTCATCCAGGGGCCCTATGACTTGAACCAGCTTCTTGTTTGCCAGGATGCTCCGTAATGGATCCGTGTCTCGACGCCGCGACCCGTGCCTTCCTCTGGCAGACTCTCGGAGCGGAACTGCATCGAGATTGTGACGAAGCTGATCGAGCTGAAGCTGCTGGATGTGGTGCACACCAACACCGGAAAGGAGTATATCACTCCCGAGCAGATCGGGCGCGAGATCAGGGATGAACTGATTGTCAACGGAGGTGTGTAACCGGCGGCGCCGCTGCTACCTGCCCGATGCTCCCTGGCGACCCTTTTAGCTTGGGACGTTTGTGTACGCGAACGCTTTGTGGTCGTGAACTGGCAAGCAAATAGCGTATGAGGATTGTCAAGCAAAAGGACAGTGCTGGTGATAGCTGCCACGGACGCGGCAGTGTCGTGGGATAAGGGCCTGTTCGCTGAATGTTTATGATCCGGCCTTCAGGGCGTATCGGGCTGCCCGAGCTTGCGCAGCAACTGAACATCGACTTCACCCATGTCGAGGCCCGCGCACAGAAACTGGCCCAGGACGAGAAGAATATCTTCCTGATCAATGGCTACCTGATCAGCAGTGTCTATATAGGTCAGTGTTGCCTCGTTGTCTCCTGATCGTCTTGCATTATCACAGTGTCACATGGTGCAGTGGGTGAAATGCTTAGACCTTCTGTACATTCTACATGAACCATGTTCCCCGTGCACTCGGCAGAACATTTTGTAGTCTGTATTCCCCACGATGTCTTTAATCTTTAGATGGCGTCGCGGAGGAGGTGAATGAGAAGCTTCAGCAAGTCGGCGAAATTTCCATCGGAGCTCTGACAACCCAGTACGACCTACCAGCGGAATTTTTGGAAAAGGTGCTGGCTGAACAGGCATAGTCAATGCCACCCACCAGTCATTGCGTCTTACTACTATCCGTTCTGTGGCACTGTGAATAGAACATTAAATGCTCCTCAATTGCGCATTCCTTTGTGAGGCCTCCACCGCCGCACTGCAGACTTTACCGCGCTGCAGACTGCTGTTTTTCACCAGACATAATACGGGCCGCACATGCCTACGTCGCTTGTTCGTCTCGTACAATGCCGTGGCTGCATGGGAAGTTACCCACGCTCTTCTGAGGTCGGCCCGGAGCACCGGTCTGCGCCGCACCACATCTCCTACCTCTCCCGCAGGAGCTGCGCCCCCGCACCGGGTCGCTGATCCAGGGCCAACAGGATCCGGACGACCCGCGCACGTTCTTTACCGAAGCGTTCGTATCACAGAACGCGGCGCGCGTCCGCGGCGTGCTGTCGGCGCTGACGCGGCCGTCCACCGTCCTCCAGCTGCTGCAGCGACACGGCATCCGCGAGCAGCTCTTCTTCAGTGAGTGACTGCGGACGCGACGGTGATGAGGGACGGGGCTTGCACGGGGGCAATTCCAGGAGGATGGTTTAGATTCTGGTCTGAATGTGTGACCCCGGGTTCAGGGTTTTCGTTTCGTACCTGATGTGTATCGAGAAGTCCTTGTCTTGCAACTTGACCGAATCATATTGCAAGTTGTGCGGAATGTTTTTTTGTGGTGGTGTGCTCATATGTGCGATTCCACGTGCACATTATGATCAACCGTCAACACGGCCTCTGAATGGCACGGCGCGATGTCGGAGCGGCGACTCTCTGACCCGAGCCGGCGCTTCCGGCAGGCGTGGCGGCCGACCTGCTGTCATTGGGGCGGGTCAAAGGGTCGCTGACGGGCGGACGGCAGGCGGTGCGCGCCGTCTTCATCCCCGAGTGCTACACGGCTGCGCAGAACGCGTTCGTCGACCATCAGTACCGGCAGAATGGCTGCGTCGGTCAGTAAGGCTGCTACGCTCGGATGCAACAGATGGCGGGGTGTGTGAGTTATTTGCTGTTGTCTTTTATTGAAAATGTTGGGTGATGTTAACAATGCGGCATCTTGATTTAATGTCATCAACAAGCATGTCACATGTGTGACATCCGCCCAAATTTTTCGTGCTTCCCTTATTGCGACATATTTTAGAAAATAATCAGCGATAATGTATGGAGGGCAGGGGATACCTGTGAACAGTTGATAATCAAATCGTAACGTCATGTTTGAAAATAGTGTTGCAGGAATGTTAAATGCACGTGATTCAGCGGGCCTGTGGCGCGCTTACAGAGTACCAGGCGCTGAGACGAGTCGGCATAACGGATCCGGAGGGGTTCATCAAGCGGCGCTTCAAGGACGAGAAGCTGCGCTACCTCTCCGGCTGTGCTGTGGGTGACACACTGGTGGAACATGTCAAGGTCAGCGTCAGTGAGGAGTACCAGGTTCTGGGAGACATTTGACTGATAGGAGGATGCACGTTGGTGAAGCAGGTTAAATCCGAACTTGCTGGCTGTCCAGAGCAATGCTTCTGGGAGCATTACATGGTGTTTTGTGTTCAGGTATGTTTTACAAGCTCTGATCATTCAAGCAAGATTTGCATTGAGTGCACTATGAGTGCAAAGCTGGCGCACCATCTGTCTGAAGTGGTTGGTATACTTATTGGAATGTGTGCTGTCAATGAAATGTTGTTTCAAATTGAGGAACACATTGTTCCTGGCTGTTGTTACATGTCACATAGATGTGTAAAGTTAAGCCAAGGCATTTGCAACTGAATGTTATGCATTACACCTTGCGGGATTTGCTATATTCCGCAGACCGGCAGAGCCAGTAGTCTGTAACTCGTCGAGATCGCCATTCCAGGTGTCGGTAGAGGAGGCGACGCTGGCCGGCAGTTTCGTGGACGTGCTGCCGCTGCTCCCGTCCAGCTTCTCACCGGAGGACACCGGCCAGCTGCTGGACGACTGCCGCGGCGCCGTGTTCGCCCACTCGGTGGTCGTCAGTGAACGCATGCTGGACCAGCTGCGTGAACCGCTCGAGGCGACCATGGCCGACCGAGCCAAGAAGGTAGCGCTCGTTTGAGTGAGAGTGGGTGGGTGAGGGGGGGGGGGGGCGTGTACTTTTAGCTCGTAGGGGACGTGCGTATGTGTGCTTGTGTTGAAGTTCATTGGCAGTGCACAGGTGATCCGGCCGCTGCAGAGGTGGGGCTATCTGACCATGTGACATTGCGTTGAGTATGTCATGGAGTTAACATATGCAGTGGGATATAATGTTGTGAACTCCTCGCCATGCCTGTATTCAATGCAGTCACCATGCTTCGGGTGTGAGCCAACTGCACTGCATCGGTAACAGTGGCTGCTGCCGCCAGCTGGTAGATGTTGTTGCCGACAGTAACTGAACTGACGCTCTTTTTTAGTCACGCACACACACAAGACTCCGAAGGTCGATCGCGTTCTTTTTTTCGCGGTAGTGTGAAAGTGGTGGGGGCGGGAGACTGGCCGCCGCCTCCCGAGCTGTCCATGTGAGCCGAACCTGCGCGTGCCCGCTCAGGACATCGAGGCGCACCGCTACCCGCCGAAGCAGACCACCACCTCCGGCCGACTGAAGGACGCCGTGGACGGCAAGCGCGACAAGAAGGACGACCGGCGCAAGAAGGCCGCCGGCGGCAAGGCGGGCGGCGGCACTCAGGGCCGAGAGACCAAAACCAAGTCGACCAAGAAGAAGTACATGCGCAAAGGCCAGGACTCGGACTCGGAAGCCGAGGTGCCGCGCGGCAGGGGCGCAAGCAGCCGAGGTGAGGTTCGAGCGCTGTCACGTGGTATGGCGGCTGGCAGGATGTGTGTTTAACTGGCAGCTCGTTTCCGTGAGATAAGGCGTGCAGTGTGTTCTTATTCACGCAAGCATGAGGTATGCTCCTTTTAAATTGATTAAATGTCTGGTAAATGTAAAGGTAACACGGACGTTGAATGGATTCCTTGTGATATCACCTGTTTGTCTCTAGCTCCGGTGACGTGCAGATAGTAGCACCTGGCCTATCTTTTTGTATGAAGTTCCAATCGGTGTCCTTTGGAATCTTAGCGGCAAAAACATTGATCGGGTGGCGTGATTTAGTTGGGGTTCGCTAAACCCTGCTCGCGTGTGTGTTTGCACCAGTTCTAATGAACGCATGAACACTGGACGTTACGAAAGGCCTAGCACATCTCGCCAGTGCGCATGTTTTGCGCCGCCCCCGTGCATTGTGTAGCAAAAAGGCAACGGTTCGGTGACTTGTGTCCCCGGCTGACCTGGTACCGGCTGACAAGGGCGACGAGGTGCCGTTCATGTCGGAGTCGCAGCTGGAGGAGACGCTGGCCGCCCACCCGGCCCTGGAGGACGCGCCCGAGGAGCTGGCCGCCGAGATCGCCTGCTATCTGCACAGGTCAGGGTTAGGGGCAGGGCTCAGCCGATGGGAGGGGCTTTTGTATGGAAGGATATCTGTAGGGTAAGCGAAGTGATCAGTTGCATGACTTTGTGGCAACCTAGGTAGGTTTCCCTAACTGCGTCTCACGATCCGGGTAACAGTAGGTCCGTTATTGCTCACTTGAAAGGCTCATGATCATCAATGCTTTGCGCGGGAAATGTAAGCTCACCAGGGCGCTCGCCACGCCGCAGAGAAGTGACTACACTGCCAGGTGTGTCTAGAACAGCGCCCTGAGGCCCTGCTTGACGGCGTTGTGTGTGTGTGTGTGTGTGTGGCTCGGCGACAGGCCGCTGGCGAAGAGGTACCAGGAGGTGCTTCTGGTGACGCACCAGGCCGTGCTAACCAGCGCCGGCCAGGCGCGCCGCCGCAACTTCGGCGACTTCCAGGAGAAGATCGCCTCCCTGGCGCTCAACATCCGGCTGTTCGAGAAAGGCGCCGCCGAGGTGAGGGGGGGGGGGGGGGGGAGGAGGTCTTAATTCGAGAAACGGGCCGCCGAGGTGAGGGAGGGTCCCTGAGCCGAGAAGGAGTTCGCAGAGTGAGTGAGGGTCCCTAGGTCGAGAAGGGGGCCACCGAAGTGAGGGAGGGCCCCTAGGTGTAGAAGGGGGCCGCCGAGGTGAGAGAGGGCCCCTGGGTCGCGGGGAGGCGGACTGCAACTGTGCGGTGCCCGCCGGTGACGTGGGGTGACTCACTTGTATGGGACGTCGATTCCCGTGCTTGGCCGGACGCGTTTCATGCTTTGCAATTTAGGAAGGGTTTCTTGTCGCAAACGCAACGCCTGCCAAACGCATTTTGCGTGGCAGCTCACGTGGACATCACGTATACCCTGGAGCCCGCTTTCAAGACCGCTGCTTTCATCTATATGGCTTAGATGGACATGCGTACGGTAATGCCGTAATGCCGTATCAGGACTATGGATGGGTCTTTCCATCCTTGCTTTAGCTACTGCGAGGTGTCGCCTGTCTTGCTAAGGTTCGCCAGACCTACCCGAACCATTCCATTCGAAGCCACCTCTCACGCCGCTGCGCCCTCTCGCCAGTTCCATCCAGACATGCGTTCCCAGTTGGAGAAGCACATGCTGCGCACGGTTTGCACCGAGCTGGCCAATGAGCTGTTCGGATACGCGGCCACCGACAACAACGTGCAGTACGACGAGAACAAGGAGCTGTCGGGCGAGGTGGGCGAGAATCGCGCTGAGGCTGTAGGAGGCTGCGCCGGTTGCTGTGAGGAGGGGTCACGTTCTGTCGCGGTCAGGATGGTTCTTGGATCTGCCTGCACTGTTACTGTTTGAAACGTGCGGCAGTCGTAGCACGCAGCGTCTGTATTCAGTTGGTGCCGCCGGCCACTCGGTGACGGTGTGTGTGCCCCTAGGAATATACGGGTCTGAGGCGTGATGAACATTGTCCTATGTTGTAGGCCTATCGCCTGTGTCGTGCTCGGCGTGCTCCTATGACGTCATCACCATGCCTCTGACGGCTGTCACTCCGTCGCTGCCGTCAGGACCGCGTCAAGATCGTGAACAAGCTTTCGCAGGACATGGCGCCGGACCTGCTGCGGCTGCACAAGGCGCTGGCGGCGGCTGAGGTAGCCGTCTTCGACGCGGCGCTCGATCCGGCCATGGCCATCTGCGGCGTCGTCACCAAGAAGGCCGACCGAAAGAAGGACAGGTGGGGCCCGCCCAGACGTCACGTGGGAGGGGGGGGGGGGGGGGGAGCGCAAGTTAAACGTTGCGGCGCCTTGATTTCATCCCGCACGTTGCGCCGTTTCTGGCGGTCGGTGTGACAAGTCGTGGCATAATTGCCTTGGTGATCAAATGTTTCGATAAGCCGTATACATGGGAATGGTACATGTTTGGACTTCGTAGTGCTTTTAGGATCGGCTGCATTTACTGCTGAGCCACCGACCGCGCCGGCTGACGTGTTGATGCGCCGAAAGTGGAGCTGTAAACTCTGAAGCGGGCCTCCGTAACGCTTCGCCGGATGCGCTCCGCATTTATCGTATCCATATGAGCGCGGCACGCCTCACCCGCCTGGCTCCCCCGGCGTGTGGGCTGACGCACGTGATCCTTGCGCCGGCTTCGGCAGGCAGCAGCAGCGGGCCCACCTGCAGTGTCTGCTGGAGCAGCTGAACGGCTCCACCGACCCGGCGCTGACGCTGCACCTGGCCGCCCTGCTGCTGTACCAGACATTTAGCGGTCAGTGGCGGACCCGACCGGCGGGCCAGCGGGCTGGTGTGACTGGCCGGCCCTCTGGTGAGACTGTGGCCGGCCCTCTGGTGAGACTGTGACCAGCCCTCTGGTGGGACTGTGGCCGGCCCTCTGGTGGGGCTGTGGCCGGCCCTCTGGTGTGACTGGCTGGCCCTTCGGTGGGACTGTGGCCGGCCCTCTGGTGGGACTGTAGCCGGCCCTCTGGTGGGGCTGTGGCCGGCCCTCTGGTGGGGCTGTGGCCGGCCCTCTGGTGGGACTGTGACCGGCCCTCTGGTGGGGCTGTGGCCGGCCCTCTGGTGTGACTATGGCTGGCCCTTCGGTGGGGCTGTGGCCGGCTCTCCGATGTGACTGTGGCCGGCCCTTCAGTTTGACTCTTGTGTGACTGTGGCCGGCCCTCTGGTGGGGCTGTGGCCGGCCCTCTGGTGTGACTGTGGCCGACCCTCTGGTTTGAATGGTGTGGCTGTGGCCCGTGACGTCTTTTTGTCACACACTGATGGTGGTCACACGACCTTTGCTGAGTGGGCCTTCCTTGGTCGATATGAGGCCGCCCCACTGAAGCAGGGGGACTCTTACTGGTGAATGCACTTCGTCGGAGAGACAGTGACCTTCAGCAGCAGTCGCGAACCTTCACGAGGTGGGCATGGAGCTTTGTTGATCAGCCTGTTGTTTGTTTTGGCGCTCCTGTGACCTTTGCTGGCTTAGTTGGGACATGTTCGCTGTCATGCACATGGTTTGCGTTAGACCTCTGAACGTCTCCCCATGCTTTTCCCGTCACTGACAGGTCATATGCTGCACGCCTCGGGCAAGTTTGTGCCAGCCATTGTAACCCGGCTGGCTGACCTGGTACCCCCGGAGGTGATCTCCGTCCTGCAGCAATGCCAGGGTGGGTATGCCAGCCGCCCAGGAGCGTGCTGGGGTCACCAAGCTCAGGGCGCGGGACTCGAGTGCGATAGCCTGCAGTGCTCTAAGTGTGCTGACATGGTTTCGCCCTCATGCTAGGCTGTAGTGCGTCCACTGTCTAGCCCGAAAATCGATACGTGGTGTTGGCTAATTCATCAAAACTGAAATGGCACTGTAATGACACTGTTTTGCCCCCTTTGGATACTTATATGCAATGTTGTACATGCTAAGGTCGATGCCATCTCCCAGAATCGCACGGCGCTGCGTCCGATTATGGGAATGTTTACGGTGCGGATCATCTGGTCGCGTTATAATGGCATAACCCGTCGCTGATTGTCCCTTTTAGGCTTGGTGATAAAGCAGCTGAAACTGCGTGCTGATGACCCCGAAATGACAGACGTCAAACGCCAGCTGGACGAGGTCATTCCCAAGGTCAAGGAGTTAGCAGCCACCACTCGCAAGACATCCAGCACTTCTGCTGACTAAACTGTTCGCGTTCGGCTCTACGAAGTCTATTTTATGATATGATATACATTCTGAGAACGGCCATGTTGACGTTTTGTGCGGTGGCTGTTGGTTTTGGGAGATATTCTATGCTTGCAGAATATACGGTGTAGGCTGTGGGCTGTTTTGTTGCGAGCCTTGGGAACGCTCGTCGTAATGCACTCTGACGTACCTGCTTGCCATCTCATCGGTAGGGCCCATCGCCGTCTTCACCCGTGGAAGGGCGCGTGGCGTGTGGCGCATCTAGCCATGATTGGGTCGTGTCTCAGTTTGGCATGCTTGTTGGATCAGAGTGGGCAGGACACGATCCGAGATCGCCGTGAAAGGCTTGACAGGCGGGTGGTGGCCGCCGTCCGTACTCGGCGCCTGGGGATAGAGATCGGCTGACTGGCGCACCTGGGCACTTGTAGCTTGTGGAAGGTGCCTCGGTAACAAAGTACCTCAGTAGCAAGGTACCTCAGTAACAAACCTGAGTAGCTTGTGGAAGGTGCCTCAGTGACCTCAGTGACTCAGAAGTCGTCCAGACACCCCATGTTACACGGGGTGTCTGGTTTACTATTATTTGTGCGTTGTTTGCTATTATTTTGTCCCAAAATGATAGTAAACAACGCATCATCGGTGTCACGTTTTTTACTTTGCCGGTCAGGGGAGCCCGTCAGGTTTCCACACTTCATACTCTTCGTGAAAAGCGACTAAAGACTTCATCTAGCAATGGCCAGATTTCAAGTATCCAAAACAACTCCGTTGCAAAACACCACAAATACTACATCATGGTTGAAAACAGCGCAGTGCGTTAATTCGTAGCAGCGTCTTCACGTGCCCAACAAACCTGTCCTGCCACTCCCATTAGACGACCCAATACAACGTCGAAACTGATGATCACGTTAGCTGTCTCCGGCTCCGGAGCAACCCAGTCATTCGGCAGCCGTCCACATGATGCATGGTAGTTGGAACAGCTGGAAGGGGTAGCGAATGTCCGCCCTCCGTCCATTTATACACAGCGGACGACGTAACACCAGGCTGGACATGATGCCGGTGTGCTCCAGCCCGTTCACATCCTCCGGGACACGCGTGAGGTGAAGCCCTAGTGCCTGCCGCGCCGCCGACGGCTGTGGCTGGTGCTTCGCCGGCGGCTGGTGCTGATGCTGCGCCAACGGCTGCCGGTGCGGCATGTAAGGAGCGTACAGCAGCTGCTGGAAACGCTGGTCGTCCTCGGGCACTCCTGCGGCGAGAATGGGTGACGTTAGGAGAAAGGCCTGTGGGTGTCAGGATGCCCGCAAGGGAAACTGCCACAAAACGGAAAAATGCTTCTGGATTTTTTCCAACCTTTCATGAGTTTACTGAAACCTTGAACATCATACACGGGAACTAGCTGATCGAATGTCCCGCGGCAAACGATTTCTCGCACTACGCTACGTTACCAGTCGCGTGTAAGTCGTAACCAACCAGCGTGTGTACGAAGCGGATGCATGTTCTGTCCCGGCTTACGCGGTTTTACACGAAATCACCACCGAAATCACCACGAAATAGCCATGTGCTGAAATGGCCATGGTGAGTATGCTATGGTGTGACACAGACTTTCCAATGCCGATAGGTTTTTAGTTAGGTACAACAAACGTGGAATTATGTTGAAGAATGGCATTTCGTGCAAAACGCGTCAACCGGCAGAGAACACGTATCCGCTTCGTACTCGAGCTGAATTTGCTATTGGCTCTCACTTGAGACAAAAAGGCATCCGTTTCTGTACTTTGACTTTTTTCGCAACAAAGTGGCCGCGGCCAAATTTATGTTCACTTGCATGTCGACAACAACGCCACTGTGTGTTTGTTCCATCATTGTGTATCGTCTGCACGTGCAATCTGCTTTCAAACGAAGCGGGTCTCAGAAGCAGAACCATGGAAATTTGCGCGCATCAAGAATGCTGTATGTTTCCATTGGTGCAAACATGTCGTATTATAGGCCATTAGGCGTGTAATCGCACGGCGAACACGATGGCGTAACTTAAAAAATTAACGCATGTATAGTTTTTAAGGTATTTAAAAAAAACCGTCACACTCCGCGCCTGCTGTGAATTTTACAATTGCTGTAGAAATTGTTTACATGCACAGAAGCCCTTGACGCTTCATCCACACACTAAATGAACCATGCCCTTTCATTTTATAACAAACATCGCATCTCCAAAATTTGCATTTATTTCGTAAAAGATCGTCCCAATTTTTTCCTCATCACCCAGTGATCGAGAGCGTAATCAACAACATGTAACATCGTTTTACATCGTTTGCAAGTAAACGCATCCTTCTTTTTCATTGGTTCGAGAGATATGAGCATGCAACGTTTTACTACACACAAAAAACGGCCGAATTCAAATTCCGCACATGGGTTGCGTTAAACCTGTTTTGACGCAGAATTGCCTTCCCATGCTATGGTGTGACAAAATCTGTCCAACGCCGATAGGTTTCCAGTTAGCCGTACAAACAACACAGAATCATGTTGAAAAATGGCCACTGCGTGCAAGACGCGTCAACCGGCGCAGAAGATGCATCCACTTCGTACCTGCAGAATTTGCCATTAGCCCTCCTGTCAGACGAAAAACATCCGTTTCTGAATTCAGACTTCTTTCGTAACAATGTGGTAGTGACGAGAAATGTGTTCACTTCCATGTTGACGAGAACGGCAATGAATGTTTGTTCCATCATTGTGTATCGTTTGCACGTGCAATCTGTTTTCAAACGTTGTGGGATTCAAAACAAAATCACGGAAATTTCCGCACATCAAGAAAAGTGCATGTTCATAGTGGTGGAATCTTTTCATATTACAGCTCATTAGACGTATAATCCCACAGCAAATATGACGGAGTAACTTTATATTTTAACGTTTGTATAGTTTTAAAGTTAGTTAAAAAAATACTCACAAGCCGCGCTTGCTGTATACTTTGCAATTGGTTTAGAAACTGTTTGCATGTACAAAAACACTTGCCCCTTCATACACACGCTAAATGCACCATGCCCTTTCATTTTATTACAAAAAATCGTGCTTCGAAACATTTCACTTTTTCAAGAAAAGGTTCACATCCAAAATTTTTCAACATCGCCCAGTGATCAAGAATGTAGTCAACAACTTGTAGCATTGTTTTACATCGTTTGCAAGTAAAAGCAGCCTTCTATTTTCATTGGTTCGAGATATGAGCTTGAAACGTTTTACTACCCGAGAAACGGCCGTTTTCAAATTCTGCACATGAGTTGCGTTACACCAGTTTTGACGCAGACTTGTCTTCCCATGCTATGGTGTGACAAAAACTGTCCAATGGCGATAGGTTTTCAGTTAGGTACAACCAATGTGGAACTATGATGAAAAATGGTCATTTCGTGTAAAACTCGTCAACCGGCAAAGAACATGCATCCGCTTCGTACTCGCGCTGCATTTGCTATTGGCCTTCATTCAAAACGAAAAAAAACATTAGTTTTTGAATTCTACTTTTTCGCAACAAAATGGCCGCAGCGAGATTTGTGTTCACTTACATGTTGACAACGACGGTACTGAATGTTTGTTCCATCATTGCATGTCGTTTGCACGTGCATTCTGCTTTCAAACAGAGCGAGTTTCAGAAACAAAACCATGGAAGTTTACGAGCATCCAGAATGCTGTATGTTTCAAGCGGTGCAGTCTTATTGTATTACAGGTCATTAGACGCGGAATCGCACGGCAAACACGATGGTGTAACTTAAAACATAAGACGTGTGTAGTTTTTTAATTAGTTGAAAAAAAACACTCCCAAGCCGCGTTCGATGTTGATTTTTCAATTGCTGTAGAAGCTGTTTACATGCACAGAAACACTTCCCACTTCATCCTCACACTAAATGGACCATGCCCTTTCGTTTTGTAGCAAAAATAACTGTTTGAAAGCTCTCATCTTCTTTTTTTAAAAAATGATCACGCCTAATTTGTTTCCTAATCACTCGGTGATCGAGAATGTAGTCAACAACTGGTAGCATCGTTTTACTTCGTTTGCAAGTAAAAACAAACTTCTATTTTCATTGGTCCAAAAGATAGATGAACTTGGAAGGTTTTACTAACCAAAGACAGCCGTTTTGAAATGCTGCACACATGCTGTGTTACACCTGTTTTAACGCACAATCGCATTCACATGCTATGTTGTCATATAAACTGTCCAGTGCGGATAGCTTTTCAGTTAAGCACAACCAACATTAAATTAACTTGAAAAATGGCCGTCTCGTGCAAAACGCGTCAACCGGCACAGGACATGCATCCGCTTCGTTTTCGCGCTGAATTTGCTATTGGGCCTTATTTGAGACGAAAAAACATCCGTTTCTGAAGTTTTACTTTTTCGCAACGAAGTGGCCGCGGCAAGATTTGTGTTCACTTGGATGTTGACAACAACGCCACTGAATGTTTGTCCCATCATTGTGTATCGTTTGCACGGGCAATCTGCTTTCAGACGGAGTGGGTCTCAGAAACAAAAGAAAGGAACTTTGCGCACATCAAAAATGCTGCATAGTTCAAGTGGTGCAAACTTATTGCATGAAGAGTCATTAGACGCGTAATCCCACGGCGAAGACGACAGTGTAACTTAAAAAATTAACGCATGTCAAGCATATTTGTGTATGTATATTTTGTATCCTGTACAATGTATATTTTGTAATTGCTGTAGAAGCTGTTTGCATGCACAGAAGCACTTGCCGCTTCATCAATACACCAAATGGGCCACGCCCTTTTACTTTGTAACAAATAAAGAGCACATGTGCAGAATTTGAAAACGGCCGTTTTCTTACATAGTAAAACATTCTAAGCTCATATCCCACGAACCCAAAAAAATAGAATGCTGCTTTTACTTGCAAACGGTGTAAAACGATGTTACCAGTTCTTGACTACATTCTTGGCCACCTGGTGATGAGGAACAAGTTTGGGCGTGAAGATTTTGTTCGAAAAAATGACAATTTTCAACATGCGATTTTTTGTTACAAAATGAAAGGGCATGGTCCATTTAGTATGTGGATTAAGCGGCGAATGACCCTGTGCATGTAGATAGTTTCAGCAGCAATTGCAAAATCTACATCAAGCACGGTTTCTGAGGTTTCATTAAACTGACTGAAAAAACTATACATGTGTTAATTTTTAAAGTTGCGCCATCGTATTCGCCGTGCGATTACCAGTCTAATGACCTGTAATACAATACGATTGTATCACTCGGAACATGCAGCATTCTTTATGCGCGTAAATTTCAATTGTTTTGTTTCTGGAACGCGCTCCGTTTGAAAGCACATTGTACGTGCAAGCGATAAGCAATAACGAAAGAAACATTCGGTGCCATTGTTGTCAATATACAAGTGAACACAAATCTCGCTGCGACCACTTTGTTGCAAAAAAGTAAAATTCAGAAACGGATGTATTTTCGTTTCAAATGAGGTCCGATAGGAAATTCAGTACGAGTATCAAGCGGATGCTTGTTTGTGCCGGTTGACGCCTTTTTACATGAAATGGCCATTTTTCAACATAATTCCACGTTGGTTTTACCTAACTGAAAGCCTATCGGCATTGCACAGTTTGTGCCGCACGGGAAGGCAATTATGCGTCAAAACAGGTGTAACGCAACACCTGTGCAGAATTTGAAAACGGCCGTTTTTTGGTAGTGAAATGTTCCAATCTCGTATCTTTGGAACCCATGAAAATTGAAGGCTGCTTTTACTTGCAAACGATGTAAAACGATTTTACCAGTTGTCGACGACATTCTTGATCACCGGGTTATGAGGATTAAATTTGGACGTGAATATTTTCTCGAAAAAAGGGAAGTTTTCTAAATGCAATATTTTGGTAACAACATGAAAGGGCATAGTCCCTTTAGTGTGTGAATGAAGCGGCAAGTGTTTCTGTACATGTTAACAGTTTGTACAGCAATTGCAAAATATACATCAAGCGCGGGTTGTGAGTGTTTTTTTCAAATAACTTAGAAACTATACATGTGTTAATTTTTTAAGTTATACCATTGTGCTTGCCGTTCGATTTCGCGTCTGAGCTATGAGACAAAAAGGTTGCACCACTTGACACATGCAGCATTCTTGATGCGGGAAAAATTCAATGGTTATGTTTTTGAGACCCGCTGCGTTTGAAAGCAGACTGCACATGCAAACGATGCACAATGATGGAAGAAAGAAACCCGCCTCAGCTAATGTGCTGCCACGAACATCATCTACAGCATGCTTTTTACAGAAGACAAATGCATGACTTGATAGTTTTGCTATAGGTCGTAAAGTGTACCCCTTTTTCCCATAGGGTAAACATGGGACTTGAAAGAATGCCGACGATTCCTTGAAAATTCGCCTTTGTTTGACGCCTGATAAGCTTGCACCTAAGTTAGGTAAAGACATGCTGTTTGCGTTAGGGTATAAGACTTTCTGCGCTAAGCTTAGGAACCCAAAATCAAAAGCTTTTTTTCGAAATTTCACTTCTTTTGCAAAATCCTAGTTCTTGAGAAAAAAATTGGCCTAATAATTTTTTTGATTTTTTTCTTTGAAACCCGGATTCAACAGACACAGCGAAGTTAAAGGTGCTACATGTTAGACTACACTAGTGACATGTTTTACTATGTTTTGTCGCCCTTTTTTCATGTCTGAATATTCACATGCAATTTTGACGCATTTTTGTTCTTCGTATTGAAAAAAGCGAATGGGGGAAATTTGCGCGCGTCAAGAATGCCGTGTGTTTCTAATCGTGCAATCATGTTGTGTTACAAATCATTCGACGCGTAACTGCACGGCAAACACGATGGTCTCACTTGAAAAATTAACGCATGTGTAGTTCTTGAGTTAGTTAAAAAAAACACTCACAAGCGGCGCTTGATGTACATTTGCAATTGCTGTAGAAACTTTTTACAGGCACAGAAACACTTGCCGCTGTATTTACAGACTAAATGGACCATGCCTTTTCATTCTGTAATACAA